>NW_027255927.1:0-359400 GCF_043229965.1 Drosophila suzukii | reverse complement strand
TTCTTTGCATTTCCTTCACTCCTTTTCATCTCATCTTTTCGTCCTCTCTCGCTCTTCACTCGTCCTCTGTTGGCAGCATCTGACTCCATATTGGCAGCTTTCGAGAGCGGGTGCGGAGAGGACTTCGCATTCACTTTGCAACCAGGACAGCAGGTAAGTATTATGATGTCCGTTTCTGCTTCCTGCATTAAGCCCCCTTTAAATTTCAAGTTGCTGGTGCGGCCCATACATGCCCCGTTCTTCTTCTTGTTTTTAGTTAACTGTTGGTGTGGTGCGTGTTTCTGTCTTTTGTGACCAGCTGGCTACGGTGTAGATCTGATTCTGCACCGTCCTCCCCTTTTCCTCGGGTAACAACTAGACGAGCTCGTCAGGCGCATTCCGTGTAGAATCTCCGGATGCTGCGGTGTATGTCTGGACTGCGCGACTTGTGTTGCTTGCCTCCTTCCGCGCATACTCTCTTCTACGTTACCCGTATCCTTGTGCCGTTTTGTAAGTGTCCCTTCCGCCTGGCGTTATCGCGGATGACTCTGGCAACTGCCCGGCGCCTAATCCTGTTGCCTTGCGGTCGGGATCACCATCCATCCCTATCCACGTCCTTGTGCCCTACCCTTATTGTTGACCTTTCTGCGTGGCGTGTGGATGACTCTCGCTTCGGATTGACGCCTAATCCTGTGGCCTCGCAGTCTGGATCAACGTGTGATCCTTATCCATGTCCTTCTTCTATCCTGATTGTCCTTTCCGAGTGGCGTATGGATGACTCTCGCTTCGGCCTGACGAATAATCCTGTCGCCTCGTACCTGTTGTTAGACATCTGACGTTTCTGCTGTCTGCTTGTTTAATTGTTGCTTGAGCTCGCCAACGTGAACTGTCTTTTCTTTCTTCGACTGTGTGTGGCGAATTTTGCAGATCACTGGAGAGACGAAATCTACAACCTGCTAAGGGCCAAAGTACCTCGGGGCTAGTTTTGCAGCGAATCCTTTGGCCGCTTTGGACAGGTGATGTTCCTTGGCCCACACTATGTCGCCCACCCCTGGTGACCATTGCCTCCTTCTCAGATTGTAGTGTCTGTCTTGGTCTTGGGACGCCTTTTCCATATTTCGCCGCACGATCTCAAATACCTCTCTTAGTTTGTTGGCATTTTCCTCAGGGGTCTCCGTAGCTCGTCCAGTGCCTATGGTTTCCTTATCATATAGGCTGCTGGGTAGACGTGGTTCCCTTCCCTGGGTAAGAAACGCCGGTGTATGGCCGGTGGATTCCAATGTGCTCGAGTTCATTGCTAGTCCCAGTTTCTCTGGTCCTGCCCTGCGAACTGCGCAATCATGGTCTTGACCGTTCTGTTTGCTCGTTCGGTCGGATTCTCTTGTGGTGTGTATGGCGCGGTGAATTGTTGACTGATACCCATCTCAGCCAGGAAATTTTTAAATATGCGGCTTGCAAACTGTACTCTATTGTCCGTTATGACCACCTTCGGGACCCCGTACCTTGCGATTATGCGCTCCCTAAACGCCTTCTTGAGCGACTCTGCTGTCGCACTGAGTAGGGGCACCAGCTCCGACCATTTCGGAAACCTGTCTATCATGACCAGCAGCATTTGGTTCCGGTGCTTAGATCTTGGTAGGGGTCCAACGAGGTCTGCACATACCGTGGCCCATGGTTCCTCCGGCACTTGGGTCAACATCTTCCCGGCCGCCTGCATCTGATTGGGCTTAAACAGCATGCAAATCTCGCATTTTCGTACGTGGGCTCGGGCGTCTCTATGCATGCCTGGCCAGTAGTATCGGGCTGCCAACCGTGCAATTGTCCTCCGGCTTCCTAGGTGTGCCGCAGACGGTGCGTTTTCCCTCAACACTGTTTCTCGTAGCGACTTTGGGACGCACATCTTCCATGACGCGACGTCTTCACTGCCTGCTTGGTGAGGTATGTTTCTGTACAGTGTCTCACCATCCATAACATAGTCCGGGTACTTCTGCGGTTGGGTCCTTATCTTTTCGCCCATGTACTTGATCCAGCTGCACCCTCCTGAAGTTATTGTTGCCGACGCCTCTTTTAATCCTCGTAGCGTCTCTGGTAGTGGTTGTCTTGATAATGCGTTGCCAACACGTTTAGCTGACCCTTTCTGTACGCTATCTCAAAGTCGTACTGTTGTAGCTCCAGAGCCCATCTGGCGATCCTTCCTGAAGGGCTTTCGATGCTGTTGAGCCACTTCAGGGCCATGTGGTCGGTTACTACCTTAAAGTGGTAACCTTCCAGATATGGCCTGAGCTTCCTGATCGCCCAGGCGATCGCCAAGCACTCCTTCTCCGTTGTTGAATAGTTCTTCTCCGCGCCGTTCAGTGTTCGGCTCGAATAGGAGATTACTCTTTCACCCTTTTCGGTGTCCTGGGTCAGTATTGCTCCGATGCCGTAGTCGCTGGCGTCTGTTAGCAGGATGAAAGTTCTACTGAAGTCCGGGCATGCTAGCACCGGATCTGCCACGAGTCTTGCCTTTACTTCCTCAAACGCCATCTGGTGCTCTGGTGTCCACTCCCACTTACTGCCTTTGCGCAGCAGGTCGTTCAGGGGTTTGACGATTCTGGAAAAATCTGGTACAAATCGGCGGTACCACGACGCTACTCCTAGGTATTGCCGAAATTCTTTGACGGTCGATGACGGTTCCAGTTCGGCGATGGCGGCTACTTTTTCTGGATCTGTTCCTATTCCCTCGCTTGTCACTCGATGTCCCAGGTACAGTAGTTCCTTTTTAAAGAATTGGCATTTTTCTTGATTCAGCCTCAGGTTTGGCTCTTTTAGACGCCGGAACACTTCTCTCAGGTTTCTTTTGTGTTCTTCCAGCGTGCGACCGATCACTATTATGTCATCCTGGTAAGCCAATGCGTGAGGTGACATCTCGGGGCCAATTACTTGGTCCAAAACTCGCTGAAACGTTGCCGACGCCGAGTGAAGTCCGAACGGCATTACCCTCCACTGAAACAGACCTTTGCCTGGTAACGTGAATGCCGTATACTGCCTGCTACTCTCTTCCAGTGGGATTTGCCAGTATCCATCCTTCAGGTCCAAACTGCTGATGTACCGCGCTTCCCTTAGTTGGTCCAGGATGTAGTTTATGCGAGGCATTGGGTAGGCATCCTTAACTGACTTCGCGTTGATCTGCCTGAAGTCGACACACAGTCTCCACTTGCCTGTCTTCTTTTTCACCATCACGATGGGGGAGCTGTATGGGCTCTCTGAATGCTCTATGAACCCCATTTGGAGAAGCTCGTCCACCTTTACGTTGATTTCCCCTTGAATTTTTGGGTTCTTGGGGTAGTATCTCTGCTTGATTGGCTTGTCATCCTTCATTTTGATCTGGTGCTCTGCCATATTCGATGTTCCCGTCATTGTGCTGAAGTCTGCCAGCTCTGCTTCAAGGAACGCTGTAGTATCGTCCAACTCGTTTACTTGTTGAACGACTGCTATTGATAGCTTCTCCTCAAGCCATCCATTGTGTCGGTTCCTGGCTGGTATTATTATCTCGTGTCCAGCACACCTTATCTCGGTTCCGACTTGTTTCAGGAAGTTCCATCCCAACACTAATGGATCCACTACTCCGGGTAAAATCAACAGGCTCATGTTCACTTGTTTGTTGCAGAATTTTACCTCCACCTCGAGCTGCGCATCAATTCCGCCGCACCTTCCATCTGCCAACCTAACTTGCCGTCTCGTCTTTGTAATCTTTCCTAGAGCAGCAATATTGTCCGCCAATTCTTCGCTCACGAAGCTTGCCGTTGCTCCGGTGTCGATTGTGGCTTTGTAGCTGTTCCCACCAATCATCACAGCTGCGGACAACTGCTACTCCTCCTCGATTAGCTTGCCCGTTAGTTTGGAGAGGTGGCATTGTGCGATCCCCGCTCGCCTCTCTGCGGCTGAGATTGCTGGCCATTTCCCGATCGTTGGCAGCAATTGACGCTCCTGACACCCACCTTGCCGCATATCCAGCAAAATAACAGCCGCTGGTTTCGACATCCTCTAGCCCAATGTCCGTTCCCACCGCATTTTCGACAGGCCTCCTGCGGGACTGTGATATGGGTGGCATCTAGTGGCTTCTGTGTGTTGCTTGGCGGCCTCCACACGGTATTGTTTGGCTGTCTCTGTTGTTGTGGGGGTTTTTTACCAATGGCCTCCGCGTGGTGCGTCTGTTGCCTGCTGTCGTCTGGCTTGGCGTGGTGGTGACCATTGGTCGTTTACTCGTGTGTCCTGGCTATCTACCTCCTCGCATCTCCTGCATGTCACCTGTGTTGGTGACGCCGACTTTGTCTTTGAGAACTTGTTCTCCTGTGCGAAGACTTCCCGTTCCTTTTCAAGTTCTTCGTACTCATCGGCTAGGATCATTAGCGTGTCCAGGTCCGACACTTTGTATGCTCTTAAGAACATCCGCAGGCTTGGAGTGCAGTTCTCTTTAATGACCCTTAACGTCTCTTTCGTAGAATAGTTAAGTGGCCTCACCATCGTCTGCATGTCGATCATGTAGTCCTTGAACGACTCGCTGAAGCCTTGCTTCCTTTGCCGGACCTGGTCCGCCAGCCTGGTGAAGAAATCTCTTGGCAGGAAATATGTGTGGAAACTTTCAATGAATTCTGCCCAAGTTCTCCACTGCTTATTGTTGGTGATGAACCATTTCAAAGCCCTTCCTTTTAGCCACTCCGGCATCGCTCGAGGGATCATATCAAGCTCCAAACCGTGCGTGTTGGCGGACCATTCTACCTGCTCCAGGAACTCGAATGGTTTTTCCGCCCCGTCGAACCTGAACGACCATTCGCGGACCTGCTTAGCGACCTTTGCATAGTCCGACTGGCTTGATCTCGGAGTCAGCGCTGCTGCTTTCTTTTCTTGGCTTGATTCCCTCCTGTGGGCCTCTTTTTGCATGTTGTCAATGCTCAGGCTTGCCACCAGGTTGTCCCCTTCAGCGTTCGTTAACGTAATGCTTGGGCCGGCTCTGTCGTAGTATGTCGTCTCCAGCTCGGCCCAGATGTCGACGAGTTGTGGATCGTTCTCTGTTTCGGAGTAGTATTCCGATAGTGCCTTCCTCATGTCGTCTAGCCTGCCCTCCAGGGCGACGTTGAGCCTTTGTGCGACATTGGCGAAGTCTTCCTTCTTGAGGCGGTAAATCCACTTCTTTCCCATTTTTACTGTGCTGTTCTCACTGTTGGGACAATCACGTTGGGCGCCAGATGTAACGAACTGATTTTGTGTGTCTGCTCGCTACGAGATTCGTGCGGCTAGCTCAGAAGATTGTGTGTTCGTCCCACCAAATTTATATGACGTGATTGCCCGTAGATCAGTTAGAAAACAAAGGGGTTCAAATGGTAACAGTGGGATTTATTCTCGTGGTATTAGTACAGCGGGTGTGTGGCTAGGTTGGCTTCGGTATCTCCTGGCTCTGGTTCCGCGGGCTGCTGGCGCTCCTCTTTCTGGCTCCTCGACGCGTTGACTCGTATTTCTCTGGATCCTGGGTCTCGGGACGCTCGTAGTCGCCGCCTCTGCTTTCTTGCCGACGCGCTACCTCGGGGTCGCTTGTTGCGCCTTAGACCCGAAGAGAGATCTGCCCTGCGGGCTTAGGGAAGCGTCACCGTTCTCAGACTAGGGTGAACAAGCCTTGCTCTCCAGGCCGACGCCTTTCGAGGCAATACCTGTCCCTTGCTCTGTCCCGGACGGTCCCGCTAGGTTCTTGCTCAGTTCGCGCTGACAGTCAAGGCTGCCGCCAGGAAGCTGTCTAGCGGCTCACTTCGCTTTACGCCTAGCGCAGACGAACGTTCCACCCGGCTTCATCCTAATGCGTGACGTCTGCGACGCTCCTGCGCTCCCCAATGAGCTCCGCGCGGCGATAATAACGTGGCTGCCGGAAATGTCTGCTGGTGTCGCTGTCGATGTCCTCTGCGCTGTCTTCTGACCAGTATCTCGTCCTTCTGGCACTCGGGGAGTTGGGCGATTGCTGTTCGGGAACTTCGGCGGTAATCGCAGGGCTCTCCAGGCGGCCGCCTCTTGAAACCGCAAATCGATCTACCGCTCGTCCGTCACGCCAGGTCCTGCTTGGTCGGGCAAGGTACGCTGGGTCGCAGACAACTTTCCTCCCCAAGCTGA
This sequence comes from Drosophila suzukii, assembly GCF_043229965.1. Lineage (NCBI taxonomy): Eukaryota > Metazoa > Arthropoda > Insecta > Diptera > Drosophilidae > Drosophila > Drosophila suzukii. The sequence goes on along the minus strand of NW_027255927.1, from coordinate 353,283 downwards.
CGGTTCTTCGTCGTAGGACTCTTTTGCTTGTCTCTGACAGACCCGCCGGGCGACTCGCCAGGGTGTGGTCGTGCCAAAGTTGAAAAACAAACGCCTTGACTTAGCCGCGTGATGCCTGCCAGAACTCAGCCACCTGTGTCTCAATTCGGAGATTCCTGATGTCCCAATCCCGAACGTCTCGACGTGGCGATCTTGCTCCTTGTGTGCTTTCCACGGCGCTGCTTCCGACGACTCGCTTGGTTGTAGCTCCCTCGTAGATTACTTGCTTGTATGACTGTTTACTTGGTACTTTAACTGATCTTGAAGGTTTGACTCCTCGTGATCGACTGATCCAGCTGCCAGCGCTCTGCGGCCTTATATAGGGCCTACGGGAACCGTTATTTCCCCTTTGCGCACGGCCCTCTGAATCTCTCCACTCCAGGTCCAAAGTCCGTGACTCCTGGTTGACCCACTTGTCCTTCACGTACCGCTTCCAATAGATGCTCCGCCCACTGCTGCCATTCCGCTGATTCCCGTGCGGCTTGTGGCACGCCTGTGTGCCGCCCCACTGCCGAGATGTGGCACTTCCTCTCCCGGTCCAAAGTTCACGGGAGAGTCCAAGGTCCGGTGGAGTTCCGTTATCCTGTTTTGCACACGGCACTCTTGCCTTGCCCGCGAAGTCTCCATTCTCTCTCGTTCTCCATGCTTGGTCTCCAAACTCTCTCGCTCTCCGTCCTTGGTCTCCAAACTCTCTCGCTCTCCATCCTTGGTCTCCAAACTCTCTCGTTCTCCATCCAAGTCTCCAAGCTCTCCTCGCCGCGCCGTTACTACGCGAATTCGCCGCGTAACTGGTAAGCGGACGGCCATCTGCTGCTGCTTCTATTTGTGGGGAGTTATTCAACTCCTCACAGTATAATATTGCACAATGTATTACTCTAGTTATCAATTAGCTATCCTGAGTAATGCTTATGCGCCACGTTTGAGTACAGCGCTCTGCGCTAAGAACGACCAACACTGATATGCTGACACTTCATATTCGAAGTGGAGTGCTGCGCTGTATGGAATGCTGAGTCGGCTTGCCGACCATGACTTTGTGGCGTGATGCATTGCTGCTTGGCCTTAAGGTTTCTATTGTAAACTCTGATTGCCAGTCTTGTACGAGCAATACGACAATACACTTGTCTGAATAAATTACATACTCAGGCAAAGCCGTTAAAATATATTTCTTATTATTGACTGAGCTTAAGGCCAGCAATAGCGGTAAAGTTTACCGCCAACCTAATCGTCGTTCCAGAACCTGGCCTAGGACGAGATACATCAGGAGAAGCAGCAGGACACAGAGCTGCACAGCGCAGACGCAGGACTACGCGGGACAAACCCTCCGATCTTTGTCTTATACATCTACTAAACATATAGAAACCAGATACTAAACAGCTAGTAAACAGCTAATAGTATCTAGTAAACAACTTGTATACATCTACTAATAGCTCATAACAGTTAACAACAGCTAGTAATCAAAGTCCAAGCAAAGTCCGCCATCATGAATCACGAAAACCAGATGAGAATTGTTATTAAAGAGTTTATTAAACTTATTCAAAATCTTAGACAACGATGTCTAACTCATTCAAATTGCATACAAATAGAATAGAACTAGAAAACTAGAACTAGAAAAAAAGTTGGCAACAAAAAACAGATATTACCAGGTCTAACCACCTCTATCATATACTTGAATCAGAAATTAAATTAAAAGACGCTCCTATGTTGGCTAAAGATGTCTTCAAAATCCAACATCTGGGAAACATTCAATTTTGAGAATTATTTTACATCTATCTATGGGAACCAAGCGAAAATATGCGTTTGGAACGAAGGTTAACAACCGATATATCTTACAGAGGGAGGAGTCAGAATATTAATTATATAAAAATATATATAATATATATTGAATTATGAATTAAATGAAATATGTTTACAATAATAAAATAAATAAAATCATATGAAATGATCCTACAAAATTCCTTTCTTTCTACAAGTACGAATGAAGAAAAAGTATTTTGTTCAATGAGGTACGTCGGCTACTTGCGAGTTGTTGCACGGTCGTAACTTCATCCCTTATCAATGGTATTGAGATGTATGATCTTATCAAACGTCCTGCTCCCTTGGTCTTGTCCATGTGAATTAAATGACGGTCAAATAATTATAGTTCACGGTAAGTTGGTTTGTATGCTTTGATAATTCTTATAAAGAGACTATAACAACTTATAACACTTGTTAACAGTTAGTTACCATCTAAAACCAAGTACTTTACAGATACAATACATAAAGTAATCACCCAAAACCAAGTATTTTACAGGTACTATACACAAAGTAACCATCCAAAAACAAGACTAAACAGAAAGTAACCATCAAAATACTGCTAGGTAACAACTAAATACAACGTGTCCAACGTCCCAAGTCCATGTCAATATAAGTACTACCCTAAAAAATTGTATATCTCTGGATAATCTTCAAAGTCAAAATCTATTAAATTCTGGATGGAGCAGTGGAGACGAAATTTCTACGGGACCCCACTTCAACTTTTCTGTACCATTAAAATTTTGTTGAGATTTGCTGTGGATTATAAAAAAGTTTTGTTAAAATGTAAACATTAACTAGTGTTGATGCTAACTAAGAATCCTGGCGATGTGTTTGAACAAAGCAGAAATGAATAATCTTTTAAACTGGAAATGACGAATATAGCCTGGAAAATTTTGCATGTAACTCCGAGCGATTTTGCAAAAATTAATATGTATGATATTATTAAAAGTGGTGTAGGCCTACCAACCATATTCCGAAGTTGTTATTCATATGTTAACCCCAAATAAGGGTATGAGAGTCAACACAGCTGGAATGTGAAATTGTCGGCTAACCACGAAAAAACCAAGATTTGTAATAATTCGATTTACACTAAATGGAGAACTTATCACAAATAATTTTTTAAACTTGAAAGTTCACTTGAATTCTGAGTCATATCCATATGATAATCTGAATGTTGATTTTGGTAAGAATCAGTATGCTCACCTATATGATATGTATACAAGACTTCAATCTAGTTAATACAATTGTGAATCATAACCATTTTCGACCCCAAATAAATTTAAATTGAAACGCCTAATATTTTGGTTGTTCTTTCATTTCAAAACGAATCAGTAAATACTGGTCCTATTGATGAGAAAATTTCAGTAGAATTGAAGACACCAAGTCATGAAATTTTTTGTTAAAATGTAAACACGAACTAGTGTTGATGCTAACTAAGAATCTTGGTGATGTGTTTGAACAAACCAAAAATTAACAAACTTTTAAGGTGGAAATGACGAATATAACCTGAAAAATTCCCCATATAACTCCGAGCGACTTGGCAAAAATTAAGATGTACGATATTATTAAAAGTGGTGTAAACCTACCAATCGCATACCGGGGTTGGGATTCATATGTTAACCCCAAATTGGGGTATGGGAGTCAACACAGCTGGAATGTGAAATTGTCGGCTAACCGCGAAAAACCAAGATTTGCCATAATTGGATTTACACTAAATGGAGAACTTATCACAAATAACTTATCAAACTTGAATTCTGAGTCATGTCCATATGATAATCTGAATGTTGATTTTAGTAAGAATCATAATGCTCACCTATATGAAATGTATACAAGATTTCAATCTAGTTACTATAATCGTGAATCACAATTATGTTTTACCCCAAATGAATTTAAATTGAAGGCCTCTTTATTGTGGTTGATCTTTTATATAAAAACGAATCAGTGACAACTGGTCCTATTGATGTGAGAGTTTCAAAAGATCTGAAGACACCCAGTCAAAAAAATACCTTAAAATAGCTTACTGTCTCCTCATACATGACCGTTTAGTTGAATATAACCCATTAAACGGACTAGTACAACGAGTTGTTTAACATTAGAAAAATGTTTAAAGACACTGTTTCGATTGATGTTCAAGATTTCTTTGATAATAATAATAATTTTATTCTGAAGAAAATTGGAATTGTATTCGAAAAAGATCCAAACTTGAATAATAGATTTTTAATAGAACCACCATATGACTTTACTTTTCTAAATACAAAATCTCGAAAGACTGCAAATGTTAACCAATACACATCACAAAGTTTTGTTGAACGATGGAGAAAACAGTTTTCCACAAATTCGAAAGTATCTAAAGACAATTACAAGCGGAAAACCAATTAATTGTAAAGGTGTGGAAAAGAAACGATTTCTATAGAAGTTTTTTGGGAGTCGTCAGCTCATTAATATCGAGGAAATGGGCTGTCCGTCATTAAACAGGTTTAAAGGAAACCGGTTTCCCTATTGTGAAACACACCTTAAGGTGTATTTTGACATTTCTAAAAAGTAGCTGCAAAACAATAAAATAAATTGTATACAACATTTTAAAGTTGAGACTAGATGTGTAAGGACCTACAAAAAAATAATATATACAAAATGAAATTTCATGAGGAAATTAACCAATTTATTGAACAATTTAAAGGACAGATAATTGGTCAGCATTTTCAATACCTTCTAAAAAACTATGTTCATGAATCGAGGTGGACATTATCTCAAAACTACAAATTATGGTGAAAACTTTAGATTTTGTAAGCCAGAAATGACGTCGGAAACGTGCGCCTGCTTCTTCTATGCAAATCGCCGGAATCAAAGCAGAAAATTAATTTCTATATATAATAGAAATGTTCGCAATACCAAAATAAATGAATAAATATATTTTGATGCTACAAAATAATCTTCTGACTTTTTATTTCGAGTTAAAATTACAGGTACGGAGAATGGAATATATTTCCTTGACTGTGATATGTCGGCTACCTGTGAGTTGTTGCGCGGTGGTGATTTTAACCCCTATTATGGGAACGTATTAGAGCTAGCAGTCAGCCGTGAGGTCGTTGGAGTGAGGCCCATGATCTTGTCAATGAGCGTGCGCCTTCAGACTTGTCCATGTGTCTCTTTTATTGCGCTTGCCAATGAGCGTGCGCCTTCAGACTTGTGCATGTGTCCCTTTTATTGCGGTCAGGTAATGGACAGGTGCGCATGTTCGGGTAGCTCTTGCTTGAATCCCTTTTATGACATGTTTATGACCCATTTGTGGAAAGGAGATATTCTACATCTGAGAATCATTAACTTGTGAGACTTATTTTATTGGGGTTCTTTTGATTTCTAAGTTAGTCTTACAATCATAGGAAACATTATTCCCCTACATGATCGGACATGTTTCTCTAAGATAACCATCTTTGAATACTTTGGGTGTGCGACCTTTCACACGTGCACAGCAACACCTGTGATAATAAGGCAAAAAGGTTCGTGATCGGATATGTTCTTCTAAGATAGCAACCTTTGGATACCATGGTTGTGCGACCTTTCTCACGTGCACCTTTGTCACCTGACTATTAATTGCACATAATAAGGGGAAGGATACATGATCAATATTGTCACATGGGGATGTGGGGGCGATGGGGGCAATCTCCTCTGAGATATCAACCTTTGGATACTATTGGTGTGCGACCTTTCTAACCTGACTATTAATTGCACATAATGAGGGAAAGGATACATGCTCAATATTGTCACATGGGGATGTGGGGGCGATGGGGGCAATTAATTTTACTCTTTATAGACATGATCGTGACATTTTTATGACTTCAAAGCCCATTAAAATCAGTTAACTTATTGGATTATGCTAATTGTCCCAGAACCCGCGTTAGAGAGGGTGTGGGGAGGGGGGCGGGGGCCTTTAATATGCTAATTGTCCCAGAATCCGCATTTCCATACTATTTGGCATGCAGATTCCTGAGCTTCTTACGCAGCGCAAGTTTGTTTCAGCAGCATGCCACGCCCACTCTAACGCCCACAAACCGCTCAAAGCTGTGGCTTCTACAGTTTTGATGCTAGAATAAAATTTTTAATTGAAATGTATTGTTCTCATCAACACCTATCGATTGATTGAATTGCCACACCCACTTTAACGCCCACAAACTTCAAAAAATCGTAAATATGAACGCGGATATCTTGGAAACTATTAAAGTTAGAGCATTGGGATTTTAGATTTAGACTCCGTTGTCTTGAGCGCAGCGCAAGCTTGTCACGCGAGTATACCACGCCCAATCTACCGCCCACAAACCGCCCAACCCTGTGGCACCCACAATTTTCATGCTAGATAAAATATTCTAACTGAAATGTATTAGTCTCGTCAATACCTAAAAGTTTGATCCCAAGAAAGTTTGCCACGCCCACTCTAACGCCCACAAACCGTCAATATCTATCGATTGACCCAAAAATAAGTTTGCCACTCCCACTCTAACGCCCATAATGATTAAATCTGTCTACCGCCCACATAACTATATAACATATAACTATAGGTGGCGCATTTCAGTCTCGCTTTGTTGCTAGCATATCTCCATTTCCCTTTTGTCCCTTTAGCTGAGTACTCGACTTGCTTGTTGGAGATTGACGGATAGTATAACAGAACACAAGAATTAAAGAGCGAACTTAGGGCAATTAAGAAAATATTTATAGCATCCTCCAAATTTTGGGATGAGTAGAGATTGGACCAATCAATTCCTGATATATAGCAGCTTAGCCTCCGAAAGTCAGCCTTGCGAAAACAATAAAATCGCTTAGTTGACTTCTCTGATTTTTCTACATACACAGCAACTGCATTGAGACCTCGAAGGCAGGATGATATGGACCTTCGGATTGGAAAAAGGGTGCTACTTTGGACAGAAAGAAGCAGTCCTGATTATTTACAAAGCGCAGGTCCAGTAAACGGCCTAAAGAATTTCTTATGTAGTTAAATTGAGACAAAGATATGTCAAGCAATCCCTTAGTGAAGTCATAATGAAAGTAAGACATTATTTTTTCATCTGTGCACCACGAAGTTCCAGGTATATTAAAATCTCCAAGACTACAAATTGTTCTCTATTGGACAGCTTACTTGAGACTGCCTGTATAGCAAATAGGTTATTTAAGAACTATGGAAATTCAGATTCAGGCGGAATGTACGAGCAGGTGATATAGACAAGACTACCAGGAAACGATAGCCTTGAGCATATGAACTCAATACTATGGAGTTTCCAATAAGCATTTCTTCCGACACGGTAATTAAGACTCCTCCTCGCCTGGATGGCCGATCATGCCAATAAATGGTACATTTACCATGAAAATTTCCGAGAATACGATCTCCGTATATAACCAGGTCTAAGTTAACACAATAATATGAAATGCGAAAGAAAGACTATTCTACTACAATTTAGTTAGCTTGCTTCGCAAGCCTACGGAATTCTGATAAGAAAGAGTTAAGCTAGCTTTTTCTTTTACTTGTAGCCCAATTTTTAGTTTAAAATTCCCTTCCATATGGTTAAAAAGAGATCAATTGGATTCGAAACTAAGTTTCTCCAGCAAAGGTTAAATTAAATTTTTTCACGGTGATATTTTCGGCCTTTGTTTTATGTTGCTTGCGCTGAGAGTAACTCATCTGCTCGGCGAAGACAATCTCTAGCTACGCCGTAGCTTGGTGTAATTAATAGCTACCTTTAGCAAGCCACCTTTAGTTTGGCGCATAAACGACCCCAAATCGTGAGCAACTTCATGACAAGGATCACAACATTATAGTAAGGTCATCACTTGTTCGACCGGTGAAACCGGCACACTTGGTATAAGCCAATTTTTCACAAAGCCAACACGTCAGTGTTGACTGATCAGCTCTGATTAATATATTTTTAGTAGACCAGATGAAAGTATCGATCATTTTTATACCCGGTACTCGTAGAGTAAAAGGTTATACTAGATTCGTCGGAAAGTATGTTACAGTTATAGGAAAGCGATTCCGAGCTCATAAAGTAAATACAGCTGTGATCATGAAAATAGTACTGAACTTGAGCTCACCACATTAGGCAGAAAAATCGATTGATAATCACAATTTATTTCAACGATAACAAAATAACAATTTACATACTTAATTTTATCAGTTCAGCTGATTTTTTTATTAAAAATTATTATAGTTTGCACTTCAGGGCTTATAAACAAAAAAATGACAAAATTTGGCCGCTTATTAGTAGTGGACTACTAAAAATTAAAAAAAATTTAGTAAAAACTCCAAAATATCTCAAAAAGTCATAATCTCTTATTATCTAGAATCTAATATTTAGTTGAATATCCGTTATTCTGCAGCACTTAGGTGCAACGGCGTGGCATGGAATCGATAAGGTCTTGGCATCGCTTTACAGGAATGTCATGCCAAGCTTTCTTAACCACCATCCACAGCTGAGTTTTGTTTATTGGTTTTATAATAGATACAGCAACATCCCCCCCAAAGTTTTGAATAGGGTTTAAGTTTGGAGACTGCACTGGCCATGTCATTACATCGATCTCTTGTGATGCAAACCAAGCCTTCGCGTGCTTAGTTGTGTGTTTCGGATCATTGTCTTGTTGGAACGTCCACTTTAAGGGCAACTGGCATAAGGTAGCAAAGTGTTTTCCAAAATTTCAACGTTAACATTTTTGTCAATGATGCCATCTATCTTATGTATCGGACCAAACCCAGCATAAGAAAAACATGCCCAAACCATGATGCTCAGGCCACCGTGTTTAACGGTCTTTTTTTTAACTTTGGGCGAAATTCCTGGTTAGGTGGACATCGAACACACTCTCTAAAACCAGTACCACCAAACAGAACAAATTTTACTCTTATCAGTCCAAAGTATATGGCGCCATTTGTAAATGGACCAGTCTCTATGCACTTTCGCAAACTCCATTCTTGCAACTATGTGCTTCTATGTCAAGAGGGGTACCTTTCTTGGACTTCTGACAAATAAGTTATTATGTCTCAGACGTCTTCGAAGTGTCTGAAGACTAAATGGCAGACTTAGTTCTTTTTTAATCTGCCCTGCAGAAGCAAATGGGTGGATCGTGGCGTACCGCACAATAGTAGTAGCAGTAGTCTTAAGCTTTCCACCCCTATTTTCTGGCTTCAATTTATGGTGAATGGCGTTAAACATCATGGTAGATGAGCATCCAACGATGTTTTCAATATCCTTGTACGTTTTTCCTTCATTTTTTAATTTAACAATTAAATTTCTCATTTCGGGCAAACAGTGCTTTCCCCGGCCCACTAAAAAAAACGTTGTTTTAAATTTTCATCACTAAAATAATAAACACATATTTTAACTTACTAATTGCTTTCTTCACTTCGCACATCAAGCACTGCTATTTTAATGAGCGGCCAATTTAGCTTGCATATTCAAATTTTAATCAAAAATTACTCTTACCGCGGCTTTCTCTTTTCTTTCTTTCTCTTTTTCCTCATCCTTACGTTCAACTCTGAGAAAAAAGTGGAAACACGTTCCAAGGAAAACGGTTAAAGTATAGAAAGCTTCTTTTCCAATGTTATTTCAAGTTGCACTACTATTTTCATGGTCGCAACTGTATATTCTTGATCGGTATCAGTAGCTGAGTTGATCTAGCCATGTCCGTCTGTCCGTAAGAACGATGAGATCTCGGAGAAAAATTATTGATGTCGGACCAGGCACTAAAAAGTTCTAGTCATATAATAATGCAAAATTGGCAATTCAATCGAGATTGCAGCAATGCAGCAGATTTGCTTTTTCCACTAATACGCCTCCAAGCCGCTAAGGACGCTATAGGCTATTTGCCGCTTTAGGCTTGGTGGCTCTATAGAAAAAGAATGTAGGTGGTGCCTTAGTGAAAAAAGCTGAGTTGCTTTAAGCATATCTCCGAGGTCATCGACCATAGCGTTTCTATAGTTTTTTTAAGACCTCTGTACCAAGGGAAATTTAATGTTCGAAAATTGCAAGCAAGCAGTTAGAAGTGCGGGAAGAGCACAAACTCTGCACGCTGTAGCTTTTGAATAAGGGAAAAAAAAATAAGGGAGATAATGCGAAATTGCGGGACTGTAATGCAGTTATTGCGCATGCAGAAGCAACAATAAAAAACAGCAATGTAGCCTCGACGAAAAAACAACCATTCTCTTTGACGACTTTTTACTTTCTTTAATAAGTACTGAAAAATAAACAAAAATAACTTATTAACTCGACCTCCAACTGGTACTAACAAAAAGCCAAACTATCCGCTCTATCACAACTCAACCTTAACTAGAAGAGAACAATTTATACTATATTAACTAGACTCAGACTAGGCTAGCAAAAACTAGCAAGCAATCTGCAATATGGAGGTACGGTAATCAAAGGCTTCTAAATTGCAGAAAAATAGCTGTTACCTACCGCCAAGCCTTAGCCTTCAGAAAGCGATATCTGTAATAGAACAAATTGCGTAAATGCTTGGGCCACGGGTTGGGGCTCTCCCCGTACAAATGCGCGGGGACAAGAGTTAGTTGAGAGCATCGCTGCATTCGATTTAGTGTTGCTGATCTCCGGAACGAAGCCGATGTTCTCTAGAGCCGGTACCAACTCCATCATTGACTTCACATTTGTAAGCTCCGGCTTGGCCACGGGGACAAGTTGGGAGGTTAGTGACACCTATACGGACAGCGACCATGTACCAAAAAATATAGTGGGCTTAAAAATATAGTGGAAACACTATTTCCAGAGCAAGAGATATATGTCGCAAATTTCACAGATAGTTAACTCTGCGAGCATAAAGCTCACAACTGCGAAAAGGCCTCCAGAACTACATAAAATGCTGGACGACAGGGAACTGCAACCAAATGGAATCCCGAATGTAGCTCTTAAACCGGCGAGCCAAGAAAATACGTAAGAGTATGAATGCTTATGTGCTTAACGCTTTCTTAACAGATGGTTTGTTTTCTAGTCGCTGGAAAACGCAGCTGCTGGGACTCTAACCAAAAGGGGACAAGCGGAGGTGCCTTCATATAGGACTCTCTGCATGCTAGATACGGTGAGTAAAATTCTCGAAAGAATAACCCACTAACGAATGCCTTTGTCGAATCTAACGGTCTCTTAGCGATGCACTATGGCTTTTGGAAGGGTTTATCTAGAATGAAATGCATTCAACTCCGCTAGCTGGCACCGCGGACGACGTAACCATAGTCGTCGTTGACAAGCACTTTTCGGATGCAGAAAGAATCTGAGAGGAAGTAGATATAGGAACAAGTACCTGGCTGTTCTCGAAGGGACTCGCCTTGACAACGTTACCAATCCTTCCGAGACATAAGTCCCATCCTAGCTATCGCAAAACCTAAACAGGAACATTATAAAAATCATACTTAATTTTCAGTTAAAGTCCCAATTTATAATCAAAATTTAATTATTTGCAAAGAAAACACATTTAAGCTATATTAATGTGTATCTAAATAGAAAATAATCGTAAATGACTTTAAATCGAAGACCATTTTTAGCAAGTAATTAAAAATTAGTTGTTATTATTATATACATAAATAAATAAATCTCTAGCTGTAGTTTTCCAACTGACTTCGCTTTTTATACCGGTTACTCCCATAACTCTAAAGCCCGACTTTCGTCCACATTTTCGTAAAAATGTATATGTGATTTTATTCTTATTATCAATTACCATCTACATGCCAAAAATTACTTAGATCGTATCATTCATTAAAAGGTTATAACAAAACAATAACAAATAATTGGCAAACTCAATGGAGTGCAAGAGGGAGAAAGAAAATTTCACTACCGCCGCCAAGGTTTCACGTTGTGTGGCGCGTGTTAGTGAAATCTCGTAAACACCCTATAGAAATGAAAGATAAGTGGTTCTTGATTGTTAGCTGATAGTCGAGGCCGTCGACTAAAGCGTTTTCTCTTGGTTTGTAATTATATCCTGAAACCTCAACTTTTAAGGTAATTTTTTTAAGGACGCAACATTTTGTTTTGCTTATTAAAAACAAATTAAATTAAAAAACGAATTTTAGGTTCTGCACCCACAAAAAAATTGGTATAAATTTTAATATATAATTCTTACAATAGGGTTTTAAAACAGCTGGAGCTGTTCGTAGAGTAAAGGGTATACTAAACTAATCGGAAAGTATGAAAAAGGTAGAAAAAAGCTTTTTCTCCTATAAAGTATATATATTTTTGGGATCTCTAGCTGAGTCGATCTAGCCCTGTCCGTCTGTCTGTCCGTCACATCGCATGCTTATTTTATCAGCGTGCCACGCCCACTCTAACACTCACAAACACCCATAATTCTAAAACCTGTCTACAACCCACAGTGTTTAATATTTTGCAAAAGCTTATATGAGATTTTCTTCTGTTTGTCAATGCTAACGTCAAAAGGGCGTTTAATTTCAGGAGGCAGTGTCGAGCGGCAGTTTTATCCAGAAGTCTACATCTCGCGCGCTCGCACTGCCGTCCGCTCTCCCTCACCATCTTTCCCCTAAGTGTCCGCTCTGCTCTGGAGCGCTTAAGTTAAGTTAGGCCTAAGTAGTTCTCATTTCAAAGTGTACAAATAAACATATATGCACGTCGCGTAAAAACCCCAAAGTACCCCCGTGTTTTTATGCGTACCATTCGATCTTGGGGCTTAGCCTATTTCAGCGATCAAGCCACCCCGCCCCAACATTTTGGTCTTTCGAGCCGGATTTCAAAGTCTTTGGATTTTCCTCTCCTGGAGTTATCTTTGATTTTGTCCCAGCATGCTTGAACCGCTCTAGATAAGTTCCACCTACTATAATTGCCGGTCATACAGCCAGTTTTTCGAACCCTTTTTCGACTAACTTTCTTATTGTCTAAATCCAAAAGTGATTAATCCGACACAACGGCATTACCATTCCGTTATTTGTGCCCGACTATATTCCAGTTTCCCTTGCCCACAATTGTACACTTGAAACAATTCCAGTATATATTTCAGTGCTACTATTCAACAAAAATATTTCTCAAATACATTTTCAATTTCAATTGTGTGTAACATATAACTCAGCCACAGTAAAAAATTCCTGATCATTAAACTTTTCCTTAAGATTTGCACTCTTTATTTGTTTCTGTTTTCCAGCTGCGTGTGTATACTTACGTACATATTCTAATACAGTCCACTCTAAGTACTCTTTCTTATACTCCACTCCAACTACTTTTCTCAACCTACAACTACGGTTAAATTATTTCTAAAATTAAAAACAAAGTTACAATATCCACAAATGTACTCCAGCAATTCGTCTGCAATATAGTTGTGCAAGTGACAAACACACGCACCGACAAACAAACATAAGCGAAGTCTTTACAATTCCCGCAACGTTATCCCGCTATTCGCACCCCACATATGTACATACTCGTATGTGTACAGTGTACATACAAGTTAACTAAGTAGCTAACCGGACGGAGGCGATGACCGAATGTCCGAAGCCCAGCTGCGGCCAAAATCGCTGACGCGGCATTTGGCCGGATGCTCGTGCATAGCCGGCAAACACAGCATATTTGCGTGGCCGCTATGAGTTTCATTTTTGTCAACTTTAAGTTTAGTTCGCTTCAAGCCCTATAAGAATAAAGAACACAAGTTCTATAGCATTGCAAAACTCCAGCAACCGCCGTTAAATATCTCTTATTATTTTGCACTGACTGAGTCTCTAGGCCAGCAGGCGAAGGGGGCAGTTACCTCCCAACGTAAGTCATCCTAATCAGCATTGTGAAGGTACAGCCATCCGGCTCTGACTCCAGCGAGGGATCCCCGATCTCCATATACGAGAACCAGGTCAAGGCCCCCTCCTCCCCCGCACTACCGAGCGGGCTTCGGCCGGTGCGACCAGCAGCAACTATATTCCTCCCGCATTCACGGGAGGCCATTACAAGCAGCAGCCTCCAGCGGCTCATCCTCACGCGTGGGTGCTAACGCATCCCCCCGCACCTACGGAAGGCAACCACAAGCTACTGGCCGCCACTCAGCTATAACGGGCGCTCCCAGAAGCGACCGCTTCCTCCGCGCCTACAAGCGAGCTCATCGAAGAAGACCACCCTTGACAGTAAAGAAGAGGACCACCCTTGGCCACACACACACGCGTATTGTTTCTCCCGCACATACGTGTGGGCTCATCGAAGAAGACCACCCTTGACAGTGCGGCCATTGAGGACCACCTCAGGCCGCGCCCATCAACCAGATTAATTGGCGCTCAACAATAAAAACCCAACGGTTTCGCTTAGAGATTTTTACATTCTTGGAAAAAAAATTTATCTTTGAGGAAGAAACCACAGTAAATAAAATGTAAGTGCACCCCTCATTTAAATGTTTTCTAACCAGTCTGCAAAGTAGAACTAGTTAATAAAGAATACTACGAGAGTAAAACGGCTCCGAGCCCGATAAAATTCGGGATTTGATTAACGAAAATAAAATATATAAATATATTACGTTAAATTCATTCATTTTTCTGATTTGAAATATTTTGACTATGAGTCGAGGCTGTGTGTCAGTCTTATATAACCTGTATCTCTTATAATTTAATATATTATCACTTTAAAATATTTACCACTACAATAATTTTTATGCAAGGGCACAGGTATCTACTACCCTTAAAATTAACTAGGTTAATTATATAGTGAGGAAATACGAGCTCTCATTTTGGCGGCTCTGTATCCCCGTTTTCTAATCCTTTTGTGTGCGTATATGAGCTCGCCATTTTCTAAGTATAGAAGCGACAAGCAGTACGCTAGCGATTCAGGGTCAGATGGTGAAGAACTCCTTCGAGCTTCCACTCCGAAAAACACGCGTAGAAACCCCCCAGCGGGCGAAAGGGTAGACCTCATGGATCCTGAACAACTTAGAGGAGTAGTGCAGGCGGCTATTGACAACGCCCTGGCCGGGCAGGCCGCCGCAAATTTACAAAAAGAACGGGAGTTCAGACAAATAATCGATGCATTGACCAGCCAAGTGGCAGAATTGCGCGCTGCGCCCACGACGTCCCGAAGTTCGGCCCCAACGCCAGAAATTAAGGTTTATGCAGCCATAGAAATTATAGACACAGTTCAATGCAGCGAGCCTCTGGACGCTGTCAAGTGCCTACCCAAATTTGCGGGGGCACAGGAGTCATATGTTTCATGGAGGCAAGCCGCCACCGCTGCCTACCACATATTTAGACGGTACAATGGTAGTTCACGCCATTATCAGGCAGTGATTATAATAAGAAGTAAAATAAGAGGCACTGCTGATGCGGTGTTGTCCTCCTTTGGCACAATTTTAATTTTTGACGCGATCATAGACCGTTTGGATTTCACTTACAGTGACAAACGGCAGATCCACGTCATTGAACAGGAGATGGGCACCCTCAGACAGGGAAGCCTCACACTCCTGCAATATTACGATGAAGTTGAGAAAAAACTCACCTTACTCACAAATAAAGCCACGATGTCGTACGAGACAGCGGCGGCAAGAATTTTGTGTGATAAATTCCGGGACGATGCGCTCCGGGTATTTATTTCGGGCCTTAGACGCAGCCTATCTGATGTCCTCTTCTCGGCAAAGCCGAAGGACATGCCAACTGCGTTGGCATTAGCGCAAGAAGTGGAATCAAACCACGAGAGGTACACGTTCGCAACATCGTTTGCAAAGAGTCTAGAGGATAGGGACCGTAAGACGAGTCCAAAGGAGCAAAGGCGCCAGCAGGATAGAAATTTTTCCCAAACAGACCCCCAGTTGGGTATTAATAAAAATCCCTATTATACCAAACAAGTCAAAGCGCAGGTACATTCTGACCTGCGCAATAACAAATTGCAGAGTAGACCGGAGCCGATGGAAGTCGACCCCTCTGCAAAGGTTTGCATTCCTGCTCAAGCTCCACCCTATCAGAATAGGAGACCGGCAACGTCCGAGCGCACAGGTGCCCCTAGAAAACAGCAGAGGGTAAACCACGTCACCCAAAGCTCAGATCAGGAAGGGAAATCTTACGCCAACGCTGCGTCCAGCGCAATAGCAGAGATCAACGATGATGCTATTTGCGAATACGATTCAGACGTAGTCCATTTTTTAGGGGAAAATCCCTGCTGCCTGTCATCAGACGAAGAGTAGCAGGGATAAATATGAAACTGCTTATTGACACGGGCGCCTCGAAAAATTTCATCCGACCGTTCGAAGGATTGAAATGCGTCCCAATAGAAAACCCCTTCGAAATTCATTCAATTCACGGCAACACCACAATCACGAAGAAATGCTTCGTGTCACTTTTTGATTTGAAGGCCACCTTCTTCATCTTACCCGACTTATCTTCTTTTGATGCAATCGTAGGCCTCGACAGGCGGGAGCATCACTTTGCCTGGCCTCCGGCCACATCAAATGGGGCAACAAAGAGGAGAAAATTGATTTTCACTCGTGCCCTAATGTGAATTTCACCGAAGTGGATTGCTCAGATGCGCCACCTTTGGTCAGAAAGACATTTTCAACAATGCTCCGCGACAGGAAAAAAGCCTTTGCGGACCCCAATGAGGCTTTACCTTACAACTCATCGGTGGTAGCCACCATCAGAACTATTGATGAGGAGCCAATTTATGCCAAACTCTACCCATACCCAATGGGCGCAGCCGATTTCGTTAATGGCGAGATTCAAGAGCTGCTAAAAAATGGCATAATCCAGAAGTCGAGATCCCCCTACAATAACCCGATATGGGTTCTAGACAAAAAGGGCACCGACGAAACGGGTGCCCGTAAAATGCGACTCGTATTGGACTTTCGCAAATTGAACGAGAGGACAATACCTGATCGCTATCCCATGCCAAATATCTCTATGATACTAGGGAATTTAGGCAGAGCGAAATACTTCACTATGCTCGATTTAAAATCTGGCTACCACCAAATAACGCTGGTAGAACGCGACCGTGAAAAGACTTCCTTTTCCGTAAATGGAGGAAAGTACGAGTTTCGCAGAATGCCATTTGGACTAAAAAATGCTGCCAGCATTTTCCAAAGAACTATAGACGACATACTGCGAGAGCAGATAGGCAAATTTTGCTATGTTTATGTCGATGACGTTATCGTCTTCTCAGAAGACGAAAACTCTCACATCCAGCACGTAGATTGGGTTCTCAAAAGCCTTTACGATGCTTATATGAGGGTATCAACTGAAAAATCTAAATTCTTCAAAAAAAGCGTTAGCTTCTTGGGTTTTATAGTCACCAGCAACGGAGCTACTACTGACCCAGAAAAAACCAAGGCCATTCAGGAATTCCCTGAGCCCAAAAACGTGTTCGAAGTTAGATCATTCCTTGGCCTGGCCAGCTACTATAGCTCGGCCCATTTCAGACATCCTGAAAGGTGAATTCGGTAGTGTCAGCAGACACAGGTCGAAAAATATCCAGGTGAAGTTCAACGAGCCGCAACGGCTAGCTTTTCACAAGCTGCGTAACATTCTAGCTTCCGAGGAGGTCATCCTCAGGTATCCCAACTATAAAAAAGCATTTGATCTAACGACAGATGCCTCAGCTTACGGCATTGGCGCAGTCCTATCCCAAGAGGGACGGCCCATTACCATGATCTCGAGAACCCTAAAGGACAGAGAGATCAATTATGCCACCAATGAAAGGGAGCTGCTAGCAATAGTTTGGGCATTGGCCAAATTACGTCACTATCTATATGCAGTGAAAGATATCAACATCTTTACTGACCATCAACCATTGACCTCTGCGGTATCGGAATCCAATCCGAATGCAAAGATCAAACGGTGGAAAGCTCTCATCGACGAGTCCGGCGCCAAAATTTTTTACAAGCCCGGCAAGGAAAACCTCGTTGCGGATGCCCTCTCAAGACAGCAACTTAACGTTCTGGGAGAGGAAGAAGCTTTTTCAAGTGCGGCCACGATTCACAGTGAGCTGTCACTGACCCACACAATTGAGGCAACGGATAAGCCCTTGAATTGCTTCCAAAACCAGATAACTCTGGAGGAAGCTCGCTTTCCGCAAAAACGCAGCTTTGTCCTCTTTGGAAACAAAAGACGGCATGCGATCAGCTTCTCCTGCAAAGAGTCATTACTCAATGATCTCGCAGATTTAATTGTTCCTTAGGGCGTAAACGCCATCCATTGCGATTTGTACACACTCGCAATGATACAGGACCAACTGGTACGCCAATTTCCAGCCACAAAATTTTGGTATTGTAAAAATCGTGTAACGGACATTTTTGCAGTCCCGGAGAGACGAGAAATTCTGTCCACTGAACACAACAGGGCTCACAGGTCGGCCCAAGAAAATGTAAAGCAGGTACTCTCCGAGTACTACTTCCCGAAAATGGCCAAGCTAGCTAGCGAAATCGTCGCTAACTGCAAAACATGTGCTAAAGCTAAATATGACAGGCATCCCAAAAAGCAGGAGCTTGGGGAAACACCAATCCCGTCTCAGGTTGGGGAAATATTACACATAGACATCTTCTTAACGGATAAAAAATATTTTCTTACATCCATTGACAAATTCTCAAAATTTGCGATGGTCCAGCCCTCTAGAACCATAGAGGACATTAAACCAGCACTGCTACAACTCTTGAATGTTTTCCCGAAAGCCAAGGTCATATATTGTGACAACGAACCATCGTTGAATTCACACACCATTTTGTCCATGCTGGAAAACCATTTCGGCGTGAGCATCTCGAATGCACCGCCCCTCCACAGTGTCTCAAACGGACAAGTGGAACGTTTCCACAGCACTCTAGTAGAGCTTGCTAGATGCCTTAAAATTGATAAAGGCATCAGTGACACCGTCGAGCTAATCTTGCTGGCCACAGCCAGATACAATAAATCTATCCATTCGGTCATCGACAAGAGGCCAGCCGACGTAATTCAAACACAGTCGGATCAACCACAGTATGAAATTCAGGATAAGATAAAAATCGCCCAGGACAAGCTCAGGAACAGGGAAAATGCTGCCCGACAGAACAGGGTGTTCAAAGTTGGTGAAAAAGTCCTTGTAAAATCCAACAGGCGGCTAGGCAACAAACTCTCACCATTGTGTGAAGAGAAGATTGTGGAAGCGGACATGGGGACCACAGTCCTCATCAAGGGGAGGGTGGGCCACAAGGACAACATTAAATAAAACAAGGAAGAACGCTATAGTCGAGTACCTCGACTATCAGATACCCGTTACTCAGCTAAATGGAGATATGCAAGCAGCAAAGCGAGATTAAAATGCGCCACCTACCGGCGGTAGACAGATTTAAGCGTTATGGGCGTTAGAGTGGGCGTGGCAAATTTATTTTTGGATAAATCGATAGGTATTGACGACACCAATACATTTCAGTTAAAATTTTTTATGTAGCATGCAAATTGTGGGCGTCACAGGTTTTCGCGGTTTGTGGGCGTTTAAGTGGGCGTGGCAAACTTTTTTTTAGGTCAATCGATAGGTATTGATGAGAACAATACATTTCAGTTAAAATTTTTTATCTAGCATCAAAACTGTTGGAGTTACAGTTTTGGGCGGTTTGTGGGCGTTAGAGTGGGCGTGGCAGTCTACTGAAACAAACTTGCGCTGCGTAGGAAGCTCAGGAATCTGTACGCCAAATCTCAATAGCCTAGCTCTCATAGTTTCCGAGATCTCAGCGTTCATCCGGACAGACAGACGGACAGACGGACAGACGGACAGACGGACATGGCTAGATCGACTCGGCTAGTGATCCTGATCAAGAATATATATACTTTATGGGGTCGGAAACGCTTCCTTCTGCCTGTTACATACTTTCCGACGAATCTAGTATACCCTTTTACTCTACGAGTAACGGGTATAAAAAGAAGTTTTTTACCTTTTTGCCACTTGGCACAAATTTTACTAGCTTTAAGCATAGCTGATAAAATATTTTTTTAAGGTTAAGTTAATTTCCGTTGGTGGTGGGCAACCTTGTCATGAACAAAAATATAGCTCTGAATTCATTCCACAGGTCCAAAATCATTCCAATCCTCTTCTCCTTAACCATGGCGTCGGCGCACATCACCGACTATTCACAAGCCAAGTACATCCCCATTATTGACGGTCGAATACTAGTGTGGGAGGAATTCGCATTCGTTAGACATTCAGCGAACCTTTCAGAGTACAGGCGCGTAGTAGAAGAAACAGAAAATATGAGCGATATGTTTCCCCAGTCACACATGAAAAAACTTTTGGACGTGGAAACACCTCACCTTCGCGACCTGCTCGACTCCTTAGGCGTGCACCACAGGGTAGCCAGGAGTTTAGACTTTTTAGGATCAATGTTAAAAGTCGTAGCAGGAACTCCGGACGCCGGGGATTTAGAAAGAATTAAATTCACAGAAACACAATTAATCAATTCAAACAATAGAAAAATATAAATAAATACCAGAATACAAAGTCAAATTAATGAATTAACGTCAACCGTAAATCAAATCCTGAAAGTGGCAAAGAGTTCACAAGTGGACACTGGCCATCTATATGAAACATTGCTCTCCAGAAACCGAATGTTAACAATGGAACTTCAAAATTTAATGATGGCAATCTCGCTTGCTAAAGTAAACATAGTCAGCCCAAACATATTAGATCACGCAGACCTAGAAAGTATTTGGATGGAGGAGCCCACCGACACTCCTATAAAGGATATTTTGTCCGTAGCGTCCGTGAAAATTCTCCAGTCTGTTAGCATATTGCACTTCATTATTAAATTCTCAAAAACTAAATTAGCATGTAAGAAGATTACAATGTTCCCGGTAGCACATAATAATGTGATGCTAAGGTTAGTGGATAATATAATAGCAGAATGCAATGGGGAAATGTATGCGATCCAGAATTGCTCCACAACACCAAGAGTCACTTTCTGCCGACTATCATATCCGATCACTTATGTCGATGAGGGAATTATGATCATCAATGATCAATCAGCGCAGGTACGAGTAGACAACGGAACAAGCGTCTGGATACACGGGACGCATCTCATCACCTTTAGTGAGCGCGTCACAGTAAACGAAACCCTGGTTTTGAACCAAAACTGCGCCCAGAAGAGGACTCCGGGGGTGGCAAGCTCACCCTCACTGAACATCACCATCAGTCAAAATTCTCTGAGCCTCCCCTACCTTCACCGCTTGAGTGAACGTAACCTGGAATATATTCAGAAGTTCGAAAATAAAATCAATACCAATCAGACACACATTGTAGCGCTAATTACAGGAGTAATATGTTGCGCATTGATTTGTGTCGGCCTAACCTACATGCGACTCACCGGTGCCAGAAGATCTGCGGTAAAACTAAGAAGGGTGATCGCTGAAATAGGGTCGGCCGAGGGCGGCCTCAATCTTGAGGGGGGAGTAGTTAACTAAGTAGCTAACCGGACGGAGGCGATGACCGAATGTCCGAAGCCCAGCTGCGGCCAAAACCGCTGACGCGGCATTTGGCCGGATGCTCGTGCATAGCCGGCAAACACAGCATATTTGCGTGGCCGCTATGAGTTTCATTTTTGTCAACTTTAAGTTTAGTTCGCTTCAAGCTCTATAAGAATAAAGAACACAAGTTCTATAGCATTGCAAAACTCCGGCAACGGCCGTTAAATATCTCTTATTATTTTGCACTGACTGAGTCTCTAGGCCAGCAGGCGAAGGGGGCAGTTACCTCCCAACGTAAGTCATCCTAATCAGCATTGTGAAGGTACAGCCATCCGGCTCTGACTCCAGCGAGGGATCCCCGATCTCCATATACGAGAACCAGGTCAAGGCCCCCTCCTCCCCCGCACTACCGAAGTGCCGAAATCTATACTAAAGTCCAAGTATTACCAAACGTACTCCATTTATGAAATATTTGCCGCGCAGCTGATGGAACAAATCCAAAAGTGCTCCTCCCAAATACCTCAAGCTCCAGTAACTCCGTCCCAAAATTCCACGTCTTACGGCTGTCGGCTCCCGCCTTTCGACACAGAGGTTTTCTTTGGCGATTATATTCGCTGGCCTACATTTTCACAACAATATGCATTGACAATCCAAGTCTAACGCCCGTTGAAAAAGTATTCCATTTAAATTGAAAAACAAGTGGCGAAGCTCATTCCATAGTTTCAAGATCCCCACTTACCAATAATGGCTTTCGCTCAGCCTGGAATAACCTAACTGAGCGTTTCGAAAACACGCGATTGCAGGTGAACAGTCACCTGAAAACACTTTTCAACATCTCGCGCGCTCGCAAGTAGTAGATTAATACGGGAGCTGGCTCACTTTGGGGTGGGGGTGACCCTAATCAGTCACGCATGGTTGCACACAGGTGACAGGGGGTCACGCATGGTTGCACGCAGGTGTTTTAAGGGGTGTGTAGAGGTGTGAGAGAGGGGTGTTTTGATATGTCTTGTTTTGTCTTGTAATTTTCTCACCCTAAAGGTGTGTGTGTGTGATAGGGGTGTTTTGTCATGCGTAGGATTTTTTGGTTGTTTAGAGTGATCTTTACCCGAATAGGGTGTGTAGGGGTGTAATGGTTGCACGAAGGTCACTATGTTGCTTCTAACTTGTATTTAGTTAAGGGGAGGGTAATCTTAAATGTTTCAATTCTATAGTGGAGGTGGTGGTGGTGGTTCCTAACAGAATATACACAAAAACGTTGTTTTGTCATGCGTATGCATTTGTAAAACTATATTTTAGCGGAGGAGGAGGAGGAAGGGAAGTTGTTTTGTTATGCGTTTGCGTTTTGTTGATTCAATTAGGGATAGTTTTAATAGGGTAGATTCAATTAGGGTTGTAGTTGACATCTGTTAGTGTAACGTGTCTACGGTCTTGTGACCAAAAGGTGTTGGTTTGAGGGATATTAGATCGCATACTTTTGTGGTGTGAAACAAGCGTGAGGCGTTTTGTTGATTCAATTAGGGTTGTAGTTGACATCTGTTAGTGTAACGTGTCTACGGTCTTGTGATCAAAAGGTGTTGGTTTGAGGTATATTAGATCGCAGAAACAAGCGTGAGGCGTTTTGTTGATTCAATTAGGGATAGTTTTAATAGGGTAGATTCAATTAGGGTTGTAGTTGACATCTGTTAGTGTATCCTGTCTACGGTCTTGTGATCAAAAGGTGTTGGTTTGAGAGATATTAGATCGCTACTTTTGTGGTGTTGGTTTGAGGGATATTAGGCCGCATACTTTTGTGGTGTGAAACAAGCGTGAGGTGTTTTGTTGATTCAATTAGGGATAGTTTTAATAGGGTAGATTCAATTAGGGTTGTAGTTGACATCTGTTAGTGTAACGTGTCTACGGTCTTGTGGTCAAAAGGTGTTGGTTTGATGGATATTAGATCGCATACTTTTGTGGTGTGAAACAAGCGTGAGTTCGGTAACCTCCCCCTCTTTAGCGAGCATTAGATGGGAAAGTAAGCGTAGGAGTGTAAGAGGGGTGTTGGTGGTGGTGGGGCTTGTGGTGGTGGTTGTAGTGGTGGTTCCTAATAGAATATACACAAAAACAAACTTATTACAACCAACACAATCGTTTGTTCAGTCAAATACGTTTTTATTTAATCATATTTGAAAATTTTTTCTCATGCGCTTATAGAAAGAGAAAACGGTTACCTTCTAAGTTTTCAAAAAATGTATGTGTTAAGGAGAAATTTGGAAAGTAGTTCAGTTTTAGAAAACTATTTGAGTTGAGCGAACCATCTAGAATCGTCGTGTGAACCCTCCGGTAATTCAAAGCTAAAGTAAAGTTGTGTTAATTTACGTTTCATCCGAATTCGATTTGTGTGAGCTTATCAAATTGATAAAAATTAAAATACTTTACTAACTGTAAAGTAAAGTTGTGTGAATTGGGAACTACCCAGATTTGTGTTGTGTAAACTTATCAAATTGATAATACGTAAAATACTTTACAGTTAAAGTAAAGTGTAACAAAGTGAAAAGTACAAGTAACAATACAATACTTCCAAAAACAAAAAAAAATCAAAACAAAAAAAATGAATAAGTATTGTGCAAAGTGCAACATTACCCTATCGGGTAACATTTCGTGGACTCATCATCTGCGAACGGAGCAACATAAGAAGAATGTTGTTGAACCAGTGGATTCAAGGATTAAAAAAATCAGTTCTGGATTCCAAGGAAGGATTGTTCACTACCTATATGAAAACACCAACAATGATGTAATTTATCCAACATAATTTATGGAGGAAGCAGGAGAAGCTTTTCTACCTCACTTGTATCCATTGTTGGAAAGTTATTCATCGGTGAAAATAAATTTTGAACTTTTTGGAGAGTACGGACTATTGAAGGAAGAAGAGGAATGCATTGAAATAAAGTCATTTCAAAGTAAGATGACAATAACTAGTGCCTACTCCAATATAGAAAATGAATATAAGGAACACATGGAAACAATTTTGGCGAGGATGGAAGAATTCCAAGAATGGGATAGTGGATGGACTTTGCTTCATCTCATTCGATTGGAGATGAATAATAATCAATATTCACCTTTAAGAGGACCATCTTACATAAAACTACCCTCTTGCTTAGAAGCTAAAAAAGCAATTATAAATGTAAAAAACACAGATGATGAATATTGTTTTAAATGGAGCTTAATCGCAGCATTAAGTAATCTAAATAAGAATGCGAACAGATGCACAACCTATAAAGTCAATATAAATGATGAAGTCATTCAAGTCAATGGGATCACACTAAATTTCACTGGATTGAAATTTCCACTTAAGCCTACGGATATATCGAAATTTATGGAAATAAATAAAGATATAAATATTACACTTTTCGGGTTCGACGATGGAGTTATCGGACCTATATTTTACTCCCCTGAAGTGAGGAGAAATTATATAAATATGTTGATACTGGAGGAAGGATGTAAAGCACACTAAATTGGATTAAAAATCTCTCAAAGTAAGTTGTTTTATCATATCATTATTATATCTTGTTTTGGTTTTTGTTTTTAAATTTCATAATATTTATTTGCTTTCATACTTAAGAAAAAAAAATTTTTTTTTCTTGTGTTTATCTTTTTTTAGTTTGGTTTCCTCTCAAGTTTCGAGAGACAAATCAAAAAAATGGTTCTGTCAAATTTGCTTAAATTACTCATTGAGTGAAGATGCTGCCAACCGGCATTCAGAAGTCTGTGGGAAAAAAGTCTCACGCTTACCCAACATGAGGGATGCCACTTTACGGTACACAAATGTTCAAAAGGAAGTGATGGTCCCATTCACAGTTTACGCTGACTTTGAATGCATCCTTCAACCAATTAATAAAAACGAAACATTAAATTTAAATATTATAAATATACATAGACCTGTTTCATATGCATACTATATAAAGTGTGCACATGATAACAGTTTAGATAAGTTTGTTTTAGAAACTATATTCAACTCGGGAATGAATTTCCTGTTATCTCTATTAGAAAATTTAACTTTTATATATGAAAACTATATTTCAAAACCTGTTTCTATAATAATGTCAGATGTTGAAGAAGATGATTTCCAAAAATCTAATAATTGTCATATATGCAACACTCCTCTTTTATTGGATAGAGTTAGGGATCACTGTCACTTCACAGGAAAATTTAGGGGGGCAGCACATAATGAGTGCAATTTAAAATATAAAGTTCCAAAATTTATTCCTGTTTTCTTCCACAATTTCACCAGGTATGATTGCCATCTATTTATTAAAGATTTGGCAATCATACCTGGTGAAATAAAGGTAATTCCATTAAATAAGGAACAATATATATCAATTTCAAAAATTATAACTTTAAGTAATGGTGATAACTTTGAAATCCGTTTTCTAGATTCGTTTCGATTTATGCCTTCTGCATTAGATACATTAGCTTCAAATCTAGATAGTGAACAAATGTATATAAGAAGATCATTTTTCCCTAATGAAAATCATTTCAACTTAATGCGAAGAAAGGGTGTATTTCCATATGAATAGAGAAGCTTTCTATAGTTCCTTAACCGAAAATGAATGTTCAATTGAAAATTATACTCACGCACAAAATGTATGGAATGAGTTTTCTTGCAATATTCTTAAAGATTATTTAGAACTATATTTAAATCAGATGTTTTATTAATGTCTGATGTCTTTGAAAACTTTCGAAGACTTTGTACTAAAATTTATTCACTTGATCCAGCACATTTTTTCGCTACACCAGGATTATCATGGGAAGCTATGTTAAAATGTACTAAAATTGAATTAGATTTATTAACTGATATAGATCAGTATAAATTTATTCAAAGTGGTATTCGTGGTGGCTTAGTACAATGTACATGTAGATATGCTAAAGCAAATAATAAATATGTTGAGAATTTTGATAGTACTCAAAAATCATCATATTTGATTTATTTGGATGCAAATAATTTATATGGTTGGGCTATGTCACAATCTTTACCATATGGAGGTTTTGAATGGATTTCAAGGGGGGAACTTGATAGTATAAACATTACAGAGGTTGCAGATGATAGTGAATATGGATACATTTTTGAGGTAGATTTAAAATATCCTTTAAAATTGCACAATAAACACAATGATATTCCATTTTGTTGTAATAATCAGTTACCAACAAAGTCAGACAAAATAAAAAAATTAATTGCTGATTTAAGGGATAAAGAAAAATATATAATTCATTATAAAAATCTTCAACAGTGTATGGAAAATGGATTAATTCTAACAAAAATTCATAGAGGTCTTCGCTTCTTTCAGAAGCCTTGGCTAAAAACATATATTGATTTGAATACATTCCATAGAACTAATGCAAAAAATACATTTGAAAAAGATTTTTTTTAACTTTTAAATAATGCTGTCTACGGAAAAACAATGGAAAATGTCGATAAGCGCGTTAATATTAAATTAATTACTGAATGGGAAAGTGCTTCACCATCCGATTCTTCTGGTCCAAAAAGGCATTGTGGTAGATCTCTTATTTCAATGTCAAACTTCCATAGTGTCAAACAGTTTTCAGAAAACTTCTTTGCCTTTCAAATGAAAAGATTAAATGTGTTGTACAACAAACCTTTATATTTACGTTTTGCTGTATTAGATTTATCGAAATAAAAAATGTATGATTTTCATTATAATTATATCAAACCTAAATACAATGAAAATGTTCAATTAAATTATATGCATACAGATTCTTTTATATATACTATTAACACTGAAGATTTTTATAAAGATATTCAGAACGATGTTGAGATGAAGTTTGATACATCAGATTATTCTGATGAATTACTTAATCTCTATAATTTTCCTAAAGCTAATAAAAAAGGTTGGGTTTTTTTAAAGATGGAAGAATGGAAGACCTATGACTGAATTTGTTGGTTTGAGATCAAAAATGTATGCCTTTAAAACATCTAATAGTAATAACAGCTCTGAAAAAACAGTGAAAAAATCAAAGGGTGTTAAAAGAAGTGCAATAGATCAATTAACTTTTAATAGTTTTAAAAAATGTTTGTTTTCGGAAGAGGAAGTGGTAGGTTCTATGTCAATGATTAGATCTAAAAATCATCTTTTATCAACAATTAAATGTAAAAAAGTAGTTCTCAGTCATAAAGACACAAAGGTTCTTATACAAGACAATAAAATTAATACACTACAATATGGACATTATAAAATAGAAGAAAAAAGATTAGAAAATAAACTTAATGAAATAGATTCAAATATTTATGTTTATGAACAAAGAATAAAAGAAATAGAGAATTGTCCTAATAGAAATAATTATCAAGAGATTGAAATAGAAAAATTTAAGAAAAATATAGATGAATGTGAATTTGAAATGTTTTATACAGAACTAGAATTAAATTTACTAGATTGTAAAAAAAATGAATAAATGTAACCTATAATTGTAAATAAGACAGAACAAACATCGCTTTTTTATTTAAAGGTTAAAATTTAAGGTAATGTGTAAACCAAATATTACACTTCACAATATTATTATTATTATACAAATTTTTATTTAACAGAACAAACATCGCTTTTACTTACAGGTTAATATTAAAATTTATGAAAATGTACAGAACATGAAACAATTTGAATTTAACAGAAGAACTACAATATTTTCTTTGAATTACATTCAATTTGCTTACTTTCTTCTATATTTAGTGGTATAGTTTGTTTATAGTTATCTATACCACCCTCTTATCTATACACTTTATTGTCATCATTACTTAAAGGAATTGATTTAATGTATTTATCATTATCTTCATCTAAATTAAACGGTATAGTTTGAACATAGTTATCTATACCACCCTCAACAAGAATAGTTTCATCCTCACTAGATGATCTTGGAATACATGGTTCCGGATTTTCATCATCATAAAGGATTGTATCATGGTCATCATCATCATCATCATCATCATCATCATCATCATCACCATACAAATTAAGAGAAAACTTGCCAATCTCTTTTTTATTATTGTTTTGGAGTTCTGAAAATATAAATATTTTACTATATATATATATACAAATATTATTTTATATGTATTCAACCAACCTTTTTGAGCTCCATCCAAAATATTATTTTCAACTTTTTTATTAATGTTTTGGAGATCTGAAAATATATATATATTATTAGTATATAAAATTATATATATATATATATATATATATATATATTAAACTCACCTTTTTTTAATTTACTCGAATTATTATTTTCATCTTCTATTTTTATATTCTGCAAAAATAAACATTTCCCTACTCAATCAGATTATGATATAATATCACTATTAGTTATTTTGAAGTCGTTAATATCGTTAATTGGTATTATATCTGTACTAATCTGACTTTATTTTTTATTTAAATATTCGAGCATCATTTGAGCTGCTAAATTTCTCTTTCTTAAATATATCCCATTAATTCTTTCTGCTTCCTCTATTTCAATTTCTTGGATTTGTGGACCATCACTAAGATAACCTGTTTCTTCTTCTTCTATCTCTTCTCTTTTACTTTCTTGTTTGGAGAGAAGATCAGCATCTTTCAATATTTTGTCATAAACAATCCTATCTTTTCGTCTCTCTGCATTAATTACTGTTTGGGATAAAACTTCTGCAAGTTTAAAACAATTAATTCTTAAAGTTGCTAAGGGGGTATTAGTATTGCGTTTAGATTTTCGGTGGCGGTGGCGGCTGGATAAATATTTTAAATTCATACGCTTAGATTTACTTAGACTTCGCCTAGAATGTGTTCTTCTATAAATATTATTGTAGCAGTTTTGTATTGGACGGTAAAGAATCTGTTTAGACCCCTTCTGCCTAAATCCATATGCCCTCCTATTCTCCTTTCATTTTCAACTAATTTTTGCTTAAAATTCTCTATTATACCTCTCTTTGTGAATTCGATTTGTGAGTTGTGTATGTTTTCAGTGCTTTTTAATTTATGAGTAGTGTTCCTTTTTATTGGAACCCGACTTACACTTTCAAATTCTGTATCACTATCACTGATCCCCAACACTAATTTTTGTGACGTATTACTAAATGTTGGTGCTCGACTTACGTTTTCAAATTCTCTCTCACTATCATTTATACCCATATTAATTTTTTCTGATTTTTCATCTCCTATGTTTTTGTTTTCTATGTGATCAACACTTTCATTTTCGCTATTAAAATCAAAAAATCTGGGTGGAATTGTAGTTGTTTCAGATGTAGTGTTTGTAGCTGTTTTTTTTGTTGTTGTATCTTCTTCAAGAAGTTCTCTTTTTAATGTAGTTGCTGCTGTTGTAGTTGTTTTTTCTTCCTCCTCCTCCTCCAGAATTCCCCTTCTCATTGTAGGTGTAGTTGTACATGTTGTAGTTGAGGTAGATGTAGTTGTAGTAGATGTTGATTTAGTTGTTTCTTCTTCAACTGTGCTTGCACTTGTATTTGTTGTTAACTCTTTTTCATTAATGCTACCATTAATAGCATTAAATATTTTAGTATCGAGTTCACTTTTTAAGTTTGGTTTCTCACTTTCATCACTTGTCTTGTTTATGAGATCCATAAAAATATGACTGTCCTCTAGGATCTCAAATTTTAAGTCAATTTTAATGATTTTTTTTTAATTTTGGAACATTGATAAATAACCCAATCGAATTATTGGAAGTCGATGGGTTTTCAATTAAAGTCATTTCATTGGGGAGTGGTACCATTTTCACCATCGGATTAAAGAGGGAAAGTGTTACAAAAAATATTATAAAAGCCGTCATTTTAATTTTTTTTGATTTTGTTTATTTTTTGATAGTCGATCAAACGAACTATCGAATGAATAAGCAAACGATCCGAAATTGAGTTGCGTGAACGAATAGATGGAGACTGAATACTTTTCGAAATTCTTCCGCCTTTATACCCTCCAGTTTTGTATATATAAAAATATAACGTTCTGTTCAAATTCTTATCTGTACATGCTTTTCTTCACACTTTATAAATAGGAATTGCGTGAATGTGAAGAAACATAATTTATTTTCACACATTGACGTCAATGTCTACATTTTAATTGTTCTTTATAGAATTTCGTTTTAATGAATCCAACTATCTTCTGATTTTGAAAAGCCTACCCAACGCACAAGCACATAATCAAGTTCCACCCAAAATTCTTATCTGTATATACTCTTTTAGTCTAGCCAACGCACAAGCTCATAATCAAGTTCCGTTCAAATTCTTATCTGTACATGCTTTTCTTCACACTTTATAAATAGGAATTGCGTGATTGTGAAGAAACATAATTTATTTTCACGCATTGACGTCAATGTCTACATTTTTTATTGTTCTATGCTTCCACTTGTTCTTTATAGAATTTCGTTTTTATGAATCCAACTATCTTCTGATTTTAAAAAGCCTAGCCAACGCACAAGCACATAATCATCTTTTTGTTTCACAATCTTTTCAACAAGATAAGTATAAGGGAATTTTGTTTTTTTAATTTCTTGTTTATAGAAACCACCTTGAACTGGATCACCCTTCAAGTCCTCAAGTAAATATGTGGTCGGGGATGTATTTTGTACTTTCCGAATTCGAAAAATTTCCGTTGTCTAGTTTGGGGTATAGCCTTCTTCAAAGACATGTTTATATTTACTTATTCGTACATGATCCCCCTCTTTAAAGTCCCCATTTGTAAATATTTTTAGATGATTGTATGATCTCATCAAAATCTGTTTTTCATTTTTAGCATTGACGTCAATAGGCTTCATTTTAATCGTTCTATGCTTCCTGTTATTATAATTATTAATCAACTCTTTGTATATTTGAAGCCAAGTATATTTTCCATTAAAACTAAACTCACGCCACATAAGTTCTTTTAATGTTCTATTAAAACGTTCCACAATAGATGCTTTAAGAGTACTAAATGTTGAGTAATGATTAATTTCATATCTTTTCATCAATTCTCTAAATTGTTTATTATAGAATTAATTTCCATTATCTGTTTGTAAATTCTTTGGTACTCCACGACCAGATTTTATTATTTTTTCCATTGCTTTTGTAACTTCTTCTGCATTTTTTGATTTTATTGCATCACCCCATCCATATTTAAAAAATGTATCTATTACTGTTAACAAATACCTATAGCCTTTATTTGATGATGCATATGCCCCCATTTCAACCAAATCAGCCTGCCATAAATCATTAATACCCTTTACTACAACTCTACGTCTTGGGAAATTCTTGAATGATGGGCGATGTAACTTATTTACAATATCTCGTTTACTCATAGCTTTATTTTATCTGGTATAAATGGTTTCTTCTCTAAAGATTCAGTTTCACCTTGTAAAACTGAGGTTGGTACAATTATATAATTGAAAATGTTACTTTCTATTTCATTTATATCCTCCACTACCTTATTAAAAGTTTTCATGAGAAATTCCAATTTTTTAGAAATTTCACTTACTTTTCCCTCAATATTATTGATTCGAGGTCTTAAACTAAAGATTTGTTGTTTCTGCGGTTGCTTAGAAATTTTATTAGATGTGTTCTGTACTAGTTTACTTATTTCATCATCAATATAAATCTTTGTTGCAATATCATTTTCATGAATGGGGGGTAGGGAATTTTTAAATCGTTTCCTCTGAACATTTAAATGTCCATCATAATCATTAAGTATACTTTGAAATTTTTCTAGACCTTTTGTTATATCTCTTGAGTACTCTTTCTCATTTAAAAAACAACAAAACTTATCAACTGACATTTTAATTATAAAATAAATAATGAAAGAGTGGTATATTTATGTATGATCCACATTAATTGTTAAAACTTCTTCGTTTTCACGATGTGCAAATGGACTTTTCCGAAGTATTATTCCATCTATTTGTGTCTGATCAGAACGAATGATTGGTGGAGGTTTTTTTAAATGTTGGTGTATGAATTTGTTAAAATTTTCCAATTTATCAACAAACTCTTTTATTGAGTTATGTATATACTCCATTTGAGTTATCATTTTTATTACTTTACTTTCCAGCTCTGATACTCTTTTATTTCGTAGTTGAAATGATTTAGTTATAGTTTCCATTTGATGTGATTTCGCTTCATTAATTTTATCATCAACATAAAATTTAAAAGCCAAATCATTTCCATTTATTGGTTTTGAAGAGTTTTTAATTCTTTTTTTCTGAACATTTATGTGACCATCAGTGTCTAGATATATACCTGTAAGACTCTCAACTTCCCTTTTGAAAAGCAAGGAAAAACCTCTATCATTTGAAAAGTGACCAAACTTGTCAATAGACATTTTACTATTAAACAAAATGAGAAAATGTTTTCTATTTTATTAATATATTATTTTTGCTTCCCGCAATTCTTCTATTATTGAAAGAATTTCATTAGTATGGTTATTATTAACAGCAGCTCTCGATGCCATTAAGAGTTGCAATCTTTCAACAAGTTCATTAACATTATCCCAATATACATAGTTTGGTGGTATTTTTTGTAGTCTCATATACCCAGAAACAGTATGTTCTTCATTTACTGAAGATGATATTAATGGTTTAATAATTGAAGAATATTTTTTAGAACGATTCCCCTTTACTTGACCATCTGGTTGATAGTTTCTTTTGTGAGCACTTGTTTCAATTAAAATGTTTTTATATGATTCTAAATCATTCTTAGTATAATCCTTAGGACTATTATGAAAAATTAAAGAGTATAGACCTGGTGATAGAGTCCATAAATTTCCACTTCCTAATTCCATCAAATTTTTTTTAATTTTAAGTGTTGTATTACCCAACATTAAAATATTATTATCTTCTCTTGGTCCATAACTATTGTCTAAGATCTTTTCTTGCTTTAACTGATTAATGTTGAGATTGTACTTCACCCCGGTATCTTCATATACACTTTCATTTAAATCATCTGTGTGAGGCTGTTGTGAAACATCGGATTCATCTATAAGAGACTGTTGTGAAACATCAGATTCATCTATAAGAGACTGTCGTGAAAAAGCATCAACAAGCATCACTCTCACTATCACTTTCGATTACTCTCTCGTGTTCCTTTTTTTCTTTTTACTTTTAGGTACTCTTATTTTCTCTTTCTTGAACTTAGTCTTAATATCATGTGTATCATTAATATATTCCTTTTTATTCAATTTTTTATTTTCAGTGAGTAATTCATGTAAAGGTTCTGTAATAGGCTTAAAAGTTTCCTCCAAATTTGATACGTTCTCATTTTTTATTTGTTTCAATTCATCAAATTTTCTTTTTAATGAATTTCTACTTTTCGTCAACTGTTCTAAAAGTTTACGCTTCATTGTTGTCGTTTTCTCTGATACTCATGTGCTACTGGGAAAAATGTACTATAATTTAAATATTTATAACAAAGGGTTTGAGTTTGAGTTTTATGAAATTTTATTTTTATTTTTATTTTTATTTATCAAAATAGATACATTAATAATATTAAAAATAAATACATTTTAAGCTTTATTTAATTCTAAATAGTGATTGTTATCATCCCTTTTAATAATACAAAAAATATTATCCTTTATATATTCAATTGTTGAATCCTCTAAAGTTGAGTATCGTTCCGGTAAGTACAGCATATACTCTTCAAGTTCAAGAGTGAGGGTCATCCCAAAGCTGGTTTTCTTACGTTGAGCTCGTCGAATAGGGTAGTACACCTCCGATTCCATCTTCGTCTTTGTTAAAAGGGGTTTTGGTGCGTTACCATTAAAATCCTTGAGTATTTTCATCATTCCCGGATTGACCATTTGTAGTTGTTTCTTCTTGTACTTGTTTTCGTTGTTTTTGTTGCTTTTACCTGTTATTGTTGTTGATTTTAGTTGTTTTTTTAACAGTTGTAACTGTTTTTGTTGTTTAATTTACCTGTTTTTAGCAGATGTAGCTGTTTTGTTGTTGTTTTCAGCTGTTTTTAGCAGTTGTATCTGTTTTAATTGTTGTTGTTGTTTTACTGTTTTAACTGTTTTTTATGTTGTTCTTCTTGTTGCTGATTTTGATGATTGCAAGATTTTTTAGGTTGAAACTTTAGGCTGAGAACGTTTTAGCTTGAAACTTTTAGGTTGAGACTGTTTGCAGGTGGTTTTTAAATGTGTGTTAGAATAATTTTTGATCGAGTTTTTATACCTTGAGGTAAACTAACCCTCCCTGTTCTCTCTCATTCTTGATTTAGAATCGACCAATCATAGCAGTGAATAGCATGTAAATAGGGTGAGTTTTAAGAGTCATAGAGAAATTACTTGATCATTGTGTAAAAGTTAGGGTGGGATAGAGAGTAAGAATTGGAGGGACAAATGTCCACAGTTGGTACTATTAAAGGCTTGTTTTCTCTCATAGTTATAGTTAATGTTATTCCCCAAGTATTTCACTTTTGGGGGTTGTAAATTTCCAAAACTATCAAAGTAATGTATACTTTTTTTTATTTTTGATATAAGCTACCCAATGCGTACCATTTGAGGAACTATCATCTAGGTTTATAATTCCTGACTCTTCTCTCCAAGGAGATTTGGGCAGTGAGTCTCTCATAAACACACCTCGGAAATGTGGAATGTACTTTTGAGCAAAATTCAAAATTTCGAAATTTGAAAGAGGTTTTTTAGGTAGCTTAGTAATTAGTTTTTTTGATTTCCTCTTAATGGATTAAGATATAAACCATAACCTTTTCTATAAGGTTTATGAAACATACCTTCACCCACCTTAATACTTTCCATTTTCTTATTATGTTGTTTACTCTCTTCTAATTGTTTTTTCCCCATATTTGCATTATTGATAGTTTTAGCAATGGCTGCACTACCAGAGGCGAGACTTCCTAATGCACTTAGTGCAGTCAAAATGGGTACAATAGGTAAAAAACCACCAATTTTCGGTACATTAATAATACGAGGAATCTTAATATTTTTTTTATTTCTACCAATTGATTTATTGACTGCTTTACGTGCAACCTTAATCGCACTCATTAGATCTAGTGGCTTCCGAGTTTTCAATGCCCGTATTCCTGTTTGGATAACATTTGAAAAACTCTTTACCTTTGATTTCCTTTTCTTACACTTTCTCTTTGTTCCCTCTTTCACACCCATTCCGAATTTCTTTTTTGTTTTCATAATATTTGTAATCAAGTATGCTGCTGTTTTCTCTGCAATACTACTATCTTTTGAACCAACACGTTCCCACGCTTTATTTATTAGTACTGCGTCAGCCTTATGTCGATCAGCTAGATCCTTATATTGTGAATATGCAATATCATGTACTCTACAAGCTTCATCCAATTGATTTATCCCACGATCACCGCGCTCCAACCTTTCTTTTAGCTTTGTTCCTGGTCCACAAAAATTATAACCAGGAACATGTACTTCAAATGGAAGTGTGTTAATTATTTTGTTGATAATACCACTACCTCGTTTCAAGTTTGAACTCTGACTGCAACAATTATAAAAACTTTTACCCATTTTATATAATGTTTAATCAAGGAGCATTTCTCATCGAATGAAGTACATTACACACGTGAATATGCGTTTAATACGTCAAAAACAAGAAATCTGTGTTAGAAATATCGAGGGTGGTGATCATTCATTAACAAATTCAGTTCCACGACATAGTTCTTTATTAGAGCATTGGTTGTCGGTCCCTCAAACTGTGGAAAAACAAATGTTATGCTCAGCCTTATTGAAAGTCCAAACGGGCTAAAATTTGAGAATATATATGTATTCTCAAAGAGTTTATATCAACCAAAGTATAAGTATTTAGAGAAACTAATTAAACCGATAAAGGGAATGGGATATTATACGTTCTCACAAAATGATGAAGTTTTACCACCCGCTAAGGCTAAAGAAAACTCTATTATGATTTTTGATGATGTTGCTTGTGAAAAACAAAACAACATTCGTTCATATTTCTGTATGGGGCGTCATAAAAATATAGATTCCTTTTACCTATGTCAAACATATACTCATATTCCAAAACATCTAATACGTGATAACGCGAATATGATTATAATGTTTAAACAAGATGATTTAAATATGCGTCATATATATCGTGATCATGTGAATACTGATATGTCCTATGATTCATTTATGAAAATTTGTCAAAAGTGTTGGAGTGATAAATACGGATTCCTCATAATAAGTAAAGATAACGATATGGAAAAAGGAAGATACAGGAAGGGTTTTAATCAATTTATAATTATTTGAGAATATAAGTTTCATTCTGTAAGCTATATTTTCACAGTACCCAAAATGAGTAGATCATTCACTCTTACATTAAATGGTAACGAACCCATTACAAACATTTCTTATTTCCCACCCATTGAACTGACAAATGGTGAATATGAGTGTGCACTCATTGACTTTCATATGTACAACTCTATACCCAATGTTGATATAAATAATAATCTATTTCATATTGGTGATAAAGTAACTCAACTTCCAATTGGATCATATGAACTCAATGATATTTATGATTTTCTAAAAACTAAACTAAAAGATTATGATCTTGAGAAAACATTTCAAATGGAGAGTAATAATAACACACTTCAAGTTCATATTACAACTACCAAGAAACCTATTTATTTTAATAGAAACAACTCCATTGGACAATTGCTTGGTTTCAATAAAAAAATAATTTACCCCGACTTGAAAAAAACATATATATCTGATCAACCTGTCAACATTTTAAAAATAAACACAATACGCTTAGTATGTAATATTGTAAGCGGGTCATATATTGATAGTAGACAAGATCATTCATTATACGAATTTGGAATTAATGTTCCACCAGGCTATAAAATGAATATCACACCACACAATCTTATTTACTTACCAGTCAACACTAGAGAAATAAGTACACTCTCTATACACATAACTGATCAGAACGGTGAATTAATAAATTTACGGTGAAAACTATACAATTCGTTTACAATAAAAGAGGTGATACTTACCATCATCAGCACACTTTAAAACATAAAGTTAGAGGAAGAGGATCGAAACCAAAAAGACACACACTTACATTAAAAAATAAGTTAATTCTTAAATCATTGGGCTTCAAAGTGCGAGTTTAACTTAAGTCATGGGGTTGAATGAAATATTGGCAGTACAGGAAAAACCTTTCTCTAATGAAAGTATATCAAAGAAGGAATATCACAGCTATCAACCCTATTAACAATCATTTAAACCAAATGATGAGATGAGAATTACAATCCAAAATCAAGATTTATATGTACTCCCCCATGAGAGTCTTCTAAATTTTCAAGGAGATATTACCCTAATTAAGGAAGGGGGAGCGGTAGAAACTCAAAATGTTATTGCGAGAATGAGAAATAATTGTATGGCATACTTTTTAGATGAAATACGCTATGAAATAAATGGTGTTGAGATAGATATAACAAGATTTAGTGGTATTACTTCTACAATAAAAAACTTTGTTTCTTTAAATCAATTTGAAAGCAAGAGACTTTACAATTCTGGATGGAGTGGAGGACCCGTTTTCAATTTAACCCCCCACTTCAACTTTTCAATACCCCTTAAAAATCTACTTGGATTTGCTGAAGATTTCAAAAAAGTATTATTAAATTGTAAACAT
This sequence comes from Drosophila suzukii, assembly GCF_043229965.1. Classification (NCBI taxonomy): domain Eukaryota; kingdom Metazoa; phylum Arthropoda; class Insecta; order Diptera; family Drosophilidae; genus Drosophila; species Drosophila suzukii. The sequence goes on along the minus strand of NW_027255927.1, from coordinate 315,491 downwards.
GAACTAGTACTATTATTATCAAAAAATTTTAATGATGTACTTGAGCAAGATAAATTTGAGAATGCACAATTAGTCGGAAAATATCATCTCAATATGACTAATATTACATGGAAAATTCCTCATATAACACCCAGCGATTCAACGAAAATTAAAATGTATGATATTATAAAAAGTGGAACCAATCTACCGATTGCATTCCGTAGTTGGGATACATACATTAATCCTAAACTAAGTAATGGAACAAATCATGTTTGGAATGTTAAATTAGCTGCTAACCGAGAACGTCCACGATTTGCTTTAATTGGATTTAAAGATAACCGCTATCTGATTACAAGCAATTTAAGAAATCTAAAGGCCTACTTAAACTCTAAAACTTATCCCTACGATGACCTAAACTTGGACTTTGATAAAGATCGATTTGCTCTCCTATATGATATGTATTGCAAGTTTCAATCTAGCTACTATAACCGAAGTGAATCTCCTTTACTATCACCTACAGACTTTAAAACTAAAGCTCCTATTATCGTAATTGACTTATCATATCAAAATGAAATGGTTAAATCGGGACCCATTGATGTTAGGATTTCAATTGAACTTACCAAGCCCGCTATCGAAAATGTTCAAGTATATTGCGTGCTCATACATGATCGTTTAGTTGAATATAACCCGTTGAATGGTCTAGTTCAGCGGATTGTCTAACAATTAATCAATCAATCATGAGTGAAGATATTGTTGCAATTGATGTTCAAGGATTTCTTGGGAATAATAATACATTTATTCTAAAAGAAATTGGTGTGGTATTCAAAAACGAGACAATCTTGAATTCTAATTTTATCATACACTCTCCACATGATTTTATTGAATTCAATAAGAAATGTAGAAAAACAGCTACTTGGCTAACAAAAAAACATCACAAAATTTATTGGAATGATGGAGTATACTTCTTCAAAGAAACACAAATGTATTTAAGAGAAATAATTAGAAAACAGGAAATAATTTGTAAGGGATATCAAAAAAGGTTATTCCTACAAAAATTTTTAAAAATTGATAATGTAATTAACATTGATGAAATTGGTTGTCCCTCTCTAAAAATAATGGATGGAAATCACTTTCCATATTGTTCATTACATGCTCGGGAGGGTGTCTGCTCTCTGAACAATGCTCATAAAATCTTAAACTTTTACACAAACGAAAACTCCTAACACCTTTTAACCATTCATTCACATTTTGAGTGTCGGGAAAATAAGTTTACGAAATGACTGATTCTAATAACAATCTTAACATACCGACTTATTCTTCTTTAATAAATAAAATTATTTTTTTTATTAATACATTTGGAAATAAGATTTCAAAAGAGGACTTGAAATTACTACTGGAGACAAGGAACATGTTCATGGGTACTGACGTAAAGGAGTTTATAAAAACAACATTTGGAGAACATTTAAATTTATGTACATTTTCTAATGATAATATAGAAACTTGTGCTTGTTTTCATTTTGTAATTCAACAATATAGAGTTAGAAAATTAATTTCATCATATATTGAAATTCTAAAATAAAGAGAAAACCAAAAAAAAAAAATTTTCTATTGTTTTGAATTTGTTTTCGAGGGTGGGTCTATCATCAGCTGTTGCATTTTTTAACATCTGTTTTCTAAGTATAATACAACGATTTATCTCTACCAAACTTTAGTTGAAGATAAACATTCAGACTATTACGTTGAGAGAAAAAATGATTTCCTCAAAAATTGAAGAGTTCTTAAGGGAGCATGGAAGTGAGATCTTCAAGGAACATGCTACGAAATTGAAATCATTTCATACATTTTTTAAAGATGTAGAAGCCACCCCAGTAATTCATTCAAAGTATGGAGAACACCTATCATCCTGTGCATGGGCATATGATGATTGTAAAGTTGGACCTGACACTTGCATGTGTATGCATGTTGAAAAGAAAGAAGAAGACGCCTTAAAATTGTTGGAAAGATACATTCATTTATTTAAAAGACTCAATGTAAACTAATTTAACACGAATATGATTAAATAAAAACTTATTAAAACCAACACAATCGTTTGTTTTTGTGTATACTCTGTTAGGAACCACCACTACAACCACCACCACAAGCCCCACCACCACCAACACCCCTCTTACACTCCTACGCTCACTTTCCCATCTAATGCTCGCTAAAGAGGGGGAGGTTACCGAACTCACGCTTGTTTCACACCACAAAAGTATGCGATCTAATATCCCTCAAACCAACACCTTTTGACCACACGACCGCAGACACGTTACACTAACAGATGTCAACTACAACCCTAATTGAATCAACAAAACGCCTCACGCTTGTTTCTGCGATCTAATATCCCTCAAACCAACACCTTTTAAACACAAGACCGTAGACAGTTTACACTAACAGATGTCAACTACAACCCTAATTGAATCTACCCTATTAAAACTATCCCTAATTGAATCAACCAAACGCCCACGCATAACAAAACAACTTCCCTTCCTCCTCCTCCTCCGCTAAAATATAGTTTTACAAATTCATACGAATGACAAAACAACGTGTTTGTGTATATTCTGTTAGGAACCACCACCACCACCTCCACTATAGAATTGAAACATTTAAGATCACTCTCCTTAACTTAATACAAGTTAGAAGCAACATAGTGACCTTCGTGCAACCATTACACCCCTACACACCCTATTCGGGTAAAGATCACTCTAAACAACCATAAAATCCTACGCATGACAAAACACACCTATCACACACACACACCTTTAGGGTGAGAAAATGACAAGACAAAACAAGACATATCAAAACACCCCTCTCTCACACCCCTACACACCCCTTAAAACACCTGCGTGCAACCATGCGTGACCACCTGTCACCTGTGTGCAACCATGCGTGACTGATTAGGGTCACCCCCACCCCAAAGTGAGCCAGCTCCCGTATTAATCTACTACTCTGCCGTCCGCTCTCCCTCTCCATCTCTCCCCTAAGTCTCCGCTCTGATCTGGAGCGCTTAAGCTAAGTTAGGCCTAAGTAGTTCTTATTTCAAAGTGTACAAATAAACATATATGCACGTCGCGTAAAAACCCCAAAGTACCCCCGTGTTTTTATGCGTACCATTCGATCTTGGGGCTTCACCTATTTCAGCGATCAAGACACCCCGCCCCAACAATCAATATCCATCTACATTAAAAAAATGTAAATGAGACCATTCAGTAAAAAGTTATAAGCAAAAACGTATGTTCTTTGTATATCACCAAGTACCTTACACTCCCCTTAGCTGAGTAACGGGTATTTGATAGTAGATGGCATTTAGTCGACGCGTTCTCTCTTTTTTTCTGTTTACCAACGCATGTTTCTATGGGCGAGAAGTACTATTTGCTCCAACAAATAGTATACATAAAAAATGTTCAGGCAAACTAAAAATGTGAATATCGGTGCGACGGAATGCTAAGGCAAGACTACTGTTTGTAAATTTATTTAATTTAATAATTTTAACCAGTTACCTTTTAATTAATTCCTCATTATCATCTTTGATCACGTTTAAACATTGGTTATGTTATTGATACTTCATAACCTTAATAATCGTACCGCGATTGCTTTCTGCCATTACCAACCATTAGGACTACTGTTCATATTTATTACAAGCCCCAGCTATGAGAAATTGTGAGGTGAGGAACATTGTTTCGTTACCTGATTGTTATGTGTCCAAAGCACTGAAATAGGTGGGTCTGGCAAGTGTTTCACCACACATGTTAAATTAACCGTTGATTCCAAATCAATATAGGTCTCTGGTCCTCCGAGAATAGTTGTAAGAGGCTCTATAAATATGAACATGAATTCGCAAAAGTTTAAGCGCTGTATATCACATTAATTCGTTAAAAAGTAGATATGTTAGATAGAGGGAAGTGTTTCCAACCCCTCTAAAGTTTATATAATCTTGACCTAGAAAGTTAGCATTAGGCATGCAAATAAAAATTTGGAATTGTTTTCTAAGCCAAAAAACGTTGGCGGGCTAGGCATTTTTAATTTTCAAGTCGATCGACTCAGCCTAATTTAAACCATTTCACTCTTTTGGGAGCAGTCACTCAATTCAAATTAAATCACTATTTGTTATTTGGTCAGAATCATTGACAACAACAACGTAAACAAAAGCTTGCTGGATTATCTATTTTGCATGCGGATAAGCTGAGACAAGCGCATGTGAGTTGCTGATCTCCCGGCTCATCTTCATTCGTTCGTTATCGTTTTCGCAACGCAGTCGCATCGCTGCAGAAATAACCACTTACCAAAAATTAAACTATCTCGGCTTTTCATTTAGCACCATTGTGGCATCGCATACGTTTTTTTGTTAAAAATTCGGTGGCATAAATTAAGGTGCCCTCAAAACATTGGTGACCCCGACGGTATCGTGAACGTGTGTTAAAGTTGAGCAATTATTAAATATCGTTTTAATAATTCTAAGCGCCTCTTACACAAGTCGGTGTTAAGGGCCACACACACAAACTAGATTCGCATCGCCTTGCACGATATTCCCATAATACATATGTACATATTTACAGCTAGCATCGGCTGTTGTACAGTTCAACATTTTTACATAACGCCAATTCCGTTGTACCCTCGATTTCCATCCTCGCTTTTCGGTGGCTTTAGTCAAGTGCATCGGAAAATTCATAAAGTGCTCTCGTATACTCTACCCAAAAATAATTCGAAATGGCGAAAAATAATAAAATATCGACCGAGCATGTGCAACATGTACCAGACAACGAAGATTTATATTTATTTATTGGGCAAAGGCAAGCTCTGAGGTACGCCAGCTTGCGGCATTAAGTTCCTTTTTGAGTGATGAACACTTGGCCGAATTCGACAAAAGTGAGTTGCAGGTGCGGTTAGATTTAGTCGAGCGAATAAATTCCGACTTCGACTGCTTTCAGCTTAACCTCGAACGGCTGATGATCAAGGAAATGGAATCCGATGCGCCTATTACATTTACGACAGCATATTGTGAAACCAAAAGAAAAATTTGCCACCATCTTAATAGTGAGAAGGGAAAGTCTCTGACAAATTAAACTGAATTGACGACTACCGGAATTTCAGATTCCCCGATTTGATGACGGCGCAGCGTTGGACACAATTTGGAAGAATTTTGACAGGACCTTGAAATTATTAACTATGCGATTTCTGCCAGGTGTGGAGAAGGGATCCGCATGTAGTTTGCGGCAGTTGAGCGACAAGGCAAATGCATACTTGCGCGCCCTTACTACTATGAAAACTACGCTGGAGATTCTTGACGGCCTTTTAATCCATCTCATCGCTTCGAAGCTGGACCACCAGGTTCAGGAGAGATGGGAGGAGGCCTTGCCAAGGAGTTGTCAAAATGGAACAAATTTTTAACATTTTTGGAGCTTAGATGCCGCATGATGGACAACCTTGAATGTGCTATGGCAAACCAGGCACCTAGCAAACAGGTGGGATAAGTAGCTAGCGAATTTCTTCTCAGCACCCTCAATGCTTAATTATCAACATTGCCATTTTGTACCCTATGCGAGTCTAAGGAACATAATTTGTAAAAATGCCCGCAATTTTTAGGATTGACTCCCACTCAGCGGTATAAAGAAGCGAAAAGGCTGCATCTTTGTTTAAATTGCCTAGGAAAGGGACACAGCCTACAGAAAATGAGGTCTGGCAACTGTAGAAACTGCCGCCAGAAGCATCATTCTCTTCTTCATATGGAGTCGAATCCCTTTAACCCCTCCGCAGCCTGGTCCTGAAATGCCACAACATATCTCATCTTTTGTTTCTGTAGCCTTTTTCAAAACACCACCTGTAACCTTGTCGCCAAATAATACGGAACACGTGTTGCTCGCTACCTCCATAGTATATGTCGAAACCGTTCTGGCGTATTCGTACCATGCCGGGCCTTGCTCAACTCGGCCTCTAAAGTTATCTTCGTCACCTCACGCTTCGCCAATCAACTTCAACTTAAAATCCATCGCTCAACCATTTCTATATCAGGAATTGGTGAATCATCGCTAGCATTGGATAAATCGGTTTATATTTTTGCACAATCCAGTGACGCAAAGCATCCGAATGGAAAACATAGGAAAATCTAGAGCTCGCCGACCCTCTCTTCTAAAAAAGTCAGCGCATCGACAGCTTATTGAAGCTTCGAGCTGCTTTGTATTGGACAAATTCGTTTAGGAAACCATTTACCCACCCTGCAGAAAACCAGACTTGGCTGGGTCATCTCTGGGTGTCTAAAGGCGGGAGCCTCTACGCGCTTATCTTTAGTTTCTTCAGTTCAAAAACCCAGCAATCAGTCGGATTAAGAGTCGAATTCTAATATACTAAAAAGATTTAGGGAAATTGACAGTTGCCCAGATTCTACAACAACCATTTTGAAGGTACGAAGCTCTTTACGAGCAGCTATTTCAACAGCAGTACACTCGGATGGAATCTGGCCAATATTAGGTTCTGCTTCCTGCCAAAACTAGTTTCCATGCTCTGAGAAATTCATACGATCGTTCGCTCCTGCGGTTTAAGGCATTCGAGGCTAAATTAGCCAGACATTTAAATCTAAACTCGCAGTACACAGCCGTTATAAAGGAATACCTCAGCCTTGGCCACATTTCTCTAGCATCTAGAAACGCGGCAGCGCATCAATACTATCTGACCCATCATTGCAAAAAGTGGAAAACACCACTACGGAGCTGCGAGTTGTTTCGATGCTTCAGCGAAGTTCACTTCGGGATGTTCTCTGTATGATTTGTTGTATTCGAACTACGCATCCCCACCAGTTTCTTCAAGGTATCTTATGGCGCGATAGACCCGAAGACGAGATTCAAGTATACTCGCTTGACACCGTAACGTACGGCACTCAGCCCGCTGCGTTTTTGTTGATTCGTGCAATGGAGCAGCTATCCTATAATGAAGAAGCGGAGTTTCCATTAGCAGCCAAGAACATACGCACAAACTTTAACGTGGATGATCTTATTTCAGGAAGAGATAGCATTGAAGAGGTTGTTAATATTCGTCAACAAGTTAAGGAACTCTTGGACAGGGGACATTTTCCGAGTCGCAAATGGTGGTCCCACGAGCCTGCGGCGCTAAAAGGAATAGATGAGTCGGATCGGGAAAAGAATTTAAAGTTCCACGACGGAACAGATGTTACAAAGGCGTTGGGTTTGGCTTGGGATACTTAATCGGATAATTGCCTCTTTAGCTTCTCAAGCGGGGGGACAGACCAACCCGCAACACAGAGCTGATTTCTGTCGGCTATCGCTAGATTTTACGATTCCCTTCTATTAATAGTGCCGATCATCACCAAGTAAAGATTTTTATGCAGGTCTTATGGAAATATAAGCTTGACTGGGATGAGTCCTTACCGCAATCAGTACACTCGTCTGGGTTGGATCACATGTCACTGATCGCAACAGTTGCTTGCTTGACGTTTCCACGGTATGTTTTACAGCATAATTTATCCTGCAAAATACATAAATCTTGTGATGCAAGCATTGTGTTGTTTTATCGAACCTGGAATGCTCAAAGTCAAGAGTTGAACCCTTCATTGTTGGTAAGATTCAACAATCGTTTTGGCATGGATCCGTCAACCTCCTTTAGACCTTAACATTTTTGTCTCGAACAGTATTTCACAGATACAAGAGAAAACTAAAGAAATGACCTGCATCGTGCTATACCCCCTGCATGTAGACCTCGAGCACAAGTATCGTGGGCTGCCAGCTTGCAGAAGGATGCGAAAGTTGTTAATACGCAATCAGTTACTGCTAGGACATCATTGTTGCATTCGGCTACTACGTTGTTCTGCAGTGTCAGGATCGTGTGTTGGTGTAATACGGGAAAGATTGTGACCTTTTTACATGTAATTTTAATTTTAGGATATGCAATCAGCACATGGATGATATTATCGGACTGAATAACTTTAATATTAGATGCCTCTAATAGGCTTATGATAGGGACCTGTGTGGGGTGATCTACTAATACAGACTTCAAATCATCGTGGTTAAAAATGGCCGGGTTTATAATATTGGCTTTAGCAAGTGTTACTGTGAGCATTACAATTTAAACCTCGGTTATGAATATTCTATTTCTGGCCAAAAGAACATCGTATAAGTGTGAAGTGTCGAAGCAACAGTATCTGTGAGCTTGTTGATTTCAATCAATTAAAATCAGATGCGTCAGGTGTGCCCGCTACCACTTTATGTGCGGTACCTAGGAAGTCTAGACTCCTGGCCATCCTATGGTGTATTTTTAACACGGACAATAAGCTTCTAATATGGTCAGTGTCGACCTCTAGCAATTTTCGCATGTGCGGCTGTGGAATAAATCGGACAACTTATCAGTTTCGTCTATCATTGATGAGAAATCCGTTAAATTGCTTGAGTGCCGCGTGTCCTTGACAGGTATGTATTGGGCGTCTGTCACTCTAGCGTTAACTACAGCTAACGTTATTAATACAATTCCTGCGATCCTGTAAGAAAGCGAAAGGTTAAAACTACTTTGCACCTTGTAGGGTAAATATGTGTAAGTATCGGGTGCGTGAGAGCAGATAGAAAAATTAAAAGGAGTTTTATCTGAGGTTGTCCTTATGGACCACCCTCCCTCTAATGAGAACAGACGTTCCCATGTCTGCTTGTACGCGCTCTTCTGTGTACAGTGGAGCTAGTTTATTCCCTATCCTTTTGTTATTTCTAAGGTATACTTTTTCTCCTACCTCTAAAATTCGATTTTGTCTTGTTGGGTTGAACCTATTTAGATTAGCTTGTTGAGCTTTTTCGATTTTTCGTCTCATTGCCAACCTTTGTTCATCGCTGGCTGAGTGCATAGCATCTTTTGGTTGCAAATTCGTGACTGAGTAGCGTTTTGTTGTACTCTACCGTGGCTCTCATGACGAGTTCGACGGTGTCACTAATTTGTTTGTCAATTTTAATACACCTTGCTATATCCGTTAGGGTGCTGTGAAATCGTTCCACTTGCCTATTGGAGCTGCTGTATAAAGGAGGTGCTTTAATGATGTCTATGCTATACTGATTTTTCAACAATGAATTTATGGTCTCCAAATTGGTTGATGCCTCATTGTCGCAGTATATGGTCTTAGTTTTAGGAAAAAAAATTCACAAGTATGATGGGTCCACGCACATCTACTATGGCCCCAGAAGGTAGTGGTTGCACTACCGCGAACTTTGAGAATTTGTCGACACAGGTTAAAAATAACTTTTCATTTATGGAGTATATGTCGATATGCAGCATTTCGGCCGCATACGAAGGGATTGGTGTGACCCCCAACTCCTGCTTCCTGCAGCCCTGTGGGCGCGGTTGTGTTCGCAAGTTATAATTTCAGACTGCTCATTTGCATCCGTGATATCATTCACGATTCTTTTACAGAGCCAGAACTTAGTTGCCGGGAATTCCAGCACCAGGGCATGCTGGATGATAGCTAATGTATGGAGGTCACAGTGAATGGCAACATTCACGTTAACGACCTCTTTAACCAACTCGAGCAGTGAGTCTTTGTTATTGGAATGTATTATATAGCGGGTTTTGCTCCCGAAACTTATAAAATTTCGCCATGAAGGCTGGCTTGCTTCTTCCAGAATTATTTGATTCCTGAAGCAGTTCAATGGTTTATCCATGGATTCGACCGTGTAGGTCAAGGAGACTTCGCTGTGCACAGTGGCAACATCGGATTGGGGTTCATTTTGCATTGAGTTATGAATGCCTTCCATCGTTTAATTTTGGCATTGGTATTTCGCTCGAATTTCTTTGGAGCCATATAGGTAATTTTGTAATTTCCCTATAGCCCAAACAATGGCTAACAATTTCTTTTCGTTTGTAGCGTAGTTGAGCTCGCAGTCTTTTAATGTGCGAGATATCATCGTGATTGGCAGTATATTTTGGGATAAAACGGCACCGATACCACTTGCAGAAGCATCTGTAGTCAAGTCGAAGGGCAGTTTAAAATCTGGATACCTCAATATGACCTCTCCATTTGATAAAATGTTCCGCAGGTGCTCAAAGGCGCTGCGTTGGCTCTCAACAAATTCGATTGCAACTTTTTTTGACATATGTTCTCTTACCGAGCCATTCTCTCCCTTAAGTTGCACGTGAGTGGCCTTGCTATAGAAGCGAAATCTTTGACAAAACTTCGGTAATAACTGACCAATCCTAGAAAAGATCTAAGGCTAAACAAGTTTTTTGGTTCAGTGTGTTCCTGTATGGTTTTTACCTTTTCAGGGTCTGTTTTGGCTCCGTCTGCTGTGACTATAAAGCCTAAAAATTCCACACTTCCTTTGAAGAATTTGGTTTTCTCTTGTGCCACTCTCATGTTGGCTTCACACAGGCATTTAAGAACTGTGTCAATGGTCGTACATGGTCGGCAGCGTTTTCGGAAAAAATTATCAGGTCATCTACATAACCGTAACAGATTTTCCCGATCTGCTCGCGTAGCACGTCGTCGATTGCCCTTTGGAAAATGCTTCCTGCATTTTTTAGCCCAAAGGGAGAAAAAGGTTTTTTCACAGTCACATTCGGCCAAGTAAATCTGGTGGTACCCCGACTTTAGGTCTAGGGTAGTGAAAAATTTTGACTTCCCTAAGTTCCCTAGAATCATAGGGATACTTGGCATACGGTTACGATCGGATATGGTCCGTTCATTCAGTTTCCTTAAATCGATCACCAGTCGTTTTTTTTGGTGCCATCGGCCTCGGAGCCTTTTTTGTTAACAACCCATGCTGGGCTGTTTAATGGCGACCTAGAAGGGCGAATAATACCGTCTTTTAGCAGCTGTTTGATTTCTTTATTAAGAAATTCAGCCGCTCCCATGGGATACGGGTATAGTTTAGAATAAACGGGTTCGTTACTTTCCGTACGAATCCTGGCAATGACCGAGGTGTTAAATGGAAGCGCCTCGTTAGAGTTCGAAAACACTTTACTCCTCCTCCATCATTTTTCTAAAGTCAGCTTTCACTGAGTTTGGGACTACTATTTCATCGACTTTTGTGAAGTTCACGTTAGGGCAGTCGAAGAATTTAAGCTGTTCGGTTACGTTTTCGTACCAAATTTCGCTGCCGCTGATCGAAACATATTATGGCATCAAACGTACTCAGGATATCTTACGAAAGAAATGGGCCTTTAGGCCAAATATATGTATTAGGCATTAGTTTTTATTTTACTGGAGCCATGTATGGTACTCACAGTGTTTTAGCTCCTTTACGGGCTTCACATAATTCTTTGCCGCCCCAGTATCTATTAGAATTTTCATAGTTCTCCCCGCCAACCTTCGCTCAATGAACGCTAAACGGGACTTTCCTCTAAAAAATTGAAAAGATCGTCAGAGTCAAGTGAGTCGTTGTCCTGCTCAATTGCATTCAGTGCGGCTGCGGCCGCGCCTTCATAGTCCTGTTCTTCCTCAGCAGCTTGCTAAACGTAGTTTATCCGTTGGCGCCTCTGAACAGTCATTCTTTCCGAAAGGTTTGGTCTTTTTGGGTTTTGTCTAAGCTTGGTTCTGGGGATTGCTCTGGGTCATCCCGATCCGCCCAGTTGTCCTGTCTGCGCCAATAATCATTACTTTGATTTTTATTTTGTTTTTTGAAAAAATGGGGATTTTTTTCCTGGCCGCGATCGTTCCCTAAATATTTCCTTTGTTTCTCGGGCACTCGCTGTTGGCCCTTGTGGAAGTCAGTATTCTGATTTCTCTGCTCGACAGCCTTGGCATATGTGGCCGCAAATGTACATCGTTCAATACTGGCCTCTGCCTCCCTAGCTAGTGCCAGTGCTCCTGGCAGATCTCTGGGCTGTGCTGGAAATACGACCGCTCTTAAGGACTTATTTAGACCCGAAATAAATACATGCAGGGCGTCACCCCTGACCTCAGTATTGAGCAGTGTTGCTCTTTCTGCGTCATGTGTCACGACGATTTTGTTTGTCACAAGGGTTAACTTTCGTTCAACCTAATCGTAGTACTGCATAAGAGTTTGATCCCCTTGACGGACCGACTCAAGCCCTTGCCGTAAAAGGCGCAAGGACGCTTTATCTGCGTTAGAGCAGTCTAATCTAGCCAAAATGGCATCAAAATTAAGCACTGTATTGTACGATACCAGCAGTGCTCGTGCTGGTCCCTAATCTTATTTCTTATAATTGTAATGGCCTGGTAATGCGCGCTACTGCCATTATATGGTTTAAATAACTCAGAGGCGTCTGTGGCGTACTGCCTTCACGCCACGTATTCATCCTGTATCCCGGTAAAGTCTGGAATCGACTTTAATATGTGTAATGGTATGTCGCACGGCACTGCTACTGGATTTACTGCTATTCTTTGATACGTTTCAACTTCTGGCGCCTCTACGCGCAGACTCTGTAGCTGTTGGTTAACTGCACTAATTTGATTTTGAAACTCGGCTCTAAGCCTTTGTTCTTGTTGAGCCAATGCGGCCTAAACCAAAGCTTCTATGCTGGCTGCGTTCATAATGTCTATGTCTTCTTCCTGTACCTGTGGTGGTTGATACCCTTGGGGCACTTGGTCCCACTCTTCTTCACTTTCACTTTCAATTTCGCGTTTAACCTCTCTCTATGGACCCTGAAAGCTCATAAGGCTACTCTATGATCAACATTAGACACTTTTTACTATATGGCCGAATATTTGACTCGGCTGAAATTAATTTGGGTTTGGGACTTTATATATTTATTATTTTTATTTATATTAATATATGTATTTAATATTAATACCGGGTGTTTGGTGTTCAATATAACCAAACAAAATTTTTTATTACTCGAAGGCGGTAGAGCAAATATTTTTTATCCACAAAAACAAATCACACTTGCTATAGGAATATTTGAATACAAAATTTTCGTGCGTTTATATAACGTTCACTGTGTATGTGTTTGTTGCTTTTTCGTTATCTTTTTTTTTTTAAATATGAAGCTGCATTAATAAGATCAGAACACTTACATATATTTTGTCTGCAATTTTGGGTCATGAATTCTATAAGTGGGGTGCCAATTAAGTATTGTAGTTGTCTTCCTCCGCCGCTGTCAGTGATGACGTGGTGTCTAATCGACGATATTTTAATTGATGTTGGTGGCCGGTTGGCCGGTGATCCCCAAATGTTTATTTAGGTAGTTTAGGATGGAAGGGTTACTCCCCTTCTTAGCCTGCTGGCCTAGAGACTTAGACAGTTTGAAGTGATAAGAAGTTAACGGCGGTTTGCCGGAGTTAAGTCATATGGAGCACAAGCTCTTTTTTCAGTGAATGACAAATGAGAACTAAAACTTATAAGCTGTGCCCTGGCTAAACGTGGGCGGCAAGCCGGCCGCTTGTCATACAAAAATGCTGACACTAGCAGAATGTGCATAACTCACCATGCCAAGAACCAGGCACGGCCCCTAAAGGCGTCTTCTGCTGAGTCTGCACATAAAAACACTAGGGTGACCCGAGAACCGCCCAAGATTTGTACCGTCTTATAAGTTACTCCTTAACTGTGTTAACGTACACACCTCTTGAGCTATTGGGATCAAGACTTTGAAGCGAAGGACAGGAATTCTAAATCGCGGGTCCTCTACCTGGCGTGATAGCGTATCTCCTGTCGAGGAGCTCCCTGAGCGGCGAGCAGCGCATTGGTGCTGTCACTGGAAATGGATATTTCGCATAGTTGCAAATTCGAAAATTCTTTTGGGAGAACCTGAGTTTTCAGGTTCATATATCGGTTTCCTCAAACGCGCAACAAGGATCGAGCAAGGCATAAAGGACCGCGGGGAAATTAAAGGCGGTACTCATCTGCCGCCGAGGAGCACAAAGCCATAACTTCGAAGATGCAGCTGTCGGCAAAGACCAGACTTCTTTTTTCAAACATTTCTAGATAAAAGAGGTCTTATGCGCGACGGCCAACTCCTTCAAAATTATGTATTTCGATGCCAAACACAAAAATAGTCATAAAAAGTTTCATCGCGTAACCATTATTCATCATTTCCATTGCAAGTTCCTTCATGCAGAGGCGCAGAACTTGTGGGCCGCTCTACGGCAGAGATTCAAGCAAGCTCATTAAATGCTTCAGAATAAAGCGCAAACTAGTAGAGTACATCAATTCGCTGCTCCCAGAGGAACGTGTTCAGCCGAAACGCCCACTTGTCATCGCTGGAGTTGACTTTTGTGGGCCTTTTTATTCAAAGTCAAGAACAGGCCCCCTACAAAATGCAACATTGCTATTTTTGTTTGTTTCGTCACTAAGGCTACGCACTTGGAAGTAGTAGACGATCTTTCAACGCCATCGATTCAACGGAAAAGATTTATAAGCCTGAGAGGAAAGTCTCAATCGATTTGGTCGGACAACGCAACCAATTTCGTGGGAGCTAAAAACGACTTTATTGAGCTTCGGCAGCTGTTCCTCTGCAATCCTCGAAGTAGCGAGCTATGCATTTCCCTTACTTCGATGGAAATTAAGTAGAAATTCATTATACCTCGTTCCCAAACTTTGGAGGCTTGTGGGAAGTCGCGGTCAAATCCGCGAAACACCATATTGTCCGCGTTGATGGAAAGTCGAGCTGCGCACTTTAGTTTGTGAAATTTTCGCAATGTTCAACTCACGACCACCCTGTCCCATTTCCGAAAACCCAGGTGACATCGATGTTTTGAAGCGTGCTCACTTTCTCATTTACTTCAATGGGCGAACCTGAAGTCACCCATCTTAACCATCTGAACGTGTGTGCAAATATTCTGGCGCAAATGGAGCACCGACTACCTCTGTACTACAGTACATTTTAGTTACATCTTTCAATCAAGCATTTAAACTGTAGGTGGCACAGTTTAGGGTGCGCTGTGTAGGAATCCCTAGAATCTGCTTGTCAAGTCCAAATTTTGTAACTTTTATAGTTTCCTAGATCACTGCGTTCGTACGGACAGACGGACATGACTAGATCTTACATAGATGTTACATACTTTCCAACAAATCTAATCTACCATTTTACTCTACGATCAACGGGTATAACGAACAAAACGATATGTACGAGGGTGGTCCGACAAGTACTTAACCTCAAAAAGATAAACGAAAATTTTGGAAAAGTGACGATTTATTTCTATACATAATCTCCTTTTAGCTCGATACACTTGACCCAGCGAAAAATAAGTTTTCTCAAGGTCAGCAAAAAAGGCCTCTGTGGCGGCGACGACCTCCTCATTCGACGCAAATTTATGTCCAGCGAGTGACTTTTTCAAGCTAGGAAACAAAAAGAAGTCACACGGGGCCATATCTGGAGAATATGGTGGATGGGTAGCAGTTCGTAGCCCAATTCGACCAATTTGGCCTTGGCGAGAGCGGAAGTGTGAGCCGGTGCGTTGTCATGATGGAAGAGTACTTTTATTTTCTGCAATTCGGCGGCGAATCGGCCCAATAATTCGGCATAGTACAGTCCTGTGACCGTTTTGTCCTTCTCCAGGTAGTCGGTGTAGATCCCACCTTGTGAATCCCAAAAAACGGTGTCCATCATATTTCCGGCTGATGGGACAGTCTTCGCCTTCTTCGGAGCAGGTTCGCCGGGTAAAGTCCACTGTTTCAACTGTTCCTTGGTCTCTGGTGTATACCAGTGGATCCGTGTTTCGTCGACGGTCACGAAACGACGCAGAAACTCCTTCGTATTGCGCTTAAACCGCGTCAAACACTACTCTAAAGTGGTCCTACGGTTGCGTTTGTTGTCCGGAGTGAGCAAACACGGCGCCCCTCGCGCCGACAGCTTTCTCATGCCCAAAATTTCATGCAGGATATGACCCACGCGGTCTTTTGACATGCCTACTGTCTCAGCTATCTCGCGTATCTTCAATTGGCGGTCTGTTTGATTTTTGTCACGTTATTCTCTGTGGTAGGCGTTTTCGGGGCACCTGGGCGTGGCTCATCAAAAACCGACGTGCGACGTTGAAACTCGTTTAACCAATTTTTGACGGTCGCCATCGAAGGAGAAGAGTCACCGTACACAGCATCCAAGCGATCTTTGATTTCGCTGCGAGATTTCCTTTCCAAAACAAGAATCGAATCACAGACCGATATTTATCTTTCTCAATTTTCCTGAAATCCGCGGACACGTCCGATTCCACATGCAGTCAAAACAAAACTACGAGTTCGATTCGGCTGAAATTTCGACAGTAGCCGTCTACGAGAATGTACTACACGATAGTAAATATCTCTTGCGATAGTGACGCCATCGGGCGGTGAGGCTAAGTATTTATCGGACTGTTCTCGTAAATGATTGCTCTCACATACGAGAACCGTAGGTGTGCTTGCACTGAGTGATGTGCTCCTTTACTGATAAGCTTACGACTTTGTAACTATTCTTATTTAGAGAGAGAGAGAGTTAAACTTAAATCAGCAGATTCTAATTGTGCCCTTGAAGCCAAGTCCCACTCGAACGCTTAATTCCTTCAACATTTCATTTTATTTTATATATTATTTATTACTAGTCAGTACGTTAGATTAGTGACGGGTGGCCAATTTTGTTGCTGAAAAATGTTCAAACGTAACTATATTATTAATAAAATGCGGGTTCTGGGACCGTAAGAAAATTATAACAAGCCTGCCGAAAATCGAGTTGGCCACGTAGGCTTGTACAGCAACACCGAAAAGGGAATTGTATAATAGCGTCGAGTAAAACGACACCGCTTGAGAAAAAAACAGAGAAGCAGCAACGCAAAGTTTTTTAAAACTCTTTTATAATTTGATTTCTTAATTTAAATAAAACCGCTACCATGTAATAAGCATCGGTATCTCAACAATTAGCATATTAATCATCAATGTATGCAGATTCTGGGACATGGGCTTAATGGGCTTAAATGTTATTTACATTTCCCGATCATGCTCATAAGTAATGTTATTAATGGCCCCCCATTCCCACATCCCACATAAGACAATAGTGATCGTGTTCCATTTTCCCTAGTTATCAGCAATTATTATTAATATCGGGTTTTTAATTTTATTTATTTAATTTACTTACAACTTACGGCTAGTATATTGAAGAAGCTGCCTCTCCCTCTTGCATCCTGAGATCACTTACGATAATGGCCGCGAGCTCCGCAACTGCTGACCAAGAGGAACTAGTTTGATCACATCTCTGTGTGATCCAAGTCTCTCCTTCAAAGTCTCTCCCCTCGTCGAATCTGGGATATTCAAAAAGAAAATGTCTTGCATCCTCCTTTACTCATCTTCCGCATTTTGGAACGAGTCCTGCGCCTCATGACCAAATCTTTTGAGGTAGCTTCTGAAGCAACCATGTCAGCTAAAGAGTTTCGTCAGCTAATACTCGCCGTGCTTTCTTGATACCCAGGTCCTTACATCCGGAATAGGTTCGTGGGTCTGCTGGCGGAGTCACATTTTTGCTGCCAGTTCGAATTGCTCTTAGACCTGGCTTTTTATTTAACCGCACTCTTGTGCCTCTCGTCGCTGCGTTGTTCTCCTCCCACTTGAATTTCCGTCTCGGGTACTAGCTCGGACACTGGAACCAATTGCTATGACATTTGCTGATTGTTAATCTATCGACCTTAATGCTTTGATAATTCGCATCTCACATCGGCGGTAGACCGCGACGTAACGATGCTGTGAGTAACTCCCTCCTGGCATGCTTCGGGCTGCCAGACACTATAAAGATGCGAGCGCTCCTGTTGCCTTCTTGCGCGAATGCGCCTTGTGTTTCCTGAAGGAAAGACGGGTGTCGATCAACACACCTACGTATTTAATCGCCCCTTGCGATTTTATTTCCGTGCTACCGACCAGGACCCTTTGAGTCTCTACTTTCGTCTTGTGGGCAGCAAGCTCCCAGCCTGCTATAGCCAGCCGGGTCTTTAACCACTACCTTGTACGCTTGGCCCCAGGGCTCGTGCTCGAGCGTGTTGCAGAATTGCGCTCATTTATGAAATTTTTTAGCGATCTTGCAATTTAGAATTGAACTGAGTGCCGGTTTTGCTCTGGATCTTTTGCTCGCAGGCAAACTTTTCGTTGCTGTGCCACTCCGTTCGCCCACCAGATTAGGGCCGGTGATTCCTCGTGCTCGGTTGCACTTCCCAGTTCATCTTCCACTAAGTCGCGGAGTTTGCCGTTAATAATCTGGTTGTTTAGGGTGTTGGCCCGTTATGCCATTCCGATCCTTGGAACATTCCTTTGATCGAGTGGACACTCTACCACATGCACAGGAAGGCTTCATGGTCGCTTGCCGTATAGATGTCTGTGACCCTACATTTCGCCAGCCGCGACATAGTTTAACTTGCAAATGTGAAGTCTATATTCGACCCAGTCTGGCTGGGTTCCTTTTGTTCAGTTGAATTAGGACCAGGGTAGAGAAAGCTTCGAGCACAATGCATCCTCTCTCGTTGGTGAGACGTCATTCCCACTTCTATGCCTGTGCGTTAAAGTTTTGTCCTTTAAAAACATTTGAGCGACCTTTTGCGTCGTGGATAAGCTCATCTATGAGGCTGCCGAATGAGTCTATCGGTAGGCATGGAGTCAAGTAGCAGCTATAGACCTATTGCCCAAGCTTTTCTCAGCTTTGTCCGGCCAATTACATGGCTAGTTTCTGTCTTTCCGTGTGACGCACACAAAAAGCACTTAGCGGGCTCCACGCAAGTTGCAACCTTGTGCCCCTTTGCCTCACAACGAAGGCAGCTGTCCCTTCTGTCTGGGATATGGAACCTGGATACGATGTGCAAAGATTCTAGGCATCTGCAGCACCCTGCTGGCCCTTCTCTGAGCCTTACATGAAACACAGTCCAGCCGACTTTGATCCTTTTAGATTCCAGCACTTTGTTGGGCAATATTCTGGGTAGCCTACCTCAAGCAGTCTGCGAGTCTCCAAAAGCTAGTCGGATGCTTCTAACCACTATCTTGTCCTCAGCTATGATGCACTGCTTAGGTAACGACGAGATAATATCCGGATCCGTATTGAGGTCATCAATATCGAGTAATTCCAAAACCGTCATCTTTGAGTACTCCTCATCGTCATCTTCCCCTACAGCTTTCTCTATGGACCCCTTTATTTCCTGCGTGCTTTCCAGTTTCCCGCTGGCAAGAACCAGCAGCAGTTGCCATCAAAGGTGCTGCGCATCTTATTGACGCAGTTTCTCAGGTAGGAGAGCTGGTCGTCCTTCATACGGGTGACCATAGCAAGTATCTCGCTGTAGGCTTTGTCCTTGGCGCCACCAAGGTTCGCAACAGGTTGGGTCCTTCTGTCCGTTTTTTTCCTCCCAGGTACTTTAAGACACTTAGGTTTCGACTAATCTCCTGTCGCGCGGCCTTTTGCTCGAGCTACACCAGCCGGTTGCATCTTTCTTCCTTTATGAGGTCTCCGCTCTATCCGTTTTGCGTCCGTAAGTGGCGGAAACTGCCTCAGGCTTTTGTCCTCGACATCTATTGCTGGTTCTTCTTGCCCATAGGCGCCATTCGTAGTGGTTTTCTTCTCCGGGTCTGTCTGTACGAACGCTTTGGCAGTTTCAATGTCACTAAGCCTACAACGACTGCAGGCTTTTTCTGCAGGCTGCGGTTACTACTTTCTCACCCCCAGTTGCTTTACTGAAGGCACCTGCTATATTAGCATGCACACCGATTAATTATAAGCCTGGATAACTCTTTCAGCAGAGATCCCAGCTCCTCCACGCTGCAGGAGGCGTTCATTTGCTAACGATCGCTAAGTGCCGTGGACGCTTCAAGGTAATATTGTCCTCGACATAGGCTGGCAGGAGCATGTGTTTTAGGCGGGACAGTCCATGGAAAACTTTTCCTGTGGATGGACGTCTTGCACAGGAGGATGATTTTCCCACTTCTTAGAAAGGGGGACTTCCCTGGCTTCCTACAACTTCGTGGCGACTCGCCTTGAAATCGTTCACGGGTGGATTTCCCCTACCGTGGCTGCCACCTGAAGTAAATTCACGCACTCTAAACTTCGTGCTTGGTTGCATTTTATGCCTACTGCCAGGATCAATGTAGATAGCGTCCACTGTGAAGCAAATGTAGACACCGCATCCAGCCTGTATGCATCAGACGTTGCGAGGATTAAGAAGCCTTCGGAGGCAGCCAGCACGGTGGACTAAATCACAGCACAAATACATCCTAACTAATATTCCGTAGCCTTGTACGCAGCGCAAGTTTGATACGCGAATATGCTACGCCCACTCTAACGCCCACAAACTGCTTAAGCCTGTGGCACCCACAATTTTTATGCCCGATAAAATATTTTAACTGAAATGTATTAGTTTTGTCAATACCTATCGATTAACCCAAAAAAAAATTTGCCACGTCCACCCTATCGCCCACAAAACGCCAAAGCCTGTGGCGCCCACAATTTTCATGCTAAAAAAAATTAACTGAAATGTATTAGTCTCGTCAATAACTATCGATTGACTCAGAAAAAAGTTTGCCACGCCCACTCTAACGCCCATACCGCTTAAATCAGTCTACCGCCCACATAACCATATATATTAAATCTCACTTAAATCTCGCTTTCCTGCTTGCATAACTCCATTTTCTTTGGTCCCTTAAGCTCAGTAACGGGTATCTGATAGTCGAGGAACTCCACTATAGCGTTCTTCCTTGTTATACCCGTTACTCGTAGAGTAAAAGGGTATACTAGATTCGTCAAAAGGTATGTAACAGGCAGAAGGAAGCGTTCCCGATCCCATAAAGTATATATATTCTAGCCGAGTCGATCTAGCCGTGTCCGTCTGTCCTTATGAACGCTGAGATCTCGGAAACTATAAAAGCTAGGCTTTTGGGATTTGGCATGCAGATTTCTGAGCTTCTTGCGCAGCGCATGTTTGTTTCAGCAGGGTGTCACGCCCACAAACCGCCCACAAACAAAATTTAACCGAACCCCCACCGTCAACAACAACATACGACGACGACGATGAGATGTGAAACTTAACCAAAAAAGACAAACGATTACTTAAAATGACGGCTCAAAAGGCCCAATACAAACCAGATCTTAAGCTAAGAAAATCTTAATTAAGAATACAACTAACCTAGCCCCTTATCTTCTATCTAACTTTTTACAATGTCCTTCAATATACTACAATGGAATATGAACGGATACACCAACAACTAAAACGAACTCTTAATCTTAATAAAACAATACAACCCGAAAATTATTTCTATACATATATATTTATATATATGTATATATTTCTATACAATAACCCGATATAACACCTTCCCAAAACATCCCTATCCCAGAAAAACTTTGATATTTACCACACATTATCTATCGAAGCCAAAGGCGGAGTCACCTTACTAATCCACAAATCATTGCAACACACACAAATCCCTACAGGGCGTATATTCGATGCCATTGCTCTTGAAGTTCATTCAGCTGTCCATTAAAATGTTACATCTTTTTTACATATCCTAGTTATGTGACGAGAATAGTCGGCAAAATTTTTTATAAAACATCTATAAAAATGCAGAATGCAACGAATCTTTTAGCGCTGTCCACATCATGTGGGACTGGATAGTTGTTATTTACGTCGTATTTATAGTCATCGGGCAAGATTCCTTTATCAGTGCACTTATGTCCCAAAAAGGTGACTTCATGCCTGGACAAGAAAGGAAGTTAACTTCGGCAAGCCGAAGTTTGTATACCCATGCCGTTATAAATATTAAATTTGTTTTAAGATAGTTTGTCAAACAACACCGAGGCTATAATTTGATTCATATTATTTTCCCACCAATTTTCCGATCGTTCCTATGGCAGCTATATGATATAGTCGTCCGATTTTAACAAAATTTAATTCGAAATTCAAAACTAATTAAAAAATTTTATTTTCAAGTCAAGGAGGATATATGTTAAAAAATACCAAAGATATAATTTTTAAAATTTTTTTTTTCGAATATTTTTTTGGGAGCTGTAAGGTATAGTTGGCCGATCCGGCTGGGTCCGACTTATATACTACCTGCACAAGAAATAAGAATTTTTGGGAAAGTTTCAGCCCCATAGCTTTAAAACTGAGAGACAAGTTTGCGTAGAAACGGACGGACAGACGGACATGGCTAGGTCGACTCGTCTAGCAAAGCTGATCAAGAATATATATACTTTATGGGGTCGGAAACGTCTCCTTCACTGCGTTGCAAGCTTCTGACTGAAATCATTATACCCTCTGCAAGGGTATAAAAATGCGCATTTTTCAGGATGTAACTTCATTTCAGTTTTTAAGCATATGTTTTTTGGAACAACCAATGACTTTTAAATCATCCATATAAAGGAATTTGTTGCTGGAGAAAATAAATTTTGAATTTAACCGCCCTAATTTGAATGCGTTACACTTGAGTCACCCTGTATGCCAATTTTAGATAATTTTTGTTTCCCAACACTTTTTTCTATTATTCCGTCATTGTCGCTAAATCGTCAATGTGCGCAAAAATACAAGTTAATAAACGCAACGCATCGCAACGCAGCCTGTAAAGAACAATTTCTAATAAATATATATAGTCGCCGATCGCAAACCAAAGCGGTTTAACAAATTATTCATAGTTTCGTGGCTGGCACGTAACCTTTTTATTAAATTTTAAAGTTGCTTATGTCGCTATTTCTATTGAATTCTTGCAAAAAGTTGTGAAATTAACTTTGCAAAAGTCTGCAAAAGAGAGCATACAGTGGCACTCTTCACTCCTTCGTGACACCTAAATGGTAATGACTCGTGAAAAAAAAAATGGATCAAGACTACGGCCTAACTTCCTCACGTGGAGGATTTCATCCTGGATTAGCTTCTTCAACCAGCAGTTCATCGCTTTCAGGTGTCGCACAGGGCGGCATCTATGGCCTAGCTTCCTCATATGGAGGATTGCATCCTGGAATTGCTTCTTCAACCAGCAGTTCATCGCATTCAGGTGTCGCACAGGGCGGCATCTATGACCTAGCTTCCTCATATGCAGGATTGCATCCTGGAATTGCTTCTTCAACCAGCAGTTCATCGCATCCAGGGCGGCATCTATGGCCTAGCTTCCTCATATGGAGTTCATCGCATTCAGGTGTCGCACAGGGCGGCATCTATGGCCATACGGAGAATTGTAGCCTAGCGTTGCCTTATATAACAGCACACACGGAGGACTGCGTCCCGTTGCTGCTACTCTTAGCAGCTATACTCCGAGTTCTGGGCCTGCACAGGTCGGCATTCGTGGCCTAAATTTTTCACAAGGAGGATTTCATCCCACCGATATATTTGACACCACACCGGGTGGTCGAGCACTCAATTTCCAAAATGTCGCTATAAAAGGTGAGTCTGTTTTTGGATATGCTGGGTCTCGGGGTTGTGGCGCATTCGAAATGGGTGATAGTCAGAAATTTTCGAAGGGAAGAATAATAGATCTGCCTAGTTTCCATGCACTGCCAGTAGACTGGCCAATAGTTAGAAGTATGTTTGTTGAGACAACTCTCGTATACAAGAACTCTGATTTGGAAAATTTACTCCGACTGCAGAAGATTTTAAAATATGTTGCCAGGGAAGAGGTGGCAGCAATGTTAATAAATCCAGTTAATGTCGATCATATTATCAAGCGCCTACAGTTTAAGTATGGACAATCAGGACTGCTTATTAGGAGTCAGTTGGTAAAGATATCTAAAATACAGCAGATCTCAGAAAACAACCTGGACAAAATTATATCACTTGCAGCAAAGGTATCAAACCTGATCACATTTCTTAAATTGGCTAACGCTTTTTGGCAATTGCAAAACCCTGTCCTATTAAGTGACCTTATAAGTAAACTACCCATGCGAACTCGTATAGAATGGAAAACATATGCATATCTAGGACATTTTGGTTCGTCGATAAATCAAATTGCAATGGATATATAATAAGCTTCTCTTACAACTGCATCAAGTAATCCAAACTCCAGGCATGAGAAAGGATCCAATCAAAACTCGGTGATGCAGATAACCAAGGAATCGCCTAAGGATACAGGGAAAATTAGATGATATGAGCCAACAACAAGGGCCAACACATTTTTGAAGACTGTGAAAAATTTAAAAACAGTGACGTAAATAATAGGTGGTTAATGGGGCATAACTTAAACGTGTGCGAGAAGAAACGTAAGGGCGAAAACTTTAAATCGTTTCAAAATTACATGCTACATCCGCATAAGAAGCTTGTGGCTGTAAATAGTTCGACAGAAACAGTTCAAAATCAACAAAAATGTAGTCCAGCAAATATTCCCACAGTCAGGAACAGCATATCGATGCTTTTACTTAAGGTTCTGCCAATTAAGGTTACTGGACCAAACAGATCGATTCTTCAAGTATTTGCCTTTATAGACGAAGGATCCTCTGCATCATTAATGAATGCAGATTTTGCAGAAATGCTAGGTGTGACTGGAGACGCACAAATAATGACCCTCAACTGAGTAGGAAATCACAAAAATAGTAATTCCTATGATAAAATGTCAGCTTAAGGTTCGAACAATAGAAGGTGCAACAAATTGGTTGCCCTTAACAGGTAGCACAATTCCGTCGTTGGAACTGCCTGTACAATTACTTCTTATTGAATCTCTTAACGAAAAATATACCAAATTAAGGAGCTTGGCAATTAAAGGCTACAGAGGTGCCAAGCCAAGTATTTTGATTGGAATGGAGAATTGCTATTTGACTAAAATGCTTCGCAGTGTTTAACAGGAAGACAGCCTTAGGGTGGCTAGCATATGGATCCACACAACCTCAACAACAAAATCCTTATAATGGTATAATCACCGTTTATCATACTTATTCGATCGATTCAAATGAAAAGGACTTAAATGATTTAATGACGGAATAGTTTAATACAGAAAGCCTTCTCGTTAAGTTACCAAACAATCCATTGGAACTAAATGAAATTGTCAGGGCTCGAAAAATATTAAAAGAAAGTACACTTTTCTTTTGTGGAGTTATAATAACGTAATCCTTTCTAATAGCTTTGATATGGCTCTAAAACGACTTCACACAACTGAGATTTGATTCTGACAAGCAGGAGGCATATAAAAAGGCTATAATGGATTTTGTATATAAGAAGCAGAAAAGGTCGGCCCAAGAACCTGGTATCTTCATCACTTTGGAGTGCATAACATTAATAAACCGAGCAAGATAAGGCTTGTTTTTGATGCGGCTGCCAAAATCAATGGAATTTCATAAAACAGTCAATTGCTAAAGGAATCAGACGAGAACCCTTCACTCTTTAAAATCCTGTTCCAATTTCGACAGGGTATAATAGCTGTATGCGCCGACATCAGAGAAATGATCTTGCAAGTATAGGTCAAAGAATCTGATCAAGACTCCTTTAGATTTCTATGGAGGGATTCCGATGGCTATTTTGAGGTACTAATATTCGGAGTACTAGTACTAATATTTGGAGCTACATGTTCACGTTGCTGTGCGTAGTATGTAAAAAATCAAAATGCTTTAAATGCCACAAACAGGAATGAAGCTGTTATTAGGGCCATACAAGAAAATCATTATGTAGATTATTATGTAGCTTTGACAATGAAAAGGATGCATACGAGATAAGCAATGAAGTAAAAAACGTCCACAAACTAGCCAATTTCGATTTGAGAGGTTTCATATCATACTTCAAGAATATCCAAAATATGGTTAACGGTTCAGACAACTCTCCAAACGTAACATTTCCCTTATCAGAAAATCTCGATTCCAGTTCCATCGGTAAAATCTTAAGTATGTTTTGAGATAGTTGTATGGATGAATTCTTTTCGATATCAAAATAAACAGAGTTGAAAAGGAAATAAA
This sequence comes from Drosophila suzukii, assembly GCF_043229965.1. Classification (NCBI taxonomy): domain Eukaryota; kingdom Metazoa; phylum Arthropoda; class Insecta; order Diptera; family Drosophilidae; genus Drosophila; species Drosophila suzukii. The sequence goes on along the minus strand of NW_027255927.1, from coordinate 289,745 downwards.
GCAAGGAATAAAAGTTCGAAACTGATCTTATGATAATTGGCAAAGTTTTAATGCAGGATATCTGGCGCATAGGAATCACGTGGAATGACTTAATCGTCGATAATATATATAAGAGCTTCAAAAAATGGATCGGCCAGTTGGATATGGTGAAGCATTTTCAAATTAGTCGTTGCTATTCTCAAAAGTTCTTAGATTCAAGTATTATAAAGGAACTTCACATATTCGTCGACGCAAGTGAGCAGGCATTTGCTGCATTGGCGACCATTTTGAAATTTCCTTTGTTGTCGGTGCCCAGGCTAGAGCTCCAAGCCGCAGTACTAGGAATGCGATTGAGAAACTTGATATTAGAAAGTCATGATATTGCCATTAAAAGATTCGTCAGATTCAAGGACAGTGCTCGCCTGGATTTATTTTGACTACAGGCAATATAAACAGCTTGTGGCATACCGGATAGCAGAAACTCTGGACACAACAAAGGAAAATGAATGGCGTTGGGTTCCAACTCTTTTCTAACCAGCTGATAAAGCTACACGAACCACCAAGTGTCAAGAATATGATCCGCAAACTGTATGGACTCTAACCCATTATTCCTGAAAGAACGTGAATCCGTCTGGCCAACAACTGATAAAACGATCCCATTACCAGATGACTCTAATGAAAAGCGCAAGATTGTCCTGACGATGGCAATAGAACCAGCAATAGACATTGATCGTTTTACAAACTTTATGCGCCTAAACCGAACATTGGGACGGATGCTCAGATTCATAGGAATTATTCGAAACTTCGGCAAGCCGAAGTTTGTATGCCCTTGCAGTTATAATTATTAATTAACAAATAAAAAAAATGATATTCCCAATATTATAAAATAATATGTTAAAAAACACCGTATACCCGTTACTTGTAGAGTAAAAGGATATACTAGATTCGTCGGAAAGTATGTAACAGGCAGAAGGAAGCGTTCCCGACCCCATAAAGTATATATATTCTTGATCAGGATCACTAGCCGAGTCGATCTAGCCATGTCCTTCTGTCCGTCTGTCCGTATGAACGCTGAGGTCTCGGAAACTATAAGAGCTACAATACTGGGATTAGGCATGCAGATTCCTGAGATTCCTGCGCAGCGCGAGTTTGTTTCACCAATGTGCTGCGCCCACTCTAACGCCCACAAACCTCCCAAAACTGTGGCTCCTACAGTTTTGATGCTAGATAAAAATTTTTAACTGAGCCTCATCAATATCTATCGACTGACTCAAAAAACAGTTTGCCACGCCCACTTTAACGCCCGCGAACCGCCCACAAACTTCACAAAATCGTAAATATGAACGCGGATATCTCGGAAACTATCAAAGATAGAGAAATGGGATCTCTGATTTAGATTCCTTAGCCCTGTACGCAGCGCAAGTTTGTTACGCAAATATGTCACGCCCACTCTAACACCCACAAACCGCCCAAGCTTTTAACTGAAATGTGTTTGTCTCGTCAATACTTATCGATTGATCGATTTTGCCCATTTCAATCTCGCTTTGCTGCTTGCATATCTCCATTTTCTTTTTGTCCCATTAGCGTAGAAACGGGTATCTGATAGTCGCGGAACTCGATTATAGCGTTCTTCCTTGTTTTAATTGCAATTGTATGGCCAAAAAGAGCTTGTCGAGCTCACTTATATGTAATAAATTGTGCTTTGTGATACAATTTATGAATATCACTGCTTATATGTAAACGACTATAACTAAATGGGATGACCGTCTTGTTCTGAAGAATTCGCGGGTGGTTAATTTTTAGTCTTTAGGAGAGCAGTGAACTGTCGTTCCACCCCTTTCACCAAAAACGTGTTTTCGCAAAGAAAGTCATCCTGCAAAGACTTCGCAATTCTGGCGAAATTGCCTAACGAGATTTAAAAAAGTTAGCAATTCTTAAGGAAGCATATGACACCGCGACTTTTTGGTATTTTATGGACAACTGAGTAGGTTTTTTTAATAAATCTATGGTAAATACATATTTTTAATTACGTCTTCATTTTGGTCGTATATATGTTCTTGATCAGGATCACTAGTCGAGTCGATCTAGCCATGTCCGTCTGTCCGTATGAACGCTGAGGTCTCAGAAACTATACAAGCTACATTACTGGGATCCTTGTTGAATTTAAGCAAAATTTCGTTTTTGGTTGCTAGGCGCCTATAGGTAAATATGATGTAAAGAGTGATGCTTAAAAGTATAATTATTATATATAATTATATAATTATTATATATTATTAAATATAATTATAAATATAATAACAAATATAATAATATACAAAATATAAAAACAATCCACTTATAAATGGATTCTTGTTTTTTTTATAGGTAATAGAATTTTTTAGTTTTAGCAATCGTATTGGTTCATATAAAGTAATATAAGTGCTGGATAATGTAATATTATTATACCCGTTACTCGTAGAGTAAAAGGGTATACTAGATTCGTCGGAAAGTATGTAACAGGCAGAAGGAAGCGTTTCCGACCCCACAAAGTATATATATTCTTGATCAGGATCACTAGCCGAGTCGATCTAGCCATGTCCGTCTGTCCGTCTGTCCGTCTGTCCGTCTGTCCGTCTGTCCGTCTGTCCGTCTGTCTGTCCGTCCGGATGAACGCTGAGATCTCGGAAACTATGGGAGCTAGGCTATTGAGATTTGGCGTGCAGATTCCTGAGCTTCTTACGCAGCGCAAGTTTGTTTCGGCACAGTGCCACGCCCACTCTAACGCCCACAAACCGCCCAAAACTGTGGCTCCTACAGTTTTGATGCTAGAATAAAAATTTTAACTGAAATGTATTGTTCTCATCAATACCTATCGATTGACCCAAAAAAAAGTTTGCCACGCCCACTTTAACGCCCACAAACCGCGAAAACCTGTGACGCCCACAATTTTCATGCTAGATAAAAAATTTTAACTGAAATGTATTGGTCTCGTCGATACCTATCGATTGATCCAAAAAAAAATTTTCCACGCCCACTCTAACGCCCATAACGCTTAAATCTGTATACCGCCGGTAGGTGGCGCATTTTAATCTCGCTTTGCTGCTTGCATATCTCCATATAGCTGAGTAACGGGTATCTGATAGTCGAGGTACTCGACTATAGCGTTCTTCCTTGTTATTATACCCGTTACTCGTAGAGTAAAAGGGTATACTAGATTCGTCGGAAAGTATGTAACAGGCAGAAGGAAGCGTTTCCGACCCCACAAAGTATATATATTCTTGATCAGGATCACTAGCCGAGTCGATCTAGCCATGTCCGTCTGTCCGTCTGTCCGTCTGTCCGTCTGTCTGTCCGTCCGGATGAACGCTGAGATCTCGGAAACTATGGGAGCTAGGCTATTGAGATTTGGCGTGCAGATTCCTGAGCTTCTTACGCAGCGCAAGTTTGTTTCGGCACAGTGCCACGCCCACTCTAACGCCCACAAACCGCCCAAAACTGTGGCTCCTACAGTTTTGATGCTAGAATAAAAATTTTAACTGAAATGTATTGTTCTCATCAATACCTATCGATTGACCCAAAAAAAAGTTTGCCACGCCCACTTTAACGCCCACAAACCGCGAAAACCTGTGACGCCCACAATTTTCATGCTAGATAAAAAATTTTAACTGAAATGTATTGGTCTCGTCGATACCTATCGATTGATCCAAAAAAAATTTTCCACGCCCACTCTAACGCCCATAACGCTTAAATCTGTATACCGCCGGTAGGTGGCGCATTTTAATCTCGCTTTGCTGCTTGCATATCTCCATATAGCTGAGTAACGGGTATCTGATAGTCGAGGTACTCGACTATAGCGTTCTTCCTTGTTATTATTATATTCTTTGGAGTTGTAATTTTAATATCTCTTGTTTCTAAAGTACATTGAGTAAATTATTGTATTATATTGTTACTGTACGCCGGGGGGTAGCGGGGTACCGTGGTGGTGCTGATGGAATGGCGTGGGAGGCGACGGCGGGAAACTGGCGGCGTCGGCGGGCTGCTGCGCTGGGCTTCGGCGGTTTGCTGCTGGTGCGGTTTGCTGCTGGTGCTGCGGAAGCTGTAGGGGAGAAACCACTCGAAACGCGTATTGCCCCTTGATCGAAAAGAAATGTACGCACAAAAGTTAACTTGGTAAAAGTAGGCGGGGGTACGACCGCGGTTTATTTCAGTTGAACTCCAGAATTGAACTAATTTAGTCTAAGCTCCGCTCTGCGCTCCAAAGCGCAGCGGAGACTTCATGGAGGGAGCTAGGAACAGCGCAGGAGAGCGGGAGCGCGAGAGAGCGGGAGAGCGGGAGAGCGGTAAAGCGGTGCAGCTGGATAGCGGGGCCAGTCCAGATTCGCCGGACAGTGGGCCTGAACATTCCGCCCCCCTTGCAATCGCTAGCGTTGCAAAAAACAAAGGAGACGGAACTTCGGCCAGTCGCCTACGCCTCAAGCCTGCGTACAGGCGCCGGAGACGATCCACCCGAACACCGTCTTCTGCGCTACTGGCAGTCCCTCGTCGACCACGTGGAAGCCCGGCTGTATCACCTTCGGGTAGACGTCCGCGCCCAGGATCAATAAAACAGTGGCTGGCCTGTGGAAACGCTCATCCGCGAGCGCTAGCTCCTGAAATTTCTGGACGAACCTCTCACTGAGCGCACGGATGGGGGTGCGGATGCGCACGTTCGGCTCGATCTTGAGGACCAACTCCAGCTTGATGGCCTCGTCGACCTTCGAACGAATCGTCGCCGTGCATATGCTCTTACGCCCACGTTTGTTGTCGGCAAACGAAACGCGGCGGCCAGGGATGCATCGATGGAGCTTGTCGGGGTGGACGGATCGATGAGTGCGGCGGTATCGAACGTCTTCTCTCCGGTCTCAACGATCACCACAGCAGTCGGGAGGACATTGACGCTATGACGCTGGAGAAGTGCGGCGAGCGACGGAGCTGGTGTCTAGGATGCTGAGCGCGGTGGAGGGGCAGGCGTTTGGCGAGTTGGCGGATCTTGCTGGCGCGAACGCTGCGGAGAAGCGGGCTGTTGCTTGGAGCGGGACTTTTGCTTGGAGCCGGACTTTTTCCGGGAAACAAGGTCGTGCATGCGCAGCAGCGTGTGATGGTTCCGGTTGCACGTTCTGCACCGGTCACCGCTCCGACAGCTCCCAGTGGAGTGCTCGTGTGCGAGACAGTTCGCGCGGTACTTGTTAATGAGAACTGCCCGCAGCCGCTTCTCTGCGCTCAGCTTTAGGAACCTCTGACACTTCCGAAGAGGATGGATTCCGCGGCAGACTCGGCATCGGTAGGACTGAGTACCTCTAGTACGTCTGCTGTCCAAAGCCTGAGCGCTACGTGGACGGGAAGCCATTTTCATGTTTAGAGTGTGGATAAGGAAAAAACAAACAGGGCTGATTAACAATGACGTGGATAATGGCTTCGGACTAAGGTGTGTAAGAAACGCGGCTCGTTACGAGGTAGTTTTGGGCGGCTCCCTTGGAAGAAGAACCACCTTGGTCACTGGACGTTTCACAATGCCGCGTGTCGTACGAATGTCGACTACGCGGACATTGCCATCGGCTCCCGGAAAAACGGAGTCTATTCTTCCGAGTCGCCACTCATTTGAGGGCAAATTGTCATCCTTAATGACGACCAGATCGCCAACACGCAGATTTTCTGTGGGGACTTGCCACTTGTTGCCCTTGTGGAGCTCCTTAAGGTACTCATCCTTCCATCGAGTGCGGAATTGTTGATGGAGAGACTTTAAGTGCTGCCACCGGTTCAGAATGGACTTGAATTCGCCCTTTACTTCAGGCTCCACTATGGATAGAAGAGGTCCACCAACAAGAAAGTGCCCTGGTGTCAACGTTGGATCCTCGGACATGGGAAATAGCGGTCTGGAATTCAGACAAGCTTCGATTCTCGCTAGGAAGGTGGACAGCTCTTCAAAGGTGTACTTCCGTGTAGCGGTGGACTTGTAAAACAAGGACTTGAAGCTCTTGACACCAGCTTCCCATAGGCCTCCCATATGGGGTGTCCCAGTAGGAATGAATTGCCAGGTGAGCTGCTGATGACTATACGCATCGGTCACAGACTCCTTAACGGCTTGCAGGAAGTCTCGGGAAAGCACGGTGGAGGCGCCGACGAAGGTCTTTCCATTGTCGGACTGGACTTGGCGAGGACACCCTCTTCTAGAGACGAAACGAGCGAAAGCGGCAAGAAACTTTTCAATCGTTAAGTCGGATGTAGGCTCTAGATGGATGGCCTTTGTAGAAAAACAAACGAAAACCAACACATACCCTTTCGTAATGAGACAAGCTCTTCCGGTATAATTTTTTATGTCAAACGGGCCGGCGTAGTCCATCCCTGTGTACGTGAACGGGCGGGAAAACTTTCGGAAAACTTCCCATCATCTGGACTTGCAATCTCTTTTTGTGGATAACGCAGACCTTGCAGTAGTTAACCACTGCCTTCACCAAGTTCTTTATTCTCGGAACCCAGTATCTGGACCGAGTGAGACGCACCACTAACTGGTTGCCACCATGTAACGTAATGAGATGCGTGAATTTGACCAGAAGCCGCGAGAGTGCACATTCGTACGGCAGCATTATCGGATGTCGTTCATCATACCGCAAACTGTCGGAGGCCGTTACGCGGCCGCATGCCCTGATTACCCCTTTCTTATCTAGAAAGGGGTTCAGGGAGAGAATCGAACTCGCCGCGGGCACAGGACGCTTCTGACTCAAGCAGCGGTATTCTTCAGAAAAATACCTGCGCTGAGTGCAAATTGTCATTTGTTCTTCCTCGGCGGCAACGTCCTGGGCCTTTAGACGGACCCCGGAAAGCGGTGATTGTCTTCGACATCGTTGGACAAGTCGATAGACATACGCAAGGACCCAAAAAGCTCTATCTAAATTGGAAAAGCGATCTAGGAAATCTTCTATCGGCATAGACGCCACATGGACTTTAACGGCACGCTTTTCGATCTCAGTCACCGGCAGGTCGGTTCCCTGGCTGGGCCAATGATAGCGCGGACGTTGCAGCCAGTGGGTCCATGCCACCAAAGCGGGTTATCCACCAGCTCTTGAAGGGGAACTCCTCGACTAACCAAATCAGCTGGATTATGTTCGGATTGAACGTGCGACCAATTGGCCGCCTCAGTGGACTCGGTGATCTTCGTCACCCTATTGGCAACGAACGTAGTCCAATGGCACGATGGTTTGGCTAACCATGCTAGCACAATCGTGGAATCGGTCCAACAATGGAATTTTGAGGTCAGCCTCGGCATATTGGGAAGAATGGCTCCGGCCATCTCGGACAAAAGGAGAGCCCCACATAACTCCAGCCTGGGAAGGGACACCGTTTTGACTGGCGCCACACGCGTCTTGGCCGTGAGCAAGTGCACCATCGTCTTATGGCCCACTTCTACGCGCACATAGATCTCAGCACCGTATGCCTTTTGCGAGTTGTCATAGAATCCGTGATGCTCTACGCGGAACTCTGGACGGAAGGAAACCCATCTGGGTATTCATCGTCCCAGCCTAGATCCTAAAGCCAAATCTCTTGCATAAAGATTTTGGCACACACAACAAATGGAGCGAGCAAGCCTGCTGGATCAAACAGCTTTGCAATTTGGGAAAGGACTTGGCGTTTCGTGTGGGAGATTTCCGTTGCTAAATCTGGTGGGACGAAAAAGAACTCATCGGACGTCGCCTTGGCTGTGCTCTCAGTGTCGATCTCGAGGAAGTCGGTTGTCAGAAGATGATCGCTTTGGATATGAGCTGTAGACGTATCGGAAATATCGCCACTTCAGGATCTGGATAGTTAGATCGGACTGTAAGACTGGGCCAGCATGAAGGATATCATTTAAACTGACCCCATTCTCTGAAGGGCTGGAGGCATTGAAAACCACACGTAACTTAGTGGTTGTACTTTCCGGCTTGAGCACGGCATGATGCGGAAGGTAATAACTGGCAGAATTATGGGTAGGACGGACTTCTTTCATGTGATTGAGGTCGAGATACTCTTGAATAACGGAGTCGTATTTGGCTTTCAGCTGACAGTCCCTCTTTAGGCGTTGCTCGGTTCTTAGGAACTGCGACAACGCGGAGGATCTGGAGTGACCGAGGGCGGATTTTATGTTTTGAGGATCACGAAACGGAAGACTTACGACATACCTGCCGTTATCGTCTCTCTTAGTCGTTCGGAGAAAATTTTCCTCACATATCAAATCGGAAGATTTTGTCACTTTTACTGGCAGATCCTCCACCTCCCAAAATTTGGTGAGAAGCCTATCCAGGGACGTGTCAACTGTGTGGGAGATTCGTTTGGAAAAAACGGAAATCTGATTTTCCCTTGGAGCAGGAACGGGTCCTGTTAGGATCCACCCGAAAATGGTTTCTTGCCCGAGGAGAGAGCCACAAATATTCGGCCGGGTGCCGCTTAGGAGAATGGATGGCAGTATGTCGGCCCCGACCAGAATATCTATCTGTGCACTCTCGTAGAACTTTGGATCCGCTAGTGACAGTTCGGGAAGATCCCGTAGAAACTGTTGCGGAATCGGACAAGATGGAAGGTTTCCAGCTAATTGAGGAAGAACATAGGCCGTCGTGTTTATTTGCAAGCCAGGCCTGGTCGGAGAACGGATGGTAAACTGACAGAGCTTTTTGGATTCAGCGGATACTGTCTGGTTTAAGCCTGATACTTGGGCTCGAATTAACTGGTGAGGCAACTTAATTAGTTTGAACAGCCGCTCAGAAATAAAGGTTGCGTCTGATCCTGAATCTATCAAGGCACGAGCTTTAAAATTCGACCCCAGGTGACATATGTCAATTATGGCGGTGCAGAGCAAGACGAATCTATACCCCGTCGCGAAGTAATTTTGGACTGTAGAGTCCGTGGACCGGGAAGCGGTGGCAACTGGTGTATTTGGTCTTGATCTGGGTCTTGGGGCGGGATTCGAAGGCGATTGGGAGGAGTTGCCTCTGTGTAGTAAGGTGTGATGGCGGCCGCGGCACGTAAAGCAACTATGAGTGCTCTCACAATCTCCTCTTTATGTATGCCGAACGCTCGTCGACCGTCATCTGGAGGAACCGTGCACATGTGCGGACAGGATGGTTTTCCTTCTTACAAAGGTCACATCCTTTTGGCTTGGGTGCTACCCTTGTCTCGTAAGAATTTATTCTTCGAGGCGCTGCAGTGGGGGCGGATGTTTTTGGCATAGATTGACTCGAGCCTGACGGCCGTACTATGGCTTCTAAGGTCCGGTGACGCTCCGTAAGGAAGGCGTTCAGTTCCTGCCACGTCGGAATCTGTGCCTTATTGTGCAGGGACTGTTCCCACAAGGATAGCGTGAGCTTAGGAAGTTTGGAGGAGCACATGTACACTAGGAGGCAATCCCAATTTTCGGTTTCAATTCCGGACATTTCTAAAGCCGTAAGGCAACCCTGGATGGTACGTTGAAGTTCACGGATAGCTGACCCAGATTCCTGATTAACGGACTGCACATTGAAAAGTATTTTCAATTGGCTATTTACTAACAACCGCTTGTTTTCGAAACGCTCAGTTAGGTTAGCCCAAGCTGAGCGAAAGCCGTCGTTAGTAAGGGGGGAGTTCGACACTATCGTGTGTGCATCGCCGCTTGTTTTGGCATTTAGGTGAAACAATTTTTCGACTGGCGTCAGCCTTGGATTGTTTATGTAAATGGCCGTAAACAGATCCCTAAAGGTCGGCCACCGCAGATAATCTCCGGTGAAAACCTCGGTATCGCACGGAGGCAGCCGACATCCAGAGGGAATGTAAGTCTGGGTAGGAACAGCTTGAACTTGGGGAGCCTGGGCTATTATATCCGCGATCTGAGCCCCACATCTCTCGTAAACGGAATAGCAGTAACCGTATTTAGCCTTGAGAACTGGCAAACTATCAGCTGCACTGTCTCCGGCTTCTGCTATGCACCCGGTGCATTCATCGAATTCTGCCTTGATGCGGTCCCATAACGCGCGTATTTCTTCGCGGCGGATGTTCAGCATGGACAGAGTAGGAGGGATCGGCGAAGGAGTGTTTGCTCTGGATTCAAACTCACTCAGCCGATCTGAGACCTCAGTAAATTTGCTAAGAGCGATCTGGGAAGGTGTTAGTGCCATTTTGACGTTTGCACTGGTGACCATTTTTCGGGGCGACGAGGTCTTTGCAGTTAGTTCGGGTGTGGGCGGATCTCTGGATATGCCTGGGACTACGGCAGGTGGAATAGACAACTTGTTGTTATCACTTCCAGCGGACATTTAAAGAGAAATGACCTTTATTTGGGTCTGAATCTGCTCGCCTTTGTTTATGTCGGATATATAGGAAACCTGGCCCACTTCTGGAACAGTGGAACGAGGTGTCGACAAAAAAAAAGTAGTGGATCGGAGAAATAGAAATTGGAAGCAAGTACCGACCTGGTTACTTTGCGGAATGAAACCCAATAATACGGATTAGGAACGGTGAGTGGTGAGTTCGAATATCACCCGTTGAGAAGTAAGTGGGATCAAGTTTGGTATATTTTTGCTGGTATTTTTTGCGTTTGGATAAATTGAGGGGGAAAAATACCAACTATGTGTATATATAGTCCCCGGTGGAGTAATTGTAATATTTTCGCCTTTATTTAAACTTCTCAATGAAGAAAAAATACCAAAATTTTTTGGCCGGAGGTTGCGATTGGTTGATTATTTAATATTGTAGTATTGCTTTAATTTGATTTAATAATCCGAGGGAAAAAACTAAAAATATACCAAAAAAATTGGTGGACGGAGGATGCTATGCATGCAGTGGAGTGCTGGTATTTTTCCCGTTTAAATAAAATAAATTTTACGGAGTAAATACCAAATACCAAAAAAATACTAAAAAGTTTGATGGTAAATAAAACACAATGACCAAAAAATTTTCACGTCGGTTGGTGTAATTTTTTATTTTATTATTTTTTACCGGATGGCCGACGGAAAACTTTAATTAGTCGGAACGGGATGGTGGAGTTAAAAATTATAAGTGACTGTATGTCGATATTTGTATATATGTAGACATTTGTATGGATGTAGATATTTGTATATATGTAGATATTTGTATGGATGTAGATATTTATATGTATGTAGGTATTTGTATGTATGTAGATATTTGCATGTATGTAATTTTCGCCGGTTTTAAATTTATTAAATAATTATTGCCGGCGGGGTATGTGTGTTGTGGAAGTTTTCGATTTATTGTGTGTGGACTGTATTTGGAAAAACGAAAAAATATGTGCAAGTATTTTAGCGGCTGCGGATATACAGAGAGAAAAATCTTGAAAAGTTTTGGGGGCCTGAATTGGCAGAACACTAGAAATTTAATAATTCTCACTGTATGCTTGGCTTATATTTGGACAATATTTTTTCTAAGCTTGGAATTTTTTCTCGATTTTGTATATGTGTATGTAAGTATGGATGAGCGGCCAAATGCAATTAAAAAAAGGAGTCGGAAAAAATTGGCAATATGGCCGCACGGAACCAAATGAAACTCGAAGAAAAAAATGGCAAAGTAATTTTTAATTGCCGTTGTCGGATTTAATCGGACTAGGATTTTGGACAAATCGTACAGAAAGTCAAACGAATTATATTTTCGAGTGGCTGACTGCAGACCGGCAATTAATAAGACGAAAAGCTTTACTTATCTTATCGGCTCGAATGGATCAAAATATACGCCGGGGGGTAGCGGGGTACCGTGGTGGCGCTGATGGAATGGCGTGGGAGGCGACGGCGGGAAACTGGCGGCGTCGGCGGGCTGCGGCGCTGGGCATAGAGTAATGAACTATATAGAGGCGCCAATTGCTCTGCCGCTCTCTTTTGGTAATTTGCCAATGATGCCACCTAGGCGAAAAAAGCTTATTTCCCCTCTTTTTCAAAGTTCGATCGAACTTGTAATTCCTTCCCACCTCATTCTGCACCGCTCTTGCTCACTGTTTTGTTTTTGTAATTAATCGTAAACCCTATTGCTGTTGCTTCGCACCTGAGTTAGCTTCAAACTTGGCCTTGAATTGGCTATTAGCAGAGGTTGGGCAGAGGTTCAGGCAGAGCAATTGGCGACTCTATATAGTTTCTTACTCTATGCGCTGGGCTTCGGCGGTTTGCTGCTGGTGCGGTTTGCTGCGGGTGCTGCGGAAGCTGTAGGGGAGAAACCACTCGAAACGCGTATTGCCCCTTGACCGAAAAGAAATGTACGCACAAAAGTTAACTTGGTAAAAGTAGGCGGGGGTACGACCGCGGTTTATTTCAGTTGAACTCCAGAATTAAACTAATTTAGTCTAAGCTCCGCTCTGCGCTCCAAAGCGCAGCGGAGACTTCATGAAGGGAGCTAGGAACAGCGCAGGAGAGCGGGAGCGCGAGAGAGCGGGAGAGCGGTAGAGCGGTGCAGCTGGATAGCGGGGCCAGTCCAGATTCGCCGGACAGTGGGCCTGAACAGTTACCTTGAATTGTTTTGTTGAACATTTCGCAATCTTGATTAACCTGTGTCTCACTTAAATTATAACTAATAATGATGTTAGGCTCAATATATTTTATAGATTCATATACTGATACAAAAGTGTGTTGACATTTCGCAAATTGATTAGTAAGGATTTCAGAGATACATTGATCAGTGATTATACATTTTTGGTCTAATATATTTGCTGATGAATTTCGTGATTTTTCCAAGTAAAATACTTTCTTTTCGTCATTTACAAAATGTTTATAATTATAACTTATATCAATTTGTCGGCCTATATTATCTAGGTATTTAATAATTCTATTTTTTTGTGTTTCCTTAAATGAGGTGGGTATATGGGCTAGAATAAGAGTGTCTTTAGTTTGACTACTTAACCGAGCTTTGATTGATAGTAATTTTTCTTCGTTTATGTTCTCTAACTCTTCATGTTTTAATATTTTAGGATAAAATATTAGAGCTCTTGTTAATTGTAAACTCATTTGTAAATCTTCAATGTATTCTAGGAATATATTTAAGGAATATCTAAAAATGTGCAAAGCCTTTTCTTCTTGTTTATCTTGTACGAGTCTGTTTATATCTTTTGATTGTTCATTTGTTATTTGTTATTTGAATTATTTCATCAAATTCTTTGTTTTCAATTAATTTTTCGTGTAAGTTTTGTAGTTTATCTTCCAACTCATTTTTATCATCTTCAGTTAATGTTCCAAACAGATATTGGTGAGCTGTCCCTAAAAAGTTAATTAATCCCCTTTTTTGTCTCGAACGAAGTAATTCACTTGATTTCATGTCTTAATTGTTTCAATGTTAAGGTAATGTCCGGAACATTTTAAAATTAGTTTTCGTATTGTATGAATTTTTGATAAGTTTCAAATATTTAAGTTTGATTTATTTTTATAATATAATTCATACTTTAGAGGTATTTTTATAGTCCATGTGTTCAAAAGTAAATAACCGTTGTTCGAAGTAATGGATAAAATCCTAATTTGTTGAGCTCTTGTTAATGGTATTTTCGTCCATGTCACTATCATGATTAATATCATTGTCACAATTAGTACTGTCAGTTTCCCTGGAATGAGGAGAGGGTATTTGCATTTTAACTTTTTTTAATTTACTTATGTGTTTTACTACATTATGACCCCTGTTAGTTTCTTGACAGTGCTTTTCGGCTTTTTGTTCTAACGCTCCTGTCTTTTTAAACGGGCTTACTAATTTAGCTTTACGTTTCATTTCTTTTTCAACTTTAGTGTATTCCAGATCTACTTCATGTTCCTCGCGGTCTTTATTAATTATACCCGTTACTCGTAGAGTAAAAGGGTATACTAGATTCGTCGGAAAGTATGCAACAGGCAGAAGGAAGCGTTTCCGACCCCATAAAGTATATATATTCTTGATCAGGATCACTAGCCGAGTCAGTCCGTCTGTCCGTATGAACGCTGAGATCTCGGAAACTATGAGAGTTACAATACTGGGATTAGGCACGCAGATTCCTGAGATTCCTGCGCAGCGCAAGTTTGTTTCAGTAGAGTGCCACGCCCACAAACCGCCCAAAACTGTGGCTCCTACAGTTTTGATGCTAGAATAAAAATTTTAACTGAAATGTATTGGTCTCGTCAATACCTATCGATTGACCCAAAAAAAAGTTTGCCACGCCCACTCTAACTCCCATAACGCTTGAATCTGTATACCGCCGGTAGGTGGCGCATTTTAATCTCGCTTTGCTGCTTGCATATCTCCATTTAGCTGAGAAACGGGTATCTGATAGTCGAGGTACTCGACTATAGCGTTCTTCCTTGTTTTATCTACTTTATGTTCTTTTTGTTCTTGCATATTTTTGCTTGGTTTTATTCCATAAAGAACTATTTCAGCAGGAGTTTACCATGTGGTGTCATGGGTTATTATACCCGTTACTCGTAGAGCAAGAGGGTATAATAGATTCGTCGGAAAGTATGTAACAGGCAGAAGGAATCGTTTCCGACCCCATAAAGTATATATATTCTTGATCACGATCACTAGCAGAGTCGATCTAGCCAAGTCCGTCTGTCCGGATGAACGCTGAGATCTCGGAAACTATAAGAGCTAGGCTATTGAGATTTGGCATGCAGATTCCTGAGCTTCTTACGCAGCGCCACGCCCACTCTAACGCCCACAAACCGCCCAAAACTGTGGCTCCTACTGTTTTGATGCTAGAATAAACATTTTAATTGAAATGTATTGTCCTTATCAATACCTATCGATTAACACAAAATAAAGTTTGCCCACTTCAACGCCCACAAACCGCCCACAAACTTCAAAAAATCGTAAGTATGAACGCGGATATCTCAGAAACTATAGAAGGTAGAGAATTGGGATTTCAGATTTAGACTTCGTAGCCTTGTACGCAGTGCAATGCCCACAAGCCGCCCAAATCTGTGGTGTCCTCAATTTATATGCTAGATAACAAATTTTAACTGAAACGTATTAGTCTTGTTAATACCCATCGATTGATCCAAAAAAAAGTTTGCCACAGCCAACCTAACGCCCACAAACCGCCTAAGCGTGTGGCGGCCACAATTTTCATGCTAGAAAAAAATGATAACTGAAATGTATTAGTCCAGTCGATACCTATCGATTGATCCCAAAAAATGTTTGCCACGCCCACTCTAACGGCCATAACGCCTAAATCTGTCTACCGCCCACATAACCATAATTTGAGATCGCGGGTAGGTGGCGCATGTCAATCTCGCGTTACTGCTTGCCTATCTCCATTTCCCTTTGGTCACTTTAGCTGAGTAACGGGTATCTGAAAGTTGAGGTACTCGACTATAGAGTTCTCCTTTGTTTCGTAATTAGAAACGCATATTGCCTTTTCTGTGTTCATTAAGTTATATTTAGCATCTGTATTAATAATTCTAAGTATTTAATTGATTGTTTTATGTACCCTATCTATATCGGCTACACCATTCTTGCTAGTTGTAAATTTAATGTTAATTTTTTTCCTTTTGTAACCAATTTTATAATGATTTAGATGCTAGGCCAGAATCTTTCTCCGTTTTAATTGTTTTCGGTTTACCTATCGTATAAAAAATTTAAGAAGAGCTTTTTTACTTTTTATTTAATCTGTGGTCAATAAAGTAATAGTCTATAACATATTTATCGCGAATATTTTTGGTTTCTGGAGTTTTTTCAAACTTAAGATCAAATTTTCTGTGCTCTGCTTTGCACAAATTACAAACTTCACATTTATTAATAATGTTTTGAATAAGTTTTTGTGCATCTGGGAAGTAGTATTTCGTTTTAAAAGTGTCATAAGTCTTTTTAATACCTTGGTGTGTTGTTTTTTCATGTATTTCTATTATTATTTAATGAAAGTCTGCATATGTGGGCAAGTTGGGAAGTACTACTGAAGTTTTCATTCATTTCGTACCAGTATTGGTTTAATTAATTTCATATAGACTCGTTGAAAAATAGCAAAGTCTTCGTCATTATTAATGTACATAACAAAATGGTGTCCACATATAAATTTTATAATTATGTCTTTCGCCAAAGTTACAGTCATGTCACTGTATATAATTTTATTAATAGTTTTGTTAAAGTAGTGAGTTAGTTCGTTAGTGTCTTGATTTCCTTTTTCAAAAACAAGTTGGTGATTAAAAACGTTAACTGGTCGTTCGGTAATTTGTATGCAATCACCATTATCTTCTTGTGCACTATGCAGCGTTGCTGCAGTAGTATCTACATCGTCTTCATTTTGAAATACTTCTTCAATTTTGTTATCTTTTGATCCCTTTTTTGTAATCCTGGATAAAGCATCTGCTACGTGTTTCTCTTTTCCTTTATATTGTGTAACCAATAACCTTAACCATTGTTTAAATGTTTGAATATTGTGTATATCTGCCATCGTCGATAAAAATAATTCTGGTGCCGCCGATGTGTGTCTGAGGGGTTAAATGTTAAAGTCGGATTGATTTGATTAACGGCGATAGTACGCTCTGGACTTATGTTATTGACAATTGAAATAATGAATATCTCGGGATATACAGGTTGTATGTTCGGTTTCGTATTTGCGTATACCTAACTTGTATACTATTATACGGGGGACTAACAAAAGTTCGCTTAATAGAGTAGAAAAAATTAAACAAAAATTTTTTTAATTTTAAATCTTTATTCTTCATCTCTTTGTATTTTTTCAACGTAATCGCCATTTATTTCGATACATTTTTGAAGTCGATAAATATACCTTGCAAAACAGTCTTCCCAATTGGCTTTTTGGAGTTTCGAAAGTTTATCATTGACCGCATTTATTATTTCCTCATTGCTGTTGAAGACTCTTCCTCTCAGATTTTTTTTTATTTTTGGAAACAATTAAAAGTCACAATGTGCTAGATCTGGCGAATAAGGTGCTTGTCGGATTTCTTCGATGCCTGACTGCGCAATAAAATCGCTTGTTTTTCCAGCAGTGTGTGCAGGCGAATTATCATGAGGTAAAAAGTAGCGGCGAAGTTCCTTTTTTTGGCGTTTTCCCAATAATTTTTGGAATACTTCTGGTAAGCTAGTTTCTCTAACCTTTTCCAAAGGAATAGCAGCTATAACTTAATCTCTAGTGAAGAAAACTGACATCATTACTTTTGTGGCTGACTTTTGCTGCTTTGCTTTAACAGGTGGATTTGCGCCTTCTGGGCTCCATACCATGGATTGCTGTTTGGTTTCAGGGTCGTACTTGTAAAACCCTGCTTCATCACCTGTTAAAATTTTCTTGAAAGTGCTAGACTCACCGTTTTTAAATTTGTTTAAAAAAAATGAGCAAAACGCACGCGTGCCTCTTTTTGAGCCTCAGTTAAAATTCTGGAAACCCATCGTTCACATTTTTTCGTGTATTGGATACATAATTTTTTATTATTCGCGATACAGACATGGTAAAGGGTTAGATTTTTCTTTTTCTTAGGTTTCTGATAATTTTACCCGTTACTCGTAGAGTAAAAAGGTATTCTAGATTCGTTGGAAAGTATGTAAAAGGTAGAATGAAGCGTTTCCGACCCCATTAAGTACATACTCGTATATTCTTGATCAGGAACACTAGCCGAGTCAATCTTGCCATGTCCGTCTGTCCGTATGAACGCTGTAATCTCAGAAACTATAAAAGCTGCAATACTGGGATTGGGCATGCAGACTCTTGAGATTCCTGCGCAGCGCAAGATTGTTTCGTCAGTGTGACACTCACGCCCACAAACTGGCTAAATCATTGACTCCTACAGGTTTAGTGCTAGAATAAAAATTTGAACTGAAATTTATTGTTCTGACAATACCTATCGATTGACCAAAAAAAAAGGTTGCCACGCCCAAATAAAAGCCCACAAACCGCCTACAAACTTCAAAAAATCGTAAGTATAAGCGCTGATATCTCGGAAACAGTCAAAGATAGAGAATTGGGATTTCAGATTTAGATTCCGTAGGCTTTAACTGGAATGTATTATCTTGTCAATACCTATCGATTGACCCAAAAAGGCTTACCACGCCCACTCTTCCTTGTTTTTATACCCGTTACTCGTAGAGTAAAAGGGTATACTAGATTCGTCGGAAAGTATGTAACAGGCAGAAGGAACCGTTTCCGACCCCATAAAGAGTATATATTCTTGATCAGGATCACTAGCCGAGTCGATCAAGCCATGTCCGTCTGTCTGTCCGGATGAACGCTGAGATCTCGGAAACTATAAGAGTTAGGCTATTGAGTTTTGGCATGCAGATTCCTGAGCTTCTTAGGCAGCGCAAGTTTGTTTCAGCAATGTGCCACGCATACTCTAGGGCCCACAAACCGCCCAAAACTGTGGCTCCTACAGTTTTGATGCTATCATAAAAATTTTAACTGAAATGTATTGTCCTTATCAACACCTATCGAGTAACCCAAAATAAAGTTTGCCAAGTCCACTTCAACGCCTACTACAACGCCCACTTCAACGCCCACTTCAACGCCCACTTCAACGCCCACAAACCGCCCACAAACTTAAAAAAAATGGTATATTTGAACGCGGATATCTCAAAAACTATAGAAGTTAGAGAATTGGGATTTCAGATTTAGATTCCGTAGCCTAGTACGCAGTGCAAGATTGTTACGCAAAGACGCCATGCCCACTATAACGCCCACAAGACACCCAAATCTGTGGTGCCCACAATTTTAATGCTAGATAAAAAATTTTAACTGAAATGTATTAGTCTTGTTAATACCAATCGAGTATTCCAAAATAAAGTTTGCCACGCCCCTTCTAGCGCCCACAAACCGCCTAAGCCTGTGGCGCCCACAATTTTCATGCTAAAATAAAATGTTAACTGAAATGTATTAGTCTCGTCAATACCTATCGAATGACCTCAATAAAAGTTTGCCACGCCCATTCTAACGCGCATAACGCTTAAATCTGTCTACCGCCCACATAACAATATATTGAGATCACGGGTAGGTGGCGCATTTCAATCTCGCTTTGCTGCTTGCATATCTCCATTTCCCTATGGTGCCATTAGCTGAGTAACGGGTATCTGATAGTCGAGGTACTCGACTATAGCGTTCTCCCTTGGTTTCTTTAGATTTTACGGGCTTGGCAGTGGTGCTTTGTTTATTTGAGTAAATTCCATGTTTAAGTTCTGCTGATAGAGATGAACTGAGTAATGGTGTTGATGTTGAGGTGAATGCGGTTGTGGTGTCCATGGGTTCTTCGAGATCGTCATATGATGTTGATTTACTTTGTTGATGTTTGGTGGGTAAGTTATTTTTGGTTGTTTTCCCTGTAATTAAGTTTTATCTTAGTTCTTATTGCCGGTTGTTCTGCTTATATGGTAGAGTATAGTTTCAATTTTTTCCAGGGTTTTAATTGTTTTCAGCTGTCAAAGATAGGCATGTTTTTTTCCGATTGTGCTATGTTTGTTGCTTGGCGGGGTTTTATTTTTTTAGTGTACGTACTCTTTGTACTTTTATATATTTTTTTGTGCTCATATTTATTTAAGCGTTGATCAGCCAACCTAATGTCTATAAAACGCATGGTAATAACAAAGGAAAAAATAACATGAAACATAACAGAAATAAGGAAGTTAACAAATTTATAGCAGTGACAGTTATACATTATTGTTTTAAGACACGGGTACAATGACGTCCTCGTGCCCAAAGATCGCCAGGGCGCCGACCTTTCAGTCTTCTTCTCGTTGTAGTTGGGTTTGCCAGGGATGCTGCTAGATGGTTGGTGTGGGCTAGTAGACGGTCGTTGTAACGGCTCGAGTGCATGTTTATCTGCTCTCGCACCGTGGGGATGTGAAGATCGCAAGCTAGGACCTCGTTTCTTACGTACCAAGAGGCATCCGCAATCGAATTAGTCTCGTCAACACCTATCGATTGACCCAAAAAGGCTTACCACGCCCACTCTTCCTTGTTTTTATACCCGTTACTCGTAGAGTAAAAGGGTATACTAGATTCGTCGGAAAGTATGTAACAGGCAGAAGGAACCGTTTCCGACCCCATAAAGAGTATATATTCTTGATCAGGATCACTAGCCGAGTCGATCAAGCCATGTCCGTCTGTCTGTCCGGATGAACGCTGAGATCTCGGAAACTATAAGAGTTAGGCTATTGAGTTTTGGCATGCAGATTCTTGAGCTTCTTAGGCAGCGCAAGTTTGTTTCAGCAATGTGCCACGCATACTCTAACGCCCACAAACCGCCCAAAACTGTGGCTCCTACAGTTTTGATGCTATCATAAACATTTTAACTGAAATGTATTGTCCTTATCAACACCTATCGATTAACCCAAAATAAAGTTTGCCAAGTCCACTTCAACGCCTACTGCAACGCCCACTTCAACGCCCACTTCAACGCCCACAAACCGCCCACAAACTTAAAAAAAATGGTATATTTGAACGCGGATATCTCAAAAACTATAGAAGTTAGAGAATTGGGATTTCAGATTTAGATTCCGGAGCCTAGTACGCAGTGCAAGATTGTTACGCAAAGATGCCATGCCCACTATAACGCCCACAAGACACCCAAATCTGTGGTGCCCACAATTTTAATGCTAGATAAAAAATTTTAACTGAAATGTATTAGTCTTGTTAATACCAATCGAGTATTCCAAAATAAAGTTTGCCACGCCCCTTCTAGCGCCCACAAACCGCCTAAGCCTGTGGCGCCCACAATTTTCATGCTAAAATAAAATGTTAACTGAAATGTATTAGTCTCGTCAATACCTATCGAATGACCTCAATAAAAGTTTGCCACGCCCACTCTAACGCGCATAACGCTTAAATCTGTCTACCGCCCACATAACAATATATTGAGATCACGGGTAGGTGGCGCATTTCAATCTCGCTTTGCTGCTTGCATATCTCCATTTCCCTATGGTGCCATTAGCTGAGTAACGGGTATCTGATAGTCGAGGTACTCGACTATAGCGTTCTCCCTTGGTTTCTTTAGATTTTACGGGCTTGGCAGTGGTGCTTTGTTTATTTGAGTAAATTCCATGTTTAAGTTCTGCTGATAGAGATGAACTGAGTAATGGTGTTGATGTTGAGGTGAATGCGGTTGTGGTGTCCATGGGTTCTTCGAGATCGTCATATGATGTTGATTTACTTTGTTGATGTTTGGTGGGTAAGTTATTTTTGGTTGTTTTCTCTGTAATTAAGTTTTATCTTAGTTCTTATTGCCGGTTGTTCTGCTTATATGGTAGAGTATAGTTTCAATTTTTTCCAGGGTTTTAATTGTTTTCAGCTGTCAAAGATAGACATGTTTTTTTCCGATTGTGCTATGTTTGTTGCTTGGCGGGGTTTTATTTTTTTAGTGTACGTACTCTTTGTACTTTTATATATTTTTTTTGTGCTCATATTTATTTAAACGTTGATCAGCCAACCTAATGTCTATAAAACGCATGGTAATAACAAAGGAAAAAATAACATGAAACATAACAGAAATAAGGAAGTTAACAAATTTATAGCAGTGACAGTTATACATTATTGTTTTAAGACACGGGTACAATGACGTCCTCGTGCCCAAAGATCGCCAGGGCGCCGACCTTTCAGTCTTCTTCTCGTTGTAGTTGGGTTTGCCAGGGATGCTGCTAGATGGTTGGTGTGGGCTAGTAGACGGTCGTTGTAACGGCTCGAGTGCATGTTTATCTGCTCTCGCAACGTGGGGATGTGAAGATCGCAAGCTAGGACCTCGTTCCTTACGTACCAAGGGGCATCCGCAATCGAACGTAGCGCCCGGTTTTGCACTCTTTGGACCCTCATGACATTTGAGTCTGAAGCGGTACCCCATATTTGTATGCAATAAGTGAATGAAGGTACCACTATCGACGTACAGCAACATCTTGTTGCTAAGACTGAGCTCACTTGTACCTTTAAGCATTCAATCTAATTTCCGCAGTTTAGCACGACATGTTGCTGTAATCTTAGTTATGTGCTGCCTATTTGCGTATACCTAACTTGTATGTATACGGGGGACTAACAAAAGTTCGCTTAACAGAGTAGAAAAAATTAAACAAAAATTTTTTTAATTTTAAATCTTTATTCTTCATCTCTTTGTATTTTTTCAACGTAATCGCCATTTATTTCGATACATTATTGAAGTCGATAAATTTACCTTGCAAAACAGTCTTCCCAATTGGCACAATGTGCTAGATCTGGCGAATAAGGTGCTTGTCGGATTTCTTCGATGCCTGACTGCGCAATAAAATCGCTTGTTTTTCCAGCAGTGTGTGCAGGCGAATTATCATGAGGTAAAAAGTAGCGGCGAAGTTCCTTTTTTTGGCGTTTTCCCAATAATTTTTGGAATACTTCTGGTAAGCTAGTTTCAGTATACCATTTAGCAGTTACCCTCTTACCTTTTCCAAAGGAATAGCAGCTATAACTTAATCTCTAGTGAAGAAAACTGTCATCATTACTGTCGGGTCACGCAGCCGCAGCAGCCAACTAACTTCTTAATTCGATCTCTTATATTAATGGCATCGCGAAAGGTAGCTCTCTTTATCTAGCTCTCTCGTCTTTTGTGTACTTGCATTTTTTGGCCCAGCTTTCGGCTGGCTGTCCCTTTGTAAATCAGTACGAATTCTGATCTCGACATAAAACGCATTCTCGTCTCGCCTGCTGTACTCTCTCTCGCTAATAAATTGTTAACAAGCCTAAAGCAACCTGAAATTCGTATTTTAATTTAGCAACAACTAATAAAAAAGCTTATTAGTTCAACAATTACTTTTGTGGCTGACTTTTGCTGCTTTGCTTTAACAGGTGGATTTGCGCCTTCTGGGCTCCATACCATGGATTGCTGTTTGGTTTCAGGGTCGTACTTGTAAAACCCTGCTTCATCACCTGTTAAAATTTTCTTGAAAGTGCTAGACTCACCGTTTTGAAATTTGTTTAAAAAAAATGAGCAAAACGCACGCGTGCCTCTTTTTGAGCCTCAGTTAAAATTCTGGGAACCCATCGTTCAGATTTTTTCGTGTATTGGATACATAATTTTTTATTATTCGCGATACAGACATGGTAAAGGGTTAGATTTTTCTTTTTCTTAGGTTTCTGATAATTTTACCCGTTACTCGTAGAGTAAAAAGGTATTCTAGATTCGTTGGAAAGTATGTAACAGGTAGAATGAAGCGTTTCCGACCCCATTAAGTACATACTCGTATATTCTTGATCAGGAACACTAGCCGAGTCAATCTTGCCATGTCCGTCTGTCCGTATGAACGCTGTAATCTCAGAAACTATAAAAGCTGCAATACTGGGATTGGGCATGCAGACTCTTGAGATTCCTGCGCAGCGCAAGATTGTTTCGTCAGTGTGACACTCACGCCCACAAACTGGCTAAATCATTGACTCCTACAGGTTTAGTGCTAGAATAAAAATTTGAACTGAAATTTATTGTTCTGACAATACCTATCGATAGACCAAAAAAAAAGGTTGCCACGCCCAAATAAAAGCCCACAAACCGCCTACAAACTTCAAAAAATCGTAAGTATAAGCGCTGATATCTCGGAAACGGTCAAAGATAGAGAATTGGGATTTCAGATTTAGATTCCGTACACAGAGAAAAAAACGGAAAAATACCCGTTTGATATTGTCTCCTCAATTTTCACATATCAATTTTTTCATATCAAAATGATTCGAATTCATATCAATATGATACGAAATCATATCAGCTTCAAATGTTAATATGAATCCGTATCGTAATGATATGAATACTTAACAAGTTGATAAGATTTCATATCAAACGTAACATCGAAAAGTCTTCGAAAAAATAGTATGACTGTAAATTCGTCCTTTTTGTGTATATTCTGTGTACAACGGTATAATTACGCTTTGTATGCGGTGGTCCCACTTTTATTTACTGCGTCAATTTTAGTGTAAAACGTGACAAAAGAAAAGTTTAAGGTGTTTATAAATGTAATTACTTGGTAAGTATGTATAATTT
This sequence comes from Drosophila suzukii, assembly GCF_043229965.1. Lineage (NCBI taxonomy): Eukaryota > Metazoa > Arthropoda > Insecta > Diptera > Drosophilidae > Drosophila > Drosophila suzukii. The sequence continues at coordinate 265,872 of NW_027255927.1, read as the reverse complement.
TAACTAAATTACTTTATTTGTGCATTAGTTTGTCGAAGTACCATGGAGGATCCACTTTTGCTTTTTCAATTTCTTACGGACCACGAGGTCGATTTGGTTGTGCTTGACCTGCTTTTAGGTTTTTATAAATCAACATATGTGCACATATATATATATATATACATATATATATACATGTGTAAGCCATTATTAGTTGAGACTAATTTTTGCAATATATTCCTAGAGTGTGGATACTACTATGAAAGGCTGCAGTACATTAGTGCTTCAAATCTTGATTTAATATTTTCCAAGAGAGAACATCTTGGTCTGAAATCCGAGTTCCGCGAGAAGCTCCAAGAATGGAAGCGAGCACAAGTAAGTTTAATTTTTAATATTTTCATAATAGGTTGTAATAATTTCAAATTTTAGCACATTGATGTCTGCGCAGGGGATACGACACCAACATATAAAGAAAAGGTGACATTATTAGTTCTAACTAATGGTTTCTAGCTTAAATATTATTAACTTTAATCAGTGTTTATATAATTTATTTTTTGTGGTTCTATACGTTAATCTAGAGTGCTTTGTTGATTCTTAATTTTAAGTTACAATTATTTTTTATATGTAACATAAGACTGAATGAAAATAAATTTTAAATAAAACTACAAATTTGTTTCGCTCAATAAAATGATCTTAATATAAAGCTGGGTATGAGTTAAGTGTCGAATTGATTTGACAAAATATAAGTTTGATATACCAGTTTAATGTCAAATTAATACAAAAAAAATATCAGTTTGATATGAAAGCATATCAGTTTGATGTGAAAGCATATCAGTTTGATATGAAAGCATATCAGTTGGATATTAAAAAATATGCTGTATGCTGTATGCTTTAACTGGAATGTATTAGTCTCGTCAATACTTATCGATTGACCCAAAAAGGCTTACCACGCCCACTCTTCCTTGTTTTTATACCCGTTACTCGTAGAGTAAAAGGGTATACTAGATTCGTCGGAAAGTATGTAACAGGCAGAAGGAACCGTTTCCTACCCCATAAAGAGTATATATTCTTGATCAGGATCACTAGCCGAGTCGATCAAGCCATGTCCGTCTGTCTGTCCGGATGAACGCTGGATCTCGGAAACTATAAGAGTTAGGCTATTGAGTTTTGGCATGCAGATTCCTGAGCTTCTTAGGCAGCGCAAGTTTGTTTCAGCAATGTGCCACGCATACTCTAGGGCCCACAAACCGCCCAAAACTGTGGCTCCTACAGTTTTGATGCTATCATAAAAATTTTAACTGAAATGTATTGTCCTTATCAACACCTATCGAGTAACCCAAAATAAAGTTTGCCAAGTCCACTTCAACGCCTACTACAACGCCCACTTCAACGCCCACTTCAACGCCCACTTCAACGCCCACAAACCGCCCACAAACTTAAAAAAAATGGTATATTTGAACGCGGATATCTCAAAAACTATAGAAGTTAGAGAATTGGGATTTCAGATTTAGATTCCGTAGCCTAGTACGCAGTGCAAGATTGTTACGCAAAGACGCCATGCCCACTATAACGTCCACAAGACACCCAAATCTGTGGTGCCCACAATTTTAATGCTAGATAAAAAATTTTAACTGAAATGTATTAGTCTTGTTAATACCAATCGAGTATTCCAAAATAAAGTTTGCCACGCCCCTTCTAGCGCCCACAAACCGCCTAAGCCTGTGGCGCCCACAATTTTCATGCTAAAATAAAATGTTAACTGAAATGTATTAGTCTCGTCAATACCTATCGAATGACCTCAATAAAAGTTTGCCACGCCCATTCTAACGCGCATAACGCTTAAATCTGTCTACCGCCCACATAACAATATATTGAGATCACGGGTAGGTGGCGCATTTCAATCTCGCTTTGCTGCTTGCATAACTCCATTTCCCTATGGTGCCATTAGCTGAGTAACGGGTATCTGATAGTCGAGGTACTCGACTATAGCGTTCTCCCTTGGTTTCTTTAGATTTTACGGGCTTGGCAGTGGTGCTTTGTTTATTTGAGTAAATTCCATGTTTAAGTTCTGCTGATAGAGATGAACTGAGTAATGGTGTTGATGTTGAGGTGAATGCGGTTGTGGTGTCCATGGGTTCTTCGAGATCGTCATATGATGTTGATTTACTTTGTTGATGTTTGGTGGGTAAGTTATTATACCCGTTACTCGTAGAGTAAAAGGGTATACTAGATTCGTCGGAAAGTATGTAACAGGCAGAAGGAAGAGTTTCCGACCCCATAAAGTATATATATTCTTGATCAGGATCACTAGCCGAGTCGATCTAGCCATGTCCGTCTGTCCGTCTGTCCGTCTGTCCGTCTGTCCGTCTGTCCGTCTGTCCGTCTGTCCGTCTGTCCGTCTGTCTGTCCGTCCGGATGAACGCTGAGATCTCGGAAACTATGGGAGCTAGGCTATTGAGATTTGGCGTGCAGATTCCTGAGCTTCTTACGCAGCGCAAGTTTGTTTCAGCACAGTGCCACGCCCACTCTAACGCCCACAAACCGCCCAAAACTGTGGCTCCTACAGTTTTGATACTAGAATAAAAATTTTAGCTGAAATGTATTGTTCTCATCAATACCTATCGATTGATCCAAAAAAAAGTTTGCCACGCCCACTTTAACGCCCACAAACCGCGAAAACCTGTGACGCCCACAATTTTCATGCTAGATAAAAAATTTTAACTGAAATGTATTGGTCTCGTCAATACCTATCGATTGATCCAAAAAGAAATTTGCCACGCCCACTCTAACTCCCACAAACCGCGAAAACCTGTGACGCCCAAAATTGTTATGCTAGATAAAAAATTTTAACTGAAATGTATTGGTCTCGACAATACCTATCGATTGGTCCAAAAAAAAAATTTGCCACGCCCACTCTAACGCCCATAACGCTTAATTCTGTATACCGCCGGTAGGTGGCGCATTTTAATCTCGCTTTGCTGCTTGCATATCTCCATTTAGCTGAGTAACGGGTATCTGATAGTCGAGGTACTCGACTATAGCGTTCTTCCTTGTTTTTGGTTGTTTTCCCTGTAAATAAGTTTTATCTTATTGCCGGTTGTTCTGCTTATATGGTAGAGTATAGTTTCAATTTTTTCCAGGGTTTTATTTGTTTTCAGCTGTCAAAGATAGGCATGTTTTTTTCCGATTGTGCTATGTTTGTTGCTTGGCAGGGTTTTGTTTTTTTAGTGTACGTACTCTTTGTACTTTTATATATTTTTTGTGCTCATATTTATTTAAGCGTTGATCAGCCAACCTAATGTCTATAAAACGCATGGTAATAACAAAGGAAAAAATAACATGAAACATAACAGAAATAAGGAAGTTAACAAATTTATAGCAGTGACAGTTATACATTATTGTTTTAAGACACGGGTACAATGACGTCCTCGTGCCCAAAGATCGCCAGGGCGCCGACCTTTCAGTCTTCTTCTCGTTGTAGTTGGGTTTGCCAGGGATGCTGCTAGATGGTTGGTGTGGGCTAGTAGACGGTCGTTGTAACGGCTCGAGTGCATGTTTATCTGCTCTCGCACCGTGGGGATGTGAAGATCGCAAGCTAGGACCTCGTTCCTTACGTACCAAGGGGCATGCGCAATCGAACGTAGCGCCCGGTTTTGCACTCTTTGGACCCTCATGACATTTGAGTCGGAAGCGGTACCCCATATTTGTATGCAATAAGTGAATGAAGGTACCACTATCGACCTGTACAGCAACATCTTGTTGCTAATACTGAGCTCACTTGTACCTTTAAGCATTCAATCTAATTTCCGCAGTTTAGCACGACATGTTGCTGTAATCTTAGTTATGTGCTGCCTCCACGTTTGTCCAAAGTCAAGCCCAAATACTGAGCCTGGGCTGATTGCGGTAAGACTGTGTCCTGGAAATTCACTCTGGGGAGAATTTTACTTCTAAGAGAGAAGTTGCAGTGCTGAGACTTATTTCCGTTTATCGAGATATTCCATCGATTCGTCCATTCGCCATACAAATCCAAAAAGTTTTGTGTGATTCGAGTCGCTTTAATTCGACACGTGAAGTTGGTAATAAAGGCTGTATCATCATCATACGTAGCCAAAAGGGTACCCAGTTCCCTAGGGTATGGCAGGTCAGCGGTAAACAGAGTGTATAGAACCGGACAAACAACGCTACCTTGAGGTACGCCAGCTCGAATGCATCTGATAGACGATCTTTCGTCTCTCACATCTACCATAAAATTTCGTTCTAAGAGATACGATTTCAGGAGAAGATATTGGGCAGTAGGCAGGAGAGTTTTCAAACGGCAAGCCATCGTGCCAAACGCGGTCAAAAGGTTATTTGACGTCAAGAAAGACTGCTGAACTGTACTGCTTGTTTTCGAACACTCCAAGGATGTGCCGCGTTACCCGATGTGCTTGCTCTGGGGTTCCATCGTGACTTCTAAAGCCGAACTGGTGGTCTGGAATGGCGTCCTGCCACTTCTTAATGCCATCATTCTACTAAGGAATATTTTAGAGAAGGTGGGCAGTTGACTTATTGGTCGGTAGGATGCAACAAGGTTTTCCTTTTATCCTGGCTTGGGTATCATCGATATCACAGCACACTTCCACTGTGTGGGAAAATGGTTGATACTAGCATGTGGTTGAAAATGAGAGCTAGAAATAGTATACCCTTCCTAGGTAACGCCTTGGAAATTCTGCTGTCGATCCCGTCGAAACCGAGAGCCTTACTGCGTTGCAGCTTGCAAATTTAGAGGCAGACCTCTTCCGGACTCACATGTGGGATAGGTTCGATCGCCAGGGAGGCGGCATTTAGGAATGCTAGGGTATTATCCACGTCTTCAAACCTAGCAAGATTGAATGGCTGAAAGCGCCCTTCCAATTCCTCAGCAAGGGCCATCGAAATTTCACTGTCTGCATCACGTGTTATCGGCACGCTTTATTGTAATTCGTCGAGGGGGCTGCTTGGCAGGGTATTTAAAGTTAATGCAGAATTTTTATACCCGTTACTCGTAGAGTAAAAGGGTATACTAGATTCGTCGGAAAGTATGTAACAGGCAGAAGGAAGAGTTTCCGACCCCATAAAGTATATATATTCTTGATCAGGATCACTAGCCGAGTCGATCTAGCCATGTCCGTCTGTCCGTCTGTCCGTCTGTCCGTCTGTCCGTCTGTCCGTCTGTCTGTCCGTCCGGATGAACGCTGAGATCTCGGAAACTATGGGAGCTAGGCTATTGAGATTTGGCGTGCAGATTCCTGAGCTTCTTACGCAGCGCAAGTTTGTTTCAGCACAGTGCCACGCCCACTCTAACGCCCACAAACCGCCCAAAACTGTGGCTCCTACAGTTTTGATACTAGAATAAAAATTTTAGCTGAAATGTATTGTTCTCATCAATACCTATCGATTGATCCAAAAAAAAGTTTGCCACGCCCACTTTAACGCCCACAAACCGCGAAAACCTGTGACGCCCACAATTTTCATGCTAGATAAAAAATTTTAACTGAAATGTATTGGTCTCGTCAATACCTATCGATTGATCCAAAAAGAAATTTGCCACGCCCACTCTAACTCCCACAAACCGCGAAAACCTGTGACGCCCAAAATTGTTATGCTAGATAAAAAATTTTAACTGAAATGTATTGGTCTCGACAATACCTATCGATTGGTCCAAAAAAAAAATTTGCCACGCCCACTCTAACGCCCATAACGCTTAATTCTGTATACCGCCGGTAGGTGGCGCATTTTAATCTCGCTTTGCTGCTTGCATATCTCCATTTAGCTGAGTAACGGGTATCTGATAGTCGAGGTACTCGACTATAGCGTTCTTCCTTGTTTATTATTATATGTTTCGGCAGAGCAGATGTTGTGGTGTGTCAAAATCTGAGCCAGTTGCTCCATCTGCGTGGTTAGTAGTATGGAAAAGCGGATTCTGGGACAATTAGCATATTAATGGACCCCGCCCCCCTCCCCAACTCATTAACGTATAAGGGTTCTGGGACAATTAGCATAATCCAATAAATTAACTGATTTTAATGGACTTTGAAGTCATAAAAAAGTCACGATCATGTCCATAAAGAGTAAAATTAATTGCCCGCTTCGCCCCCACATCTCCAAGGGACAATATTGATCATGTATCCTTCCCCTCATTATGTGCAATTAATAGTCAGGTAAGAAAGGTGCACGTGAGAAAGGTCGCACAACCAGTATCCAAAGGTTGTTATCTTAGAGGAACATATCCGATCATGTTGGGGAAAGGTGTGATCACGTACCCTTTTGCCCTATTATCACAGGTGTTGCTGTGCACGTGTGAAAGGTCGCACACCCAAAGTATTCAAAGATGGTTATCTTAGAGGAACATGTCCGATCATGTTGGGGAATAATGTTTCCTATGATTGTAAAATAATTTAGAAATCAAAAGAACCCCAATAAAATAAATCTCACAAGTTAATGATTCTCAGATGTGGAATATTTTCAAATACACATTTTTGTTTCCGCCCCAGAACGTTTAACTGGTAAATTGTCTAAGATTCTCTCCTTTCCACAAATGGGTCATAAACATGTCATAAATGGGATTCAAGCAAGAGCTACCCGAACATGCGCACCTGTCAATTACCGGACCGCAATAAAATGGACACATGCACAACACAGAAGGCGCACGCTCATTGACAAGATCATGGGCCTCACGCCAACGAGCTCACGGCTGAGTGCTAGCTCTAATACGTTCCCATAACAGGGGTTGAAATCACGACCACGCATTAACTCGCAAGTAGCCGACATATCTCAGTCAAGGAAATATTTTCCATTCTCCGAACCTGTAATTTTAACTCGAAATAAAAAGTCAGAAGATTATTTAGTAGCATAATAATACCTTTATTCATTTATTTCGGTATTCCGAACATGTTTTATTATGTTATTTAATCACTTTCATTCTTTTTTTTGATTATAGTATATATTCATAATGTTTAGTGCTTCCTTTTTGTAATCCGAAATTCGATGGCATAGACAAGTATCGACTCCCTCAGTGGCTGCATCACTGCTCCACACGCAGGTGCCCATATGATTTCCATGAAAAGATGTTTTCATATTACCTCGTACACATTCAAAGAGTTTGGATTGTATGAACTCGAGCCGTACATAGTGAGCATTGAACAGAATTCCGTCAAATACATTCAGAAAGTTATTTATTTTAACTGAATGCATGTTGTCTATTTAAGTCAACAATCTCGTCTTACCCTTTTAAATATGCTTACACAATTTATAAGGAAATTTTATATAGGTTTTCATCTTCATCTTTTACCCAAAGATGTGCATACTCGAAATTCAAGAAGTGAAAATCATTTATTTTTTCTCTTCTTTTACCCAAGGATGTACATTCTCGAAATTCAACAAATGAAAATCTTTGATTTTTCCCAAACTCGAAATGATTTTTACCAAACTGTCCCCTATTGGCTACCTGAGTATGATGGTGTGTCTAAAAAATGACCTTTCCTTTTCCACCTGCACCAAAGTGTGTGCGACCTCTTCTAAACAACACTCTCCTTTATTCTATGATTTTGTGTCTCCTTTATCGATTTGATGGTGTCCTATTGGTTACACTTGTATAAAATATTTTTCAAAATCAATACTTCTCATCTCTTCTAACCAATGAATAGTCGATGTAACCTACTAGAATTACCTAAGTTTTTGAATTTAAAAAAATCTTAAGTATGCACCTCTCATCTTCAATAATATCGTTCACGCCCACTTCAAACACTATAAATGATTGAGGACAATAGTTAGTCTTCCAAAAATAGTCTTGAAGTGGTATACTCTGCTACATCAAAGACAATTTAAGTAAAAGTGAAAAAGTGATCGTGAAAAAAGAGTTTAAACTAAAAGAAAAAAATTAAATGAATAACCAAAATCAGTATTGTCAATCCTGCAAGGGTTTCTTGCAAAAGAATAAGTGGGCAAGCCATGTCCTTTCGGAGCTGCATAAGCGAAATGTAATGACGAATAAGTAAATGATAAGTAAAGATGCTGATTTAGAATGTTTCTGGTTGTTGCTGGTTCGTCCTTCATACCACTACCTCGTTTCCTTTTGACAAAAAAAGCAATAGTTAATGTTTGTAACGAAAATGGTCAATATTGTTTTAAATGGGCGTTGATTTCTGCCTTAAAAATTGTTAACAAAGATGTTCGGCATATAATATTGATATATCGCTGGAGATCATTCGTATAAGTGATGAAATTATATTATATTTCACAGGGTTGACTTTCCCCCTTGAAATAAAATGTATAAAAAATATTTTAAAAAAGAATACTCATTTGAGTTTAAACGTATTCGGATATAATGAAGAGTCGAGGGAAATAATTGGACCACTTTTTCAGTCGGAAGTGGAAAAGCCTCTTCATATCAATACGATGTTTTTGGAAGACGGTGGAAATGAAGATTACATGTTTTTGGAAGACGGTGGAAATGAACATTACATGTATATTAAAAATATTTCAAGGTAAATTCTTTTACTCATTTTTATCTCTTTAAGCAATTAAATAATTTGTATATATTTCTTTTTCAAAGACTAATGACTGCTCAAAGAGGAAATCAGAGGAGGGCGTAATTTTTCTGCAATGTGTGTTTGAATTTTTCCGGAACCCAGAAAGCTGCATTGAAACACAAGACGCTCTGCAGTAGGAAGGCGGCATCCTTGCACCCCCAGAATAACACACTGGAATTTGCCCAAGTTCAACATGAGCTTCAAGTTCCATTTGTTGTCTACGCGGATTTTAAATGCATTCTGGAACCAAAAAATTTTGAAGTGAGCCCCAAATTTTTTAATATTAATAACATATTCCAATATCATATGCGTATTATATAAAGTGTGCTTTTGATTCTAAACTAGATAAATTTGTTTTAGAAACAGGAAAAAATTCAGGAACAAGTTTTGTAAATTCCTTGATAAAAAATTTAACTCAATTGAGTGATGACTACTTACATAAAATAGTTCCTTTGAAAATGACTTTGAATGACCAGCAAAAATTTGATAATTCATTGAATTATTTTATTTGTCATTGTCATTGCACAGGTCGCTTTAGAGGTGTAGGCCTCTCTAAATGTAACTTGGATTATAAAGTTAACAAATTCATACCAATATTTTTTCATAATTTTTCGAAATACGACTGTTATTTATTTATTCAAGAGTTGGGAAAGACTCCCGGTGAAATTTTGGTAACACCAATAAATAAGGAAAACTATATTTCTGTCTCAAAAAAAATGAAATGTTTAAGTGGAAATAGTTTTGAAATTCGTTTTCTCGGCACATATAGATTTATGCCACCAAGTTTAGATACCCTAGCTTCTAATATTTTTGATGATCAAATGAATACTGTAAAGTTTTTTATACCCGTTACTCGTAGAGTAAAAGGGTATACTAGATTCGTCGGAAAGTATGTAACAGGCAGAAGGAAGCTTTTCCGACCCCATAAAGTATATACAGCTGTGTTCATTGAAATAGCAGTGCATACGACCTGCACGTATAAAATCGAAAAACACTATTATAAACACATCATTGAAACAAAACTTAAATACAACAGTTTTAATTATTTATTTTTAAATAATCTAGCTGTTTTTTCCTGTTGGGTACTTCAATATTTTAGCAAATATGGATAATAACAAAAAAGAAAGACTGAATTATGGTGTTCATTGAAATAGCAGTCTTAAAAGAAAAATATGATAAAATTCAATATGGCTCATTAATAACTTAATCCTACTAAATATCGATTTGATTACGACCAAATATTTTGTTGTATGGCCTTTCTTGGCTATTACAGGCTAACACCTACGTGGCATGCAGTCCACGAAGTCCTTGCAACGTTTGCGGGAACTCTGACCCCGTCCCTCCTGCACAACTTGCCAAAGCTGCGGCTAAGAAGTCGGGGATTTCTTGACAACAAAACGCTTATGTCCCTCGATAAGTTTTCAGTCGGATTTAAATCCGGGGACTGTGCTGGACACGGCATTACGTCAATTTGTTTTTGGCTAAATGTTGGTGTGGCCAATTTGTTGGTGTGTTTAGGATCATTGTCCTGCTGAAATGTCCATATTAAGGACATTTGATCATCAGTATACGAGAGAATGACGTTTCTCAGTATATTTACGTAAACATGTTGGTCCATGATCTCATCGATCAAACGTAAGGGGCCCACACCTCTATATGAGAAATTTGCCCATACCATGATTTTAAGTCCATCTGCTTAACGGTCTTGAGATTTTGTTTTGGGTGGTACCCGGTGATTGATGGTCGACGGACATACTATTTTGAACCTGTTCCACCAAAAAACACCAGCTAAGACTCATCTGTCCAAAGGATATATCGACCTTTTGAAAGTGGCTAGTTCAAGTGGCTTTTGGCAAACTTCAACTTGTCTTTGAGGTGTCTTTTACCAAGTAATTGCTCCTTTGGTGGACTTCTAGCATTCAAATTTTCATCGAACAGACTTCGGAGAATAGTGCCATCCCTGATTCCCAAGCTCACATCCGCTTTTATAGTCCTACAGGATGCAAAAGGATAAGTTTTGCTGAAGCGCACTTTGCGAAAGTCCTCTATAATTGTGGTTTTCCGTATCGCATAACGTTTTTCAAGCTTCGGTTCATAGTTTATGGCATTGTAACTCATATTGGCTGTACATTTTAAGGGACTTTGAATATATTGATACGTTTTGCCCTCCTTTCTAAGCTCAATCAATTTTTCCTTTCTCCCTTGAAGCAATGAGGTCCTCTACCCATTAAAGTTAATTTTTTTCTATAGTTATAGTGTATTATGGTTCAATTTATAATAATGGTCTTCATTAAAAACCTATTTTTACCAAATTACAAAGATTTTCGGGACTTTTCCTGGAAGAAAATCAAAAACTGCTATTTTAGTGAACAGCCGAAATGTTGTGTCCGTGTGCAAAAATATGAAAGAAACCCAAAAACAGACCAAATCTAATGGGGTTTTTGCTTGTTTTGTATCTCTATGAACCATTCTACAAAAGATATGTACTAGCGATTAACTAATGAAAAGGACTATGCTAATAAACCGTTATAAAGTTTCGCTTCTGTCGCACTGCTATTTTAATGAACACAGCTGTATATTCTTGATCAGGATCACTAGCCAAGTCGATCTAGCCATGTCCGTCTGTCCGTCTGTCTGTCCGGATGATCGCTGAGATCTCGGAAACTATGGGAGCTAGGCTATTGAGATTTGGCGTGCAGATTCCTGAGCTTCTTACGCAGCGCAAGTTTGTTTCAGTAGAATGCCACGCCCACTCTAACGCCCACAAACCGCCCAAAACTGTGGCTCCTACAGTTTTGATGCTAGAATAAAAATTTTAACTGAAATGTAATGTTCTCATCGATACCTATCGACTATCAAAAAATTGCCACGCCCACCCTAACGCCCATAAACCGCCCACAAACTTCAAAAAATCGTAAATATGAACGTAGATATCTCGGAAACTATCAAAGATAGAGAATTGGGATTTCAGATTTAGATTCCGTAGCCTCTTACGCACCGCAAGTTTGTTACGCGAATATGCCAAGCCCACTCTAACGCAAACAAACCGCGAAAACCTGTGACGCCCACAATTTTTATGCTAGATAAATAATTTCAGCTGAAATGTATTGGTCTCTACAAAACCTATCGATTGGTCCAAAAAAAAATTTGCCACGCCCACTCTAACGCCCATAACGCTTACATCTGTATACCGCCGGTAGGTGGCGCATTTTAATCTCGCTTTGCTACTTGCATATCTCTATTTAGCTGAGTAACGGGTATCTGATAGTCGAGGTACTCGACTATAGCGTTCTTCCTTGTTTTTAGTTATAATATTGAATTTCAACTAATGCGTAAGAAGGGTATATTTTCCTATTAATATTTAGATTCCCCTAGTAGACTCGAGGAAACTTCCCTCCCACCAAGGGAAGCATTCTATAGTAATTTAACGGAAAGATTAGGAAGATTATGATCACGCTCTTAAAGTTATTTAGAATTATAATTGAAAACTGATGTATTCCTTTTAACTGACAATTTTGAAAACTTCCGAAAAATTTGTATGCAAATTTATTTACTTGACACAGCTCAGTATTTTACGACACCAGGTCTATATTGGGAGGCAATGTTGAAAACTACAAATATTCAACTTGAATTGCTGACAGATATAGATATGTAATAATTTATTCAAAGTAGCATTCGAGTAGAAAATAATAAATATTTGTCAGATTATGATTCCCCGAAGGAGTCTTAATTTTAAATGTATGTGGATGCGAATAACTTGTATGGTTGGGCAATGTCACAACCTTTACCATATAAGGACTTTAAGTGGATGTCAACTGCAGACATAGACAATTTTGATATTCTTAATATTCCATTTAATAGCAAATACGGTTATTTTTTGGAAGTGGACTTAATATATCCGTACCGTTTATATGATCTTCATAATGATCTTCCATTTAGTCCGTCAAATTGTCTGGCCTCAAAAAACGATAAGGTAAAAAAATTAATTGCTGACCTGGAAAATAAGAACAATTATGTAATACATTATCGGAATTTGCAACAATGTATGCGGCATGGTTTAGTACTGAAAAATATCAATAGTTCAGTTCTTACAAAAACCTTGGTTAAAGAATTACATTGATCTAAATACTTTACATAGGCAAAATGCGAAAAATAAATTTGAAAAAGATTTTTTTAAATTAATGAATAATTCTGTATACGGAAAAACAATGGAAGATCCCGAGCCCAGGGTCGATATTAAGCTTACTAGTACATGGGGAAAAAAAGCACATTGTGCCAAAACCTTAATTTCAAAATTCAATTTTCATAGTGCAACTAAAATTAATGATAATTTCTATGCAATTCAAATGAAAAGGTTGTCCGTTCTATTTAATAGGCCAATGTATTTGGGATTTGCAGTATTAGACTTATCGAAATGGAAAATATATAATTTTTACTATCAATATATGAAGCCAAAGTTTCAGGAAAAGTTACTCTTAAGTTGTATGGATACTGATTAATTTATCTATACAATAAAAACTGAGGATTTTTATAGAGATATTCGTAATGATCTTGAAGCAAATTTTGATACATCGGACTATTCAGATGAAAGAATTAATCTATATAATTTCAAAAGAGTTAACAAAAAAGTTTAGGGTTTTTTAAAGATGAGCTTAACGGTAAACTCATGACAGAATTTGTAGGTCTGTGCTCAAAGGTTTATTTTTATAGAATTGATCAAGTTTAATCTTCACATAATAAAGCAATGGGAGTGAGTTCACGAAATCTTACAATTGAACACTATAAAAACGTTTTATTATCTGGGGCCTCACTATATGGTAATAGAACAATTCTTAGATCAAAGGCACATAAAATAACTACAGTTAAAGTAAATAAAAAAATTCTTTGTGGCAAAGATAACAAGAAAAAACGTAATGTTAATGAAACAAAATTTGTAGAGTTAAGTAATGAAGACCATGGTACGACATCAATAAAACATCAGGGATTAACCAAAAAAGATATTTTAGAAAATGTTGAATGGCTAGAATCAAATTCATTTTGCTTGGGTGAGATGATACAAAATAATTATGTGAACGATGGAGAATCATTAGATAGCCTTAATTTCAAAAGGAACATATTGAAAAAGAACTATTTTATAAATCAGTTGAATTGGAAATGTTTTATTATGATCGAGACTTTGGAAAATATAAATGAAAATGATTTTGAGTTTGTAAAAAGTATTTTCATTATATTTAATTTTAGTTTAAAACATAAATAAAAATTAGTCAAAAAAATCATTTTTAACACTACAAAATTTCTTCCTTATTTATCCAGCTAGTCTTTGAAAACCCGAGCCACTTAACCAAAACTTTATTTCCTTTTCGCCTTACAACTTTTTCAACTAGGTATGTGTGCGGAAATCGTGTTTTATTCAGTTCTTTACAGAATCCGCCCTGAATCGGGCTACCATCTAAATCTTCAAGTAAGTATGTTTTAGGGTATGTATTCAGTTGTATAGTTTGGTGTATACCCTTTTTCAAAGACATGTTTATATTTACTGATACGAACGTGTTCCCCTTACGGAATTTACTTGCAACAAATATTTTCAGGTGATTATACAATGTTTGTAATATTTGTTTTTCATTGGAAGAATTGACTTGGACACATATTTATTGTTCTGTGCACTCTATTATTATATTTATTAATTAATTGCTTATACATATCTATCCACTTATATTTTCCGTTGAAACTAAACTCACGCCACATTAATTCTTTAAGAGTTCTATTGAAACTTTTAACTATTGACGCTTTTAGAGTACTGAAGGTTGAATAATGATTTATCCTATAACTATTCATTAATACCTTAAATGTAGAATTAAAGAATTCAGTGCCATCATCAGTTTGCAGGTTTTTTGGTGTTCCATGACCCGATTTAAATATTCTCTCCATGGCTTGGGAAACATCATTTTCATTTTTTGATTTTAATGCCTCACCCCAAGCATATTTTGAAAATGTGTCTATAACAGTCAACAAGTATCGGTACCCATCATTAGATTTTGAAAAGGCTCCCATTTCAACCAAATCTGCTTGCCACAGATCGTTTATACCCCTTGTAATCACTCGTCTTCGTTGAAAGTTTTTTCGAGATGGTCCGTGCAACTCATTTACGATTTCTCGCTTAATCATATTCTTCTAATAGGCTGAAAAGCGACACATTTAACTCAATTGTGTTTTTTTTCGGTATTGACATCGGTTTTGTTACATATTTAAATATATACTCCTCAATGGTTTTAATCTTTTCCAGAATTTTGGCAAAAATTTGGTCAGCGCTGTCTGCCTTCTTATTATTCATTTCAATTTTATTTTCTAAGGTTGAAATTTTTGTGAGTCGACGATTAACATTTTGAGATATAATTTTTCTTAAGTCTTCTCCCAACTTTCCGAGGATCTCATCAGTATATTGTTTCGTTGCTAGATCATTGTTGTCTAAAGGCTTAGATCCGTTTTTGATACGTTTATTTTGAGCATTTAGACTACCGTCCTCATCGATGAATAATGATGATAATGAATTAACACGTCTTTTCAAATTTTCTGATCGTTCCTTATCAACTGAAAAATGTCCAAGCTTCTCGACAGACATGATGTTTATAAATGTAAAACATATTTGTCCTTCCTATTTATATCCATTAAAATATAATCCTTTCTTCACGCAATTCCTCTAATATTGAACAAATTTCGTTATTGTGCCTGGTGTTACCCGCTTCTTTTGATGCTACTATTTAATTTTTAATCGTTCGACAAACTCATTTACATCATTCCAATATACATAGTTTGGATTTGATTTCTGAAGAGTCATGTAACCAAAACCTGTTTTTGAGCGAAGTGGAGTAGACGTTGTAGGACTGAAATCTTTGTCTATCAACTTCTTAATAATATGGCTATATTTGTATGCTCGTGTACCCTTGATTCTGTTATTAGGTTTAAAGCCTACTCTATGTATATTCGTTTCTAAAATAATTTTTTTATACATTTTTAAGTCTTGATCATCATAGTTTTCAGGCTTACTAAGAAAAATTAGAGAGTACAGACCAGGAGTCAGATCAATCATTCCACTAGAAAAAATTTTTTTATTATCTTTAATTTTAAATTCTTTATCTCCCAATGTTAATGAATTTTGTGCACTTTTTTTTAGGTCCATAAGCTTTATCCAACACATTTCCTCTGGTCGAATTACTGATATTTAAATCATAGTTATAACCAGCGTTATTATCTTCTAGCTCTGCATCCACACCCATATCGGGTGTGTGTCCTGTATACATTGGAAAAGGTGTTGTCCCTTCTTCTTCACTCTTTTCCCTCTCCTTTTTCTCATCTTCTATATCTTCCTCTATATTCGTCTGTGAAAAGAATTGATTATAGGAATCACTATCATCGAAAGACCTTGGTGGAGCTATGTTTCGATTAGATTGCAGATTTTTCTCATTAGTTGTAAAGTAGAAATCGTCAAGCTCTCTCTCATCATCACCGTATTTTTTAATTTGCTTCATTTCACGCTTTACCATCTTCATACCATCATACCATCTTTTACAATAGAAATCTTTTGTTTTTTATTTTCCTTAACAAGTTCATGTAAGGGTTCAGCAATACGTTTAAAAGTTTCCTCCAATTGTAAATTCGTATAATTTTTAACTTGTTTGAGATCATCGAATTTTCGCTTCAAAGCAAATCTAGCTTTGGTTAACTGTGACAAACTATTTAACAGACTTTATAGGTTAAGGATTTAAAATTTCCGAAATTCATGTAGTCACTCTTCAGTTACTAAACAAATACTGTTTAGGGAACGCCATAATCTGTAATATTTATATACCATTTCCGAATAAAAAAAGATTCGATACATTTTCTTCATTATATTGAAAAAAGTGTATATATTGTTATATTCTTAAAATCTTAATCTTTTTAATGATTACTAACTTATTTCTAAATACATATTGTCATTAATTTTATAAATATTAAATTTTCCAGAGAGCTGTACCTTTCCGGCATGTACATAATGTGCTCTTCCGACTCGAGAGCAATAGATTCTCCAACCTTTGTTGTTTTGCGCTCCGCATTGAGGATTTGGAATCTTACATTTTCAGGCATCCTTGTCTTCGATTGCAGTGTCGTTTTATTAAATTTATTGAACTCTTTAATAACAATGTTCATCTGGTTTTCCTGATACATGATGGTTGTTGAGGTTTTTGGACTTGGCACAGTTGTTCCAGCTGTATTTTGATCTTTACTACCTGTTTAGCAGTTGCTCAGTACTTGTTTCGTAGTTGCTTACTACTTGTTTTAGCTGGTTAATAGCTGTTATTTGATCGTTATTATCTGTTTAGTAGCTCTTAACTAGTTGTTTACTAGTTGTTATAAGCTGGTCACCAGCTGTTTTGAGCTGTTATGAGCGGTTATAGTTTTTTTTTGTTAAGAATGATCCAAAATTCTTGTCCTCTAGGTGACAATCGATGTGAAGTTAAAACTTAGACTGTGAATTTGAACGCGTGCAGGTCCACTTTTTATACTATACAGAGTTCACACATACACGTACCCATACATTGATTTTCAACCCTCGAAAGGTAAATTAACCATTTAAATAAACCGGTTTTGACTCCACACCTTCTACGAAGGAAAGTAAGAAAGCGACGAACAGGTGTCCACAGTTGTATGTATCAAAGTCTTGAACTCTATCGTAGTTTTATTGTATTCTATGTCTTAAGTATTTCACAACTTCTCTAGGTGGCTGAAGATTTGCAAAACTATTGAAATAATGTATATTATTTTTATTTTTTTATATGCAACCCAATGTGTACCACTTGATCGTGAATTATCTAGGTTTACCATACCACACTCCCGACTTTTTGGTGCTTTTGGGAGTAGATCTCTCATAAACACCCCTCTAAAATGTGGGATATATAATGTCGATATTTGATAGTGGGTAGCAGAGAAATTAGTTTTCTCGCTTCTTAATTCCTTTCCCCTTACTATAGGGCTTAAGATAGAAACAATAACCTTTTCTATAGGGCTACAGCAACACTTTCAATTTTCCTGTTGTGACATTTTTTCTCCTCCATATCTTCTTTAGCCATTCTCGCATTGTTAATTATATTTGCAATTGCTGCACTAGCACTTGCTAAACTACCAAGAGCGCTGAGGGTTGTCAGGATCGGCACGATTGGTAAAAAACCTCCAATTTTGGGTATATTAATTACACGAGGTACTTTAACATTGTTCTTAAAACCCATTGATTGATGAATTGATTTACGTGGAACTTTAGTTGCACTCATAATGTCTTATGGGTTTTATGTGTAACAAAGTATGCTGCTGCTTTTTCACCAAGACTGCTATCTAGTGCCTTGACACGCCAGGCTTTGTCAATTAATATGGAGTCTGCCCTATGTCGTTCACTCAATGCCTTGTTTTGAGAATATGCAATATCGTGCTCTTTGCAAGCTTCATCCAATGGATTTTTTCCTTGATCACCACGTTCCAACCATTTCTATAACTTTGTACCCGGTCCACAAAAATTATATCGCGGAATATGGGCTTCAAACGGTAATGTATTGATTAGCTTATCGACAAGACGTCAACCGTGTTTACAATTAAAAATACGACTGATGCGATTAAAAAAACGTTTCCCCATTTTATTGAAGTTTAATCATCAAAAATTTCTCATTGAATGAGGTACATTAGGTTAAAAGATGCGTTTAATAAGTCAAAAACAAAAAATGTTAGTTAGAAATATTAACGATGAAAACGAGAAAAATCTACCACCACGACATAGTGCTCAATTACCGAACACAACAAGGGCTCTAATTGTTGGGCCTTCAAATTGTGGTAAAACTTATATTATGTTAAGTCTAATAGAGAGTCCTAATGGATCAAAATTCGAAATTTGTTTATATATTTTCAAAAAGTTTATATCAACCTAAATATGAGTATTTGGAGAAATTAATCCAACCGATTAAAGGAATGGGATATCATACATTCTCCCATATTGAGTGTGTGCTAGACCCCAGTGAAGCCAAAAAAAATTTCATTATGATATTCGATGACATAGCTTGTGAAAAACAAGATAACATAAGATCTTATTTTTGTATGGGTCGACATAAAAATATCGACTCTTTATTTATGTCAAACGTCATATACCTAATCATCTGATTCGTGACAATGCCAACTTTATTATAATGTTTAAACAAGATGATTATATATGCGGCATATATATCGGGACCATATTAACACTGATATGAATTATGAAACATTTTTGAAAATTTGTCCAAAATGTTGGGAGGCAAACACGGATTCCTATTAACTAGCAAGGATAACGAAATGGATAACGGAAGATACAGAAAAGGATTTGATCAATTTATTATGATTTAAGGAGTAATTCAATATAAAGCTTGGTTAGATACTTACAATCCCACAGTTTATCAAGAGATTTCAATATGTCTAGATTACTTGCATTATCCTTGAATGGAAATAGTTCCAAACAAACTTTTTTCCATCTATCGAAGTGAATGGTCGATATGAGTGCGCTCTTATCGCTTTTAATATGTATAATTCGATTCCAAATATTGATGAAAAAAATAACCTCTTCCACATCGGTGACAAGGTTGAATATCACCGATTTCATTTCCAATAAACTTAAAGACTATAACCTTGAAAATACATTTAAAATTCAAAGTAATAATAATACACTTCAAGTTTAAATAACTACTATGCGAGAGTCAGTTTACTTTAATAAGGAAAGATCGGTTGGACAACTGTTTGGTTTCCATCAAAAAGTACTAGAACCACATCCTACAAAAACCTATCGATCAGATCAGACCGTGAACATATTAAAAATTAATACAATTCGCTTGGAATGTAATATTATCAGCGGTTCATATGTAGATAATACACCGAATCATACATTACATGAGTTTGGCATTAATGTTCCGCCTGGGTATAAAATGACAGTGACACCACATAACCCAATTTATTTACCAATCAACTGTGTCGAAATAAGCACACTATCTATACGCTTAGTTGATCAAAACGGTGATTTGGTCAATTTACGTGGTGAAAACGTTTCGATTCGCATGCACATTCGGTTAATAGGATGATTATTAATAATAAAAGACGTAGCTTAAGTCCTCAGCCAAGTCCTAATTGTAAAGCTATAGAAAGAGGATCTGCAGTAAAAAGAAGCTCACTTACTTTGAAAAATAAACTATTTTTAAAGTCGTTAGGCTTGAAGCTTCGAGTATAATATAAAAGGTGGAAAGGAAAACAATGAACGAAATTTTAAATGTTCGAGAAAAGGTTTACTCAGATGAGAGTATTTCGAAGAAAGAGTTTCATACTTATTCATCGTATAGTCAAACATTTAAGCCAAACGATGAAATTCGAATTACTATTCAAAATCAAGACTTGTACGTGCTTCCTCACGAAAGTTACCTTAATTTTCAAGGAATTATTAGAAAAGATTCACCGAATGGACCTACAACTGAAAATGTTATTACTTTTTTTAAAAATAATTGTAGGGCTTACTTTTTGGATGAAATTAAGTACGAAATAAATGGATGTGAGATTGATAAAACACGATTTGTCGGTATGACTACAACCCTAAAAAATTATATATCTCTGGATAATCTTCAAAGTCAAAATCTATTAAATTCCGGATGGAGCAGTGGGGACGAAATATCTACGGGACCCCACTTTAACTTTTCTGTACCATTAAAAAATTTATTGGGATTTGCTGAGAATTATAAAAAAGTTTTGTTAAATTGTAAACACGAACTAGTGTTGATGCTAACTAAGAATCTTGGTGATGTGTTTGAACAAACCAGAAATGAACAAACTTTTAAGTTGGAAATGACGAATATAACCTGGAAAATTCCCCATGTAACTCCGAGCGATTTTGCAAAAATTAAGATGTACGATATTATTAAAAGTGGTGTAAACCTACCAATCGCATTCCGGAGTTGGGATTCATATGTTAACCCCAAATTGGGGTATGGAAGTCAACACAGCTGGAATGTGAAATTGTCGGCTAACCGCAAAAAACCAGGATTTGCTATAATTGGATTTACACTAAATGGAGAACTTATCACAAATAACTTATCAAACTTGAAAGTTCACTTGAGTTCAGAGTCATATCCATATGATAATCTGAATGTTGATTTTAGTAAGAATCAGTATGCTCACCTATATGAAATTTATACAAGATTTCAATCTAGTTACTATAATCGTGAATCACAAACATTTTTGACCCCAAATGAATTTAAATTGAAGGCCCCTATTATTGTGGTTGATCTTTCATATCAAAACGAATCAGTGAAAACTGGTCCTATTGATGTGAGAATTTCAATAGAACTGAAGACACCAAGTCATGAAAATAACCAAGCTTACTGTCTCCTCATACATGACCGTTTAGTTGAATATAACCCATTAAACGGACTAGTACAACGAGTTGTTTAACATTAGAAAAATGTTGAATGATACTGTTTCGATTGATGTTCAAGGTTTCTTTGATAATAATAATAATTTTATTTTAAAGGAAATTGGAATTGTATTCGAAAAAGATCCAAACTTGAATAATAGTATTTTAATAGAACCACCATATGATTTTACTTTGCTAAATACAAAATCTCGAAAGACTGCAATTTGGTTAACCAATACACATCACAAAATTTTTTGGAACGATGGAGAGAACAGTTTTCCACAAACTCGAAAGTATCTAAGGACAATTACAAGCGGAAAACAAATTATTTGTAAAGGTGTGGAAAAGAAACGATTTCTACAGAAGTTTTTTGGGAGTCGTCAGCTCATTAATATCGAGGAAATGGGCTGTCCGTCATTAAACAGGTTTAAAGGAAACCGGTTTCCCTATTGTGAAACACACCTTAAGGGCGGGGTTTGTGCTCTAAACAATGCATACATTATTTTGACATTTTTTAAAAGTAGCTCCAAAACAATAAAATAATTGTTATACATCATTTTAAAGTTGAGACTAGATGTGTAAAGACCTACAAGAAAATAGAATTAACAAAATGAAATTTCATGAGGAAATTGACCAATTTATTGAACAATTTAAAGGAGAGATAACTGGTCAGCATTTTCAATATCTTCTAAACACAAAATCTATGTTCATGAATCGAGGTGGACATGATCTCAAAACTACGAATTATGGTGAACACTTTACATTTTGTAATCCAGAAATGACGTCGGAAACGTGCGCCTGCTTCTTCTATGCAAATCGTCGGAATCAAAGCAGAAAATTAATTTCTGTGTATAACAAAAATGTTCGCAATACCAAAATAAATGAATAAATGTATTATTATGCTACAAAATAAACTTCTGACTTTTTATTTCGAGTTAAAATTACAGGTACGGAGAATGGAAAATATTTCCTTGACTGAGATATGTCGGCTACTTGCGAGTTGTTGCGCGGTCGTGATTTCAACCCCTATTATGGGAACGTTGTATGAGCTCGTATGAGGTCGTTGGCGTGAGGCCCATGATCTTGTCAATAAGCGTGCGCCTTCTGGGTTGTGCATGTGTCCCTTTTATTGCGGTCAGGTAATTGACAGGTGCGCATGTTCGGGTAGCTCTTGCTTGAATCCCTTTTATGACATGTTTATGACCCATTTGTGGAAAGGAGAGAATCTTAGGCAATTTACCAGTTAAACGTTCTGGGGCGGAAACAAAAATGTGTATTTGAAAATATTCCACATCTGAGAATCATTAACTTGTGAGATTTATTTTATTGGGGTTCTTTTGATTTCTAAATTAGTTTTACAATCATAGGAAACATTATTCCCCAACATGATCGGACATGTTCCTCTAAGGTGTGTGGGTGTGCGACCTTTCACACGTGCAAAGCAACATGCTAATTAATATGCTAATTGTTTCATAATCCGCGTTTCCATACTACTAACAAATTTAACTGAAATGTATTGTATTAATCTCGTCAATACCTAGCGATTGACCCAAATAAGAGTTTGTCACGCCCACTGTAACGCCCATAACGCTTAAATCTGTCTACCACCCACGTAACCATATATTGAGATCGCGGGTAGGTGGCGCATTTCAATTTCGCTTTGCTGCTCGCATATCTCATTTGCCTTTGGTCCTTTAAATTGAGTGAGTGGTATCTGATAATCCAGGTACTCGACTTGTTTTTCAAATAATTTCGTTGGTATACCTTAAAGTC
The DNA here is from genome assembly GCF_043229965.1 of Drosophila suzukii. Lineage (NCBI taxonomy): Eukaryota > Metazoa > Arthropoda > Insecta > Diptera > Drosophilidae > Drosophila > Drosophila suzukii. The sequence continues at coordinate 243,132 of NW_027255927.1, read as the reverse complement.
TTTAATGCGCACCTTAAAAGCGGATGAGAGTAGGACCTTAAAAATTGCTATAAAAATGGGACCGCCCTAGTCTGAAAGTTATCCAGCCCATGAAACTGCTCCAGTTATGGAATTAATAACACATTTTTGAAATTCACTCTCAGCGATTTTGCCTTTTCCCTTAGCGATATTGCCTTTGTCTTCAGCCTTTGCCTTTTGCGTTCTATGTTCAGATCATATTGCGTTCCAATTTTCAATCAAATAATATCGGTATGCACAATTTCATTTCACAACGGGATTTTTCTGCAGGTGGCTTGGCCACAGCCAGCAACTTAAAAGTTGAATTAATGAATAGATTAATTTATGTTCAATTGAGTGATACAACTCTTGAAGTAATAATTCATTACCAAAACTTACAGGTTAACCAACTCAATACGAATGTTAGAGAGAAGCTTTTAGAAACTGCAATGAGCCTTTCTAAAATGCAGAGTCAGCAGTATCTAATCGCTTTAACAATTTTAAGAAATAAATTTTAATCAATTCACCGTGTTCAATTTTTAACCAATTTTGTCTAGATTGGACTTTTTATATAACAATAACGACCAATTAATTTTCTTGAATCAAAATTAAGTATCCTTGAAAAGGGTAGAATGACAGTTACTAAATAACTGTCAATAGAAAAAAGACTTTATTAATAAACAGAACCAAAATGACATACGGAAAGGACACGGTAATTACCAGGAAAACAAACAAAAATCTATTAGGAACAAGGAAGAACGCTATAGTCGAGTACCTCGACTATCAGATACCCGTTACTCAAAGGGAAATGGAGACATGCAAGCAGCAAAGTATCTAAGGACAATTACAAGAGGAAAACAAATTATTTGTAAAGGTGTGGAAAAGAAACGATTTCTACAGAAGTTTTTTGGGAGTCGTCAGCTCATTAATATCGAGGAAATGGGCTGTCCGTCATTAAACAGGTTTAAAGGAAACCGGTTCCCCTATTGTGAAACACACCTTAAGGGCGGGGTTTGTGCTCTAAACAATGCATACATTATTTTGACATTTTTTAAAAGTAGCTCCAAAACAATAAAATAATTGTTATACATCATTTTAAAGTTGAGACTAGATGTGTAAAGACCTACAAGAAAATAGAATTAACAAAATGAAATTTCATGAGGAAATTGACCAATTTATTGAACAATTTAAAGGAGAGATAACTGGTCAGCATTTTCAATATCTTCTAAACACAAAATCTATGTTCATGAATCGAGGTGGACATGATCTCAAAACTACGAATTATGGTGAACACTTTACATTTTGTAATCCAGAAATGACGTCGGAAACGTGCGCCTGCTTCTTCTATGCAAATCGTCGGAATCAAAGCAGAAAATTAATTTCTGTGTATAACAAAAATGTTCGCAATACCAAAATAAATGAATAAATGTATTATTATGCTACAAAATAAACTTCTGACTTTTTATTTCGAGTTAAAATTACAGGTACGGAGAATGGAAAATATTTCCTTGACTGAGATATGTCGGCTACTTGCGAGTTGTTGCGCGGTCGTGATTTCAACCCCTATTATGGGAACGTTGTATGAGCTCGTATGAGGTCGTTGGCGTGAGGCCCATGATCTTGTCAATAAGCGTGCGCCTTCTGGGTTGTGCATGTGTCCCTTTTATTGCGGTCAGGTAATTGACAGGTGCGCATGTTCGGGTAGCTCTTGCTTGAATCCCTTTTATGACATGTTTATGACCCATTTGTGGAAAGGAGAGAATCTTAGGCAATTTACCAGTTAAACGTTCTGGGGCGGAAACAAAAATGTGTATTTGAAAATATTCCACATCTGAGAATCATTAACTTGTGAGATTTATTTTATTGGGGTTCTTTTGATTTCTAAATTAGTTTTACAATCATAGGAAACATTATTCCCCAACATGATCGGACATGTTCCTCTAAGGTGTGTGGGTGTGCGACCTTTCACACGTGCAAAGCAACATGCTAATTAATATGCTAATTGTTTCATAATCCGCGTTTCCATACTACTAACAAATTTAACTGAAATGTATTGTATTAATCTCGTCAATACCTAGCGATTGACCCAAATAAGAGTTTGTCACGCCCACTGTAACGCCCATAACGCTTAAATCTGTCTACCACCCACGTAACCATATATTGAGATCGCGGGTAGGTGGCGCATTTCAATTTCGCTTTGCTGCTCGCATATCTCATTTGCCTTTGGTCCTTTAAATTGAGTGAGTGGTATCTGATAATCCAGGTACTCGACTTGTTTTTCAAATAATTTCGTTGGTATACCTTAAAGTCTTTAATGCGCACCTTAAAAGCGGATGAGAGTAGGACCTTAAAAATTGCTATAAAAATGGGACCGCCCTAGTCTGAAAGTTATCCAGCCCATGAAACTGCTCCAGTTATGGAATTAATAACACATTTTTGAAATTCACTCTCAGCGATTTTGCCTTTTCCCTTAGCGATATTGCCTTTGTCTTCAGCCTTTGCCTTTTGCGTTCTATGTTCAGATCATATTGCGTTCCAATTTTCAATCAAATAATATCGCTATGCACAATTTCATTTCACAACGGGATTTTTCTGCAGGTGGCTTGGCCACAGCCAGCAACTTAAAAGTTGAATTAATGAATAGATTAATTTATGTTCAATTGAGTGATACAACTCTTGAAGTAATAATTCATTACCAAAACTTACAGGTTAACCAACTCAATACGAATGTTAGAGAGAAGCTTTTAGAAACTGCAATGAGCCTTTCTAAAATGCAGAGTCAGCAGTATCTAATCGCTTTAACAATTTTAAGAAATAAATTTTAATCAATTCACCGTGTTCAATTTTTAACCAATTTTGTCTAGATTGGACTTTTTATATAACAATAACGACCAATTAATTTTCTTGAATCAAAATTAAGTATCCTTGAAAAGGGTAGAATGACAGTTACTAAATAACTGTCAATAGAAAAAAGACTTTATTAATAAACAGAACCAAAATGACATACGGAAAGGACACGGTAATTACCAGGAAAACAAACAAAAATCTATTAGGAACAAGGAAGAACGCTATAGTCGAGTACCTCGACTATCAGATACCCGTTACTCAAAGGGAAATGGAGACATGCAAGCAGCAAAGTATCTAAGGACAATTACAAGCGGAAAACAAATTATTTGTAAAGGTGTGGAAAAGAAACGATTTCTACAGAAGTTTTTTGGGAGTCGTCAGCTCATTAATATCGAGGAAATGGGCTGTCCGTCATTAAACAGGTTTAAAGGAAACCGGTTTCCCTATTGTGAAACACACCTTAAGGGCGGGGTTTGTGCTCTAAACAATGCATACATTATTTTGACATTTTTTAAAAGTAGCTCCAAAACAATAAAATAATTGTTATACATCATTTTAAAGTTGAGACTAGATGTGTAAAGACCTACAAGAAAATAGAATTAACAAAATGAAATTTCATGAGGAAATTGACCAATTTATTGAACAATTTAAAGGAGAGATAACTGGTCAGCATTTTCAATATCTTCTAAACACAAAATCTATGTTCATGAATCGAGGTGGACATGATCTCAAAACTACGAATTATGGTGAACACTTTACATTTTGTAATCCAGAAATGACGTCGGAAACGTGCGCCTGCTTCTTCTATGCAAATCGTCGGAATCAAAGCAGAAAATTAATTTCTGTGTATAACAAAAATGTTCGCAATACCAAAATAAATGAATAAATGTATTATTATGCTACAAAATAAACTTCTGACTTTTTATTTCGAGTTAAAATTACAGGTACGGAGAATGGAAAATATTTCCTTGACTGAGATATGTCGGCTACTTGCGAGTTGTTGCGCGGTCGTGATTTCAACCCCTATTATGGGAACGTTGTATGAGCTCGTATGAGGTCGTTGGCGTGAGGCCCATGATCTTGTCAATAAGCGTGCGCCTTCTGGGTTGTGCATGTGTCCCTTTTATTGCGGTCAGGTAATTGACAGGTGCGCATGTTCGGGTAGCTCTTGCTTGAATCCCTTTTATGACATGTTTATGACCCATTTGTGGAAAGGAGAGAATCTTAGGCAATTTACCAGTTAAACGTTCTGGGGCGGAAACAAAAATGTGTATTTGAAAATATTCCACATCTGAGAATCATTAACTTGTGAGATTTATTTTATTGGGGTTCTTTTGATTTCTAAATTAGTTTTACAATCATAGGAAACATTATTCCCCAACATGATCGGACATGTTCCTCTAAGGTGTGTGGGTGTGCGACCTTTCACACGTGCAAAGCAACATGCTAATTAATATGCTAATTGTTTCATAATCCGCGTTTCCATACTACTAACAAATTTAACTGAAATGTATTGTATTAATCTCGTCAATACCTAGCGATTGACCCAAATAAGAGTTTGTCACGCCCACTGTAACGCCCATAACGCTTAAATCTGTCTACCACCCACGTAACCATATATTGAGATCGCGGGTAGGTGGCGCATTTCAATTTCGCTTTGCTGCTCGCATATCTCATTTGCCTTTGGTCCTTTAAATTGAGTGAGTGGTATCTGATAATCCAGGTACTCGACTTGTTTTTCAAATAATTTCGTTGGTATACCTTAAAGTCTTTAATGCGCACCTTAAAAGCGGATGAGAGTAGGACCTTAAAAATTGCTATAAAAATGGGACCGCCCTAGTCTGAAAGTTATCCAGCCCATGAAACTGCTCCAGTTATGGAATTAATAACACATTTTTGAAATTCACTCTCAGCGATTTTGCCTTTTCCCTTAGCGATATTGCCTTTGTCTTCAGCCTTTGCCTTTTGCGTTCTATGTTCAGATCATATTGCGTTCCAATTTTCAATCAAATAATATCGCTATGCACAATTTCATTTCACAACGGGATTTTTCTGCAGGTGGCTTGGCCACAGCCAGCAACTTAAAAGTTGAATTAATGAATAGATTAATTTATGTTCAATTGAGTGATACAACTCTTGAAGTAATAATTCATTACCAAAACTTACAGGTTAACCAACTCAATACGAATGTTAGAGAGAAGCTTTTAGAAACTGCAATGAGCCTTTCTAAAATGCAGAGTCAGCAGTATCTAATCGCTTTAACAATTTTAAGAAATAAATTTTAATCAATTCACCGTGTTCAATTTTTAACCAATTTTGTCTAGATTGGACTTTTTATATAACAATAACGACCAATTAATTTTCTTGAATCAAAATTAAGTATCCTTGAAAAGGGTAGAATGACAGTTACTAAATAACTGTCAATAGAAAAAAGACTTTATTAATAAACAGAACCAAAATGACATACGGAAAGGACACGGTAATTACCAGGAAAACAAACAAAAATCTATTAGGAACAAGGAAGAACGCTATAGTCGAGTACCTCGACTATCAGATATCCGTTACTCAAAGGGAAATGGAGACATGCAAGCAGCAAAGTATCTAAGGACAATTACAAGCGGAAAACAAATTATTTGTAAAGGTGTGGAAAAGAAACGATTTCTACAGAAGTTTTTTGGGAGTCGTCAGCTCATTAATATCGAGGAAATGGGCTGTCCGTCATTAAACAGGTTTAAAGGAAACCGGTTTCCCTATTGTGAAACACACCTTAAGGGCGGGGTTTGTGCTCTAAACAATGCATACATTATTTTGACATTTTTTAAAAGTAGCTCCAAAACAATAAAATAATTGTTATACATCATTTTAAAGTTGAGACTAGATGTGTAAAGACCTACAAGAAAATAGAATTAACAAAATGAAATTTCATGAGGAAATTGACCAATTTATTGAACAATTTAAAGGAGAGATAACTGGTCAGCATTTTCAATATCTTCTAAACACAAAATCTATGTTCATGAATCGAGGTGGACATGATCTCAAAACTACGAATTATGGTGAACACTTTACATTTTGTAATCCAGAAATGACGTCGGAAACGTGCGCCTGCTTCTTCTATGCAAATCGTCGGAATCAAAGCAGAAAATTAATTTCTGTGTATAACAAAAATGTTCTCAATACCAAAATAAATGAATAAATGTATTATTATGCTACAAAATAAACTTCTGACTTTTTATTTCGAGTTAAAATTACAGGTACGGAGAATGGAAAATATTTCCTTGACTGAGATATGTCGGCTACTTGCGAGTTGTTGCGCGGTCGTGATTTCAACACCTATTATGGGAACGTTGTATGAGCTCGTATGAGGTCGTTGGCGTGAGGCCCATGACCTTGTCAATGAGCGTGCGCCTTCTGGGTTGTGCATGTGTCCCTTTTATTGCGGTCAGGTAATTGACAGGTGCGCATGTTCGGGTAGCTCTTGCTTGAATCCCTTTTATGACATGTTTATGACCCATTTGTGGAAATTTTGTCTAGATTGGACTTTTTATATAACAATAACGACCAATTCATTTTCTTGAATCAAAATTAAGTATCCTTGAAAAGGGTAGAATGACAGTTACTAAATAACTGTCAATAGAAAAAAGACTTTATTAATAAACAGAACCAAAATGACATACGGAAAGGACACGGTAATTACCAGGAAAACAAACAAAAATCTATTAGGAACAAGGAAGAACGCTATAGTCGAGTACCTCGACTATCAGATACCCGTTACTCAAAGGGAAATGGAGACATGCAAGCAGCAAAGCGAGATTAAAATGCGCCACCTACCGGAGGTAGACAGATTTAAGCGTTATGGGCGTTAGAGTGGGCGTGGCAAATTTATTTTTGGATCAATCGATAGGTATTGACGACACCAATACATTTCAGTTAAAATTTTGTATCTAGCATGCAAATTGTGGGCGTCACAGGTTTTTGCGGTTTGTGGGCGTTTAAGTGGGCGTGGCAAACTTTTTTTCGGGTCAATCGATAGGTATTGATAAGAACAATACATTTCAGTTAAAATTTTCTATCTAGCATCAAAACTGTAGGAGTTACAGTTTTGGGCGGTTTGTGGGCGTTGGAGTGGGCGTGGCAGTCTATTGAAACAAACTTGCGCTGCGTAAGAAGCTCAGAAATCTGTACGCCAAATTTCAATAGCCTAGCTCTCATAGTTTCCGAGATCTCAGCGTTCATCCGGACAGACAGACGGACAGACGGACATGGCTAGATCGACTCGGCTAGTGATCCTGATCAAGAATATTTATACTTTATGGGGTCGGAAACTCTTCCTTCTGCCTGTTACATACTTTCCGACGAATCTAGTATACCCTTTTACTCTACGAGTAACGGGTATAAAAATTGGAGCTATGGAAAAAATTAAGAAAAAAGAGTTTCGAAATATAAAGCCAAGACAGAAAAGTAAATATACTATGATAATAAAAAAAACGAAATAATTTTAATTGAAGTTAAAAAAACTCTTCCATTGAAAGAATTTATTATAAAAACAAGGAAGAACGCTATAGTCGAGTACCACGACTATCAGAAGCCCGTTACTCAGCTAAAGGGACCAAGGGGAAATGGAGATATGCAAGCAGCAAAGCGAGATTAAAATGCGCCACCTTCCGGCGGTAGACAGATTTAAGTGTTAAGGGCGTTAGAGTGGGCGTGGCAAACTTTTTTTGCATTTCAGTTAAAATTTTTTATCTAGCATGAAAATTGTGGGCGTCACAGGTTTTTGGGTCAATCGATAGGTATTGATGAGAACAATACATTTCAGTTAAAATTTTTATTCTAGCATTAAAACTGTAGCAGCCACAGTTTTGGGCGATTTGTGGGCGTTAGTGTGGGCGTGGCACTCTGCTGAAATAAACTTTTGCTGCGTAAGAAGCTCAGGAATCTGCACGCCAAATCTTAATAGCCTAGCTCTTATAGTTTTCGAGATCTCAGCGTTCATCCGGACAGACGGACAGACGGACAGATGGACATGGCTAGATCGACTCGGCTAGTGATCCTGATCAAGAATATATACTCTTTATGGGGTCGGAAACGGTTCCTTCTGCCTGTTACATACTTTCCGACGAATCTAGTATACCCTTTTACTCTACGAGTAACGGGTATAAAAACAAGGAAGAGTGGGCGTGGTAAGCCTTTTTGGGTCAATCGATAGGTGTTGACGAGACTAATACATTCCAGTTAAAGCCTACGGAATCTAAATCTGAAATCCCAATTCTCTATCTTTGACTGTTTCCGAGATATCAGCGCTTATACTTACGATTTTTTGAAGTTTGTAGGCGGTTTGTGGGTTTTTATTTGGGCGTGGCAACCTTTTTTTTTGTCAATCGATAGGTATTGTCAGAACAATAAATTTCAGTTCAAATTTTTATTCTAGCACTAAACCTGTAGGAGTCAATGATTTAGCCAGTTTGTGGGCGTGAGTGTCACACTGACGAAACAATCTTGCGCTGCGCAGGAGTCTCAAGAGTCTGCATGCCCAATCCCAGTATTGCAGCTTTTATAGTTTCTGAGATTACAGCGTTCATACGGACAGACGTACATGGCTAGATCGACTCGGCTAGTGCTCCTGATCAAGAATATATATACTTTATGGGGTCGGAAACGCTTCCTTCTGCCTGTTACATACTTTCCGACGAATCTAGTATACCCTTTTACTCCTCGAGTAACGGGTATAACAAGGGAGAACCCTATAGTCGAGTACCTCGACTTTCAGATACCCGTTACTCAGCTAAAGGAAACCTAGGGAAATGGAGATATGCAAGCAGTAAGGCAAGATTGACATGCGCCACCTACCCGCGATCTCGATATATGTGGGCGGTAGACAGATTTAAGCATTATGAGCGTTAGAATGGGCGCGGCAAACTTTTCTTTGGATCGATCGATAGGTATTGACGAGACCAATACATTTCAGTTAAAATTTTGTATCTAGCATGAAAATTGTGGGCGCCACAGGTTTGGTCGGTTTGTGGGCGTTAGAGTGGGCGTGGCAATTTTTTTTTTTTAACCAATCGATAGGTACTGACATGACTAATACATTTCAGTTTAAATTTTGTATCTAGCATGAAAATTGTGGGCGCCACAGGCTTAAGCGGTTTGGGGGCGTTAAAGTGGGCGTGGCATATTCGCGTTACAAACTTGTGCTGCGTACAAAGCTACGGAATCTTAATCTGAGATCGATAGTTTCCGAGATATCCACGTTCTACTTACGACTTTTAGAAATTTGTGGGCGGTTTGATTAGGCCAACATTTCAGTTAAAATTTTTATTCTATCATCAAAACTGTACGAACCACAGTTTTGGGCGGCTTGTGGGCGTTAGAGGAGACGTGGCACAGTGCTGAAACAACTTTACGCTGCGCAGGATTCTCAGGAATCTGCTTGCCTAATCCCAGTATTGTAGCTCTTAAAATATTTCGAGATCTCAGCGTTCATACGGACAGGCGGACAGACGGACATGGCTAGATCGACTCGGCTAGTAATCCTGATCAAGAATATATATATTTTGTGGAGTCGGAAACGCTTTCTTCTGCCTGTGACATACTTTCCTACGATTTTAGTATACCCTTTTACTCTACGAGTAACGGGTATAAAAACACCAAAGATATAATATTTTATAATTTTTTTCCGACTATTCCTATGGGAGCTATAAGATATAGTTGTCCAATCCTGCAAATACTACCTGCAAAAGAAATTAGACTTTTGGGAAAGTTTCAGCCTGGTATCTTTAAAACTGAGAGACTAGATAGCGTAGAAACGGTCGGACAGGCGGACATGGCTAGATCGACTCGCCTGGTGATGCTGATCAAGAATATATAAACTTTATGGGGTCGGAAATGTCTCCTTCACTGCGTTGCAATCTTCTGAATGAAACCATTATACCCTCTGCAAGGGTATAAAAATGTTATGCTAAAAGTTGCGAAAGTACAGATTCGATATTTGTGGAATATAGCGAAAAAAGTTTGGGATCAAAAAGTCTTAATCACGACGACATAGAAATATCCGTCAACAAAGAAATAAATATTTTGGGATCAAAAAATTCTGAACTCGCCGACGATGAAATTTCGGTCAAGAAAAAAGTTAGTTGTTTGGGATCTAAAAATCCTAAACACCCCGACGTCGATTTATCCGCCAATATAAATGTACGAAATTTTGATATTAAAGAGTCCAAGCAAAATAAAATGAATAAAATTAAAATGTCTAGTACTAATAGAACAGAAATTCTGGAAAAGAAAATAATTGCAAAATTAAAAGAGGAACACTCAAAAAAAAATTTCCAAATTCCATTTCGAACCGATATTTGAAGTGAAATAATTACCGACTGTGACAGGGATGTTTATCGTAAACAATATCCTTATGCCTTATCAGTTCCAGATTTCGTTAATAATGAAATCAATAGAATACTACATATTATGTGACCAAGTTGAAGTCCTTATAATTCACCAGTGTTAGCGGTACTCAAAAAATTCCAAAATGAAGATGGCAGTCCTAAACATAGACTGGTATTACAAAAAACTACACGAAAACACTACACCGGATAGACACCCGATGCAGGGCCCGTATGTAATATTAGCTTATTTGATAAAGGCTCAACAATGGATTTGGAATCAGGATTCAAGCAAATTTTAATGAAAGATTCAGATATTGAAAAACAGCATTTTTTATTTATAATGTGAATTTTTACGAATGCCATTGGCTTAACAAATGCAACGAAAACTTTTCAACGAGCCATGGATGATATCAAATATGAAAATTTCACTCAACAAAACGAAATTTTTAAAATCAATGTAATGGGAAATCAATGTAATAACTGTGTGCAGTGTGCAAACGGAAACAACGTAACAAACCGAACTTTGGACTCTTCCGTGGACTTTGGACCATGAGAAGAAGTGCCACATCTCAGCAGCGGGACGCCGCGCCTGCGTGCCGCAGGAGGCTCAGCAGGATAGCAGCAAGACATCGAACTAAGGTGGTAGCAGTGGGTCTAGGACAAAGAGGCCAAACTTGATCCGTGGACCTTGGACCTGGAGTGGAGAGTACCAACGGGCGGTGCGCAAATAGGAAATAACGGTTTCCTGGATGCCCTATATAAGACGCAGAGCTCTGGGAGCTGGATCAGTCGAGCACGAGGAGTCAAGCCGTCAAGATCAGTCAGTTATCAAAGTCCAAAAACCAAGTCAACCATCAGCACGTGAACAATAAGTCCACAACAACAAGTCGTCAGAAGCAGTCAGAATTGCCCGGCGGGTCCTTTAGAGTCCAGCAATAGAGTCCTGCGACGAAGAACCGTGAGCTAGAAAGGAAAGTTGTCTAGACCCAGTGTGCCTTGCCCGACTGAGCAGGACCTGGCGCGAAGGACGAGCTGTCGATCGATTTGTGGTTTCAAGAGGCGTTGTTCTGGAGAGCCCAGCGATTACCGATGAAGTCCCGAAATAGCAACTGACCTAAGCCCCGAATGCCAGAGAACCACACTGCAAGCCAGAAAGGGGGATCAGTCGAACGGTTGAGGCATTCAAGAGACGATCATACAAGACCTTAAGAGCCAAAGACCACGATACATCCAGCCTCGCAGTAAGCACGATAAGGAGCAGAATAGAGCACATCGGTAGCGACATCAGTAGACACCACCGGCAGCCAGGTCACGATCGCCGTGGTGAACTCATATATCACGGAACAACAACATCACGGACGTCAAGCAATAGGGTGAGGGTGGGGTGGAAAGTTTGTCTGCGCTAGGCGTAAAGCGAAGTGAACCGCTATGCGCGAACCGAGCGAAACCCTAGTGGGACCGTCCGGGAGAGAGCAAGGGACAGGTCATTGTATCGAAAGGAATTGCCCTAGAGAGCGAGGCACCTGTTTTCCCTAGTCTGAGGACGGTGACGCTTCCCTAAGCCCGCAAGGTCGATCTCTCTGCGAGTCCAAGGCGCGACAAGCGGCCTCGAGTCAACGCGTCGGCGAGCGAGCAGATGCGAGGGACAATACGAACACCCCGAGATACGGGAAGGAGTCAGCGATCATCGAGTCAACGCGTCGACGAGCCTAGGCGAACAGTATCAGCAGCCATTGGAATAAGCGCGGAGCGACACCGAGACCAACCTAGCCACCCACCCGCTGTAATAAGTAGAACAAAAATAAGCCCACTGTTACCTTTTTTAATTGTATGCTTTCTCACTGATCTACCCGGTAGTCACGTTATATTAATTTGGTGGGACAAACACGCAATCTACTGAACTAGCCGCATGAATCTCGTAGCGAGCCGTCCAACAAAATCAGTTCGTTACATCTGGCGCCCAACGTGATTGTCCCAATAGTGAGAGCAACAAAAGAAGAGTGGGAAAGAAGGTGTCTTACGGCATCAAGAAGGAGGACTTTGCCCATGTCGCTCCGAGGCTTAATATCACCCTGGATGGCAGATCTGATCCGAGCTGGAAACAGCATACCACGACAGAGCCGCCCCGATCAGGAAATTAAAAAACGCCAAAGGGGAAAAACATTGGCAAGCTTGAGCTTCGACAATCTGCAAAACGTGGCCCATTGAAGAGAGGTAAGCATGCCCGGACTTCAGCAGAACATTCACCCTACAAACAGACGCCAGCGACTACGGCATCAGAGCGATACTGACCCAGGACACCGACAGGGGCGCAAAAATAATCTCCTACTCGAGCCGAACGCTGAAAATTGTCTTGGCGATCAGGAAGCTCAAACCGTATACAATATACCGTGCAGCGAAGACGTCGCATCATGGAAGATGTGCGTCCAAAAGTCGCTACGAGAAATAGTGTTGAGGGAAGACCACGACGCGCCATCGGCGAGACACTTCGGAAGCTGAAGGACAACTGCACGGTTGGCAGATCGATACTACTGGCTAGGCGTGCAAATTACAAAAACGGATACCGATTTAATAAAAAACAAGGAAGAACGCTATAGTCGAGTACATCGACTATCAGATACCCGTTACTCAAAGGGAAATGGAGATATGCAAGCAGCAAAGCGAGATTAAAATGCGCCACCTACCGGCGGTAGACAGATTTAAGCGTTATGGGCGTTAGAGTGGGCGTGGCAAATTTATTTTTGGATCAATCGATAGGTATTGACGACACCAATACATTTCAGTTAAAATTTTTTATCTAGCATGCAAATTGTGGGCGTCACAGGTTTTCGCGGTTTGTGGGCGTTTAAGTGGGCGTGGCAAACATTTTTTAGGTCAATCGATAGGTATTGATGAGAACAATACATTTCAGTTAAAATTTTCTATCTAGCATCAAAACTGTAGGAGTTACAGTTTTGGGCGGTTTGTGGGCGTTAGAGTGGGCGTGGCAGTCTACTGAAACAAACTTGCGCTGCGTAAGAATCTCAGGAATCTGTACGCCAAATCTCAATAGCCTAGCTCTCATAGTTTCCGAGATCTCAGCGTTCATCCGGACAGACAGACGGACAGACGGACAGACGGACATGGCTAGATCGACTCGGCTAGTGATCCTGATCAAGAATATATATACTTTATGGGGTCGGAAACGCTTCCTTCTGCCTGTTACATACTTTCCGACGAATCTAGTATACCCTTTTACTCTACGAGTAACGGGTATAGATATGAGCTTCTACTTAAACTTAAAATATAATCTTTAATTTAAACTTTAGTTTCACAATTATTTTCGACAGTGATATCTTAGGGTAGTTTTCCGACTGCCCAAGCTTGAGTTGGTTCCTTTCCTTTGTTACCTCGGGATCTTCTTATTTCCGAAGTTAATAACCGAGTAGGATTGCTGTGATCAGCATGGAAAATTTGGAAGCAAAGGCGACGCCTCAAATATGGGATCGCGGATCCTCTACCGGATGTTTAATCTTGAGCTTGTCTCGCCGTTGCTGGCTAGCTAGGGTGGATTTGTTTACATCTGTTTCAAGCTTGGCTCGCCGTTTGTTTATTAGGTGCGAGTATGGGAATGTTTATGTGATAAGAACTTCTGAGAATTCAGTAGCAAGCTTTGCCAAAAATAAAATGTTTACAATATTAATCGGAATAGTTAATTAAAGTTATAGTTAATTTGCATAGAGACGCACGAGCCCATGTGAGGAAATGCCAGACTTGCATGAGATTTGTAATGGATAACGAAGGAGTAGGCATGATGGAATTTTCTCGGGTATAGCCAGTACGTTTGATATTTTGGCTTTTCTGGCTCGCCAGCAAATTTGGGGGGTGTTAAAGATTGCCATACCACGAGGCCTACGATCTTATTATTTAAATTTATAAAAAACGTGCAAAACGCGCCTAGAGATAAGACTAAGCCGGACGGAGAGAGAAAGTTATACATATGACAGATAGGAAGGACATGCAAAGAAAAATGTGGATATCGGTTATGGTCCGCTGGTCTCGTTTGCAGGCCATTATGCTTACCCAACCTTGACCACGAAATTCCACCTTAATATTGTTCATGACCTCTTTTGTTTGTTATGGGTTAGGGGTTATTCAGCGGGGATCAAAAGATAATAATTTATGCAATCATTATAAAGGCTTATCTAAAACTAAATATACAAATATAAAAATGCATGTATTTTGGATTTAAAACATTTACAAAGAACTGATCATTTTTTCCAGATTGTAATTAATTAATGTAAGTTTTAAGAAAAGGTTAATTTCTTCTAAAAACTCAAAAGCAATTTTTTTTTTTACCAAACGAATTAAAGCGCTTGTATACGGCACTGTTATTTAACAGCTTTACTTATGTTAAGAAAAAGTAAGCGAAAGGTTAAACTGTTCCCATGTTATCTTGGGATGTTACCGGGCTACATATGGCTGCACATGTATTAAAATCACCAAGAAAATAATTATGGCTCGATAGTCTTGGTAGGAAATAAATAATATTACAAAAGTTCACTCCTTTATACTCGCACCGATATTCAAACACTCACCGAGGTCCGTGGGATGTTTTTTTTTTAAACTGAAAGGACTCAAAACTTTAAATTCTTACATAACTACCGTCTTTTTTAATTCCCCATCTCCGCACTCCGATGTTCGGACATTGATCTTGTCAATGTCAAAAGGGCGTTTAATTTGAGGAGGCATTGTCGAGCGGCAGTTTTATCCAGATGTCGACATATCGCGCGCTCGCACTGCCTTCCGCTCTCCCTCTACATCTCTCCCCTTAGTCTCCGCTCCGCTCTGGAGCGCTTAAGTTAAGTTAGGCTACGGAGCCTCTGTCTCGGGTTCGCGCCTTCCCTACACTGTCTCAGCCTCTCTCACTGTTCCCGTTTTTATTATGAGTAGGCGAGGTAAGCTTTTGAAAACGGCCAGAAAATTACCCCAAATTCAAATCGTTAACCGGAAATGGACTCATTACGAAAAGGTATTGGTTTTCTCCGAGGTTTTTCGGCTTTATCCGGTATTAAACATCCATCGGATTACGTAACAGTGGTATAGGTGGCAAGGAGGGGTTTCGGCCGATCACTGGCACCGATTTCGTTTCCACTGGTTTTTTATTTCTTGCTTACATTCACATCTGCCTCAATTTACACGTATAAAATCTTAATTTTCCCCGAACCTCACGCGCCCGCGCGGAAACAGCGAAACCCAGGATTAAATCAGCAGCACTTGTCTTCTTCGTCTCAGCTAGTCGCGATGTCGTTTACTGAATATTCTTCGTCTCTCTCACTGGTTGGTAGTACCGCCTTTCCCCCGCTGAAGACGTTTGGCTGTTTTCTGATTTGTCTTAATTTGGCTTCTGGCGTGCAATTATTTAATTTGTTTCCACATGTTGCTGGACGACTAAACCTAATCCAAAACAAGGAAGAACGCTATAGTCGAGTACCTCGACTATCAGATACCCGTTACCCAGCTAATGGGACCAAGGGGAAATGGAGATATGCAAGCAGCAAAGCGAGATTAAAATGCGCCACCTACCGGCGGTAGACAGATTTAAGCGTTATGGGCGTTACTGTGGGCGTGGCAAATTTTTTTTTGGATCAATCGATAGGTATTGACGAGACCAATACACTTAAGCTAAAATTTTTTATCTAGCATGAAAATTGTGGGCGCCACAGGCTTGGGCGGTTTTGGGCGTAAGAGTGGGCGTGGCAAACTTTTGGTCAATCGATAGGTATTGATGAGAACAATACATTTCAGTTAAAATTTTTATTCTAGCATCAAAACTGTAGGAGCCATAGGCTTGGGAGGTTTGTGGGCGTTAGAGTGGGCGTGTCACTCTGCTGAAACAACCTTGCGCTGGAATCTCAGGAATCTGCATGCCTAATCCCAGTATTGTGGCTTGTATAGTTTCCGAGATCTCAGCGTTCATACGGACAGATGGACAGACGACTTGGCTAGTGTCCTGATCAAGAATATATGGATGGATTTGGCACAGAAAATTTAAGTTTGAATGGCTTCTTTGGTCAAATTTGGTTTATGGCCTTCGGTATTTAGTGTTTTTATCCCCGTTCGGGATCACCCGCGAACAATTAGGAGATACTCCACCTGACTTTTCGGTTATAGTTCACTGCAAAGCGAGCTTAAAAGTAAGTTCTGCCTCCCGCAAGCACGAATCCCGACTTTCCCTTTTCCTTTTGAGAATGCCAACCGCTGTATCTGACAGATAGTGTCTATCGGAACTCAGATCCAAGCTCAGTTTTAAGGGTATTTTATGGGCAGATACGAGATCCATTACATATTCCCCCCTATCAAAATCAGGCTTGGAGTTGGGTGAAAACATATCAACCCACAGGGCTGATAAATCGGAGCTGCTATTGACGCAAGTCCTTGGCATGATAGATTCCAATGCTTTGCCCCTGCCTATCTTCTAATTCGTAAATAGAGTTTCCTTTCCTCTGCTTGCTTCTTGCTTTTACAAAATTCGGACCTAATTTCATTTTATAGCCACCCTGAAAATTGCTTTGTTTACAGTTTCGCCTTTACACTTCTTGGCCAACATTGAACTGTACCTCTCTGGATCTCAAGTTATAATGCCATTCGATTCGTTCGTTCTGTTTGTTCATCACTCCGCAAGCTTTCTTTCTTACCAATGAAGTATGCTCACATATCGGGTACACATTGTACCCTTAATATCTTAAATACATTGTAGCATATCCTTAAATCCAAATGTTCCTTGCTTTTCGAGTGCGGAGTAAAATTACCTCAAAAGAATGTAATGGGCAGCCTAGGTGCTGTGTCGGCATGTCTGGCATGCGCGACCACTCCGATACTATGTGAGCATAATGCACTCTCTCTCTCCCATATAAGCGGCTATATTGTCGCCGCGATTTATATACATTGATACGTATAAGTAACGACTGCCCCGCTGCCGACGTCACCGACGGCTTAGCTGTGCAGTCTATGGCTTGACCATTTCTGTTTTAGAGAATTAAGAAACACTCAATAAACGACAAAAGGGCACGTCGTGCTCCATCAAAAATCATTCTCTTATTTAAAAACAATTTTTCTTATTAAAAGTTGCTGAGCGGGTTCCAATGAACATCTAACATTTCACCAAAATTCTAAGGAATCTTCCCGGTTGAATATATATGCCCTATCTTCTAATAACCCTAATGGATAAGTACCAGCATATTTGACTATCCCAATCCTTTTGATCAGGTGGGGTGTACGAGCGAATGGCCGCTATTACTGAACGATTTACTCGCTCTCACGCTTTAGCCTGCGTACCATGCACTGACTTTATTGTTACTTTCAGACAATTATTTCCGGCATTCCAAAAGAGAAAAACAAATCATCCCGCAAATACTTGATATCGACGTCAGCCGTCAATTTCTTAACTGCCTGAAGAAACACAAATTTAGAGTAATTATCTAAAATAAAACAAGGAAGAACGCTATAGTCGAGTACCTCGACTATCAGATACCCGTTACTCAAAGGGAAATGGAGATATGCAAGCAGCAAAGCGAAATTAAAATGCGCCACCTACCGGCGGTAGACAGATTTGAGCGTTATGGGCGTTAGAGTGGGCGTGGCAAATTTATTTTTGAATCAATCGATAGGTATTGACGACACCAATACATTTCAGTTAAAATTTTTCATCTAGCATCCAAATTGTGGGCGTCACAGATTTTCGCGGTTTGTGGGCGTTTAAGTGGGCGTGGCAAACTTTTTTTTTAGCTCAATCGATAGGTATTGATGAGAACAATACATTTCCGTTAAAATTTTCTATCTAGCATCAAAACTGTAGGAGTTTCAGTTTTGGGCGGTTTGTGGGCGTTAGAGTGGGCGTGGCGGTCTACTGAAACAAACTTGCGCTGCGTAAGAAGCTCAGGAATCTGTACGCCAAATCTCAATAGCCTAACTCTCATAGTTTCCGAGATCTCAGCGTTCATCCGGACAGACAGACGGACAGACGGACAGACGGACAGACGGTCAGACGGACAGACGGACAGACGGACAGACGGACATGGCTAGATCGACTCGGCTAGTGATCCTGATCAAGAATATATATACTTTATGGGGTCGGAAACGCTTCCTTCTGCCTGTTACATACTTTCCGACGAATCTAGTATACCCTTTTACTCTACGAGTAACGGGTATAAATAGCGGCATTTACACTTCTTGACCTTGAAAGGCGTTGAAAAAACCTGTGCCACTCAGGTGGTTTCCTTATGGGTGGCTTCAACGTAATATTCGGAGCCTTGGTCATTTTATATTGACTGCAAGCTGCAATGTAATCTTTTACTTGCGCAACTAATCCTGGTCAGTAGAACTATCTCCTAATCCGTTCTAACCTTTTATGCACTCCCCCATGAGACGCTAATGGGTCACCGTGTCCTTTGCGCAGCACCTCCGAGATCAATTCCAATGGGAGCCATAATTTCCACGCATAGGAGTCATGCAAAAGTTCTCCTTTAGTATGCTCTAAAATATTTAGGCCATGTATACCGAACTGTGCTGGCCCAGAACTCGGAGTATAGCTGCTAAGAGTACTAGCAACGGGACGCAGACCTCCGTGTGACGACAAAAGACCATGAATGCCGCCCTGTGCGACTCCAGAAGTCGAACTATAGCTGCTAAGAGAAGCAGTACCGGGACGCAGTCCTCCGTATGGGGACACTATACCATAAATGCCGCCCTGTGCATCTCCAGAAGTCGTAGTATAGCTGCTTAGAGTAGCAGCATCATGACGCAGTCCTCTGAGTGAGGACACCACGCTGCTATTGTATCAGGCAACGCTAGGCTACAATTCTCCGTATGACGAAGCAATCCTTCATATGAGGAAGCTAGGCCATAGATGCC
The DNA here is from genome assembly GCF_043229965.1 of Drosophila suzukii. NCBI lineage: Eukaryota > Metazoa > Arthropoda > Insecta > Diptera > Drosophilidae > Drosophila > Drosophila suzukii. Next base: position 224,017 of record NW_027255927.1, on the reverse strand, counting down.
ACCCTGTGCGACACCTGAATGCGATGAGCTGCTGGTTGAAGAAGCAATTCCAGGATGCAATCCTCCATGTGAGAAAGTTCTTTCTTCTTAAAGTCATCAAACTCTTCGGTCATGGCATTAAATTTTTGCATTATTCGATCCGTCTGCAATTGCTGTTCCACCAAAATCTTCTGCATTATTGGACTTTCCTTGTCCTTTTTTATTACAGTATCCTACTCATTTTCACTTAGTGGACCCATGTGGTCCTCATCGGTGTCTGGATTAACACCTGGTCTTGGCGTCGAATTGTGGGCTTGATCCATTTATTTTTCCATGAGTTTATACCATTTAGGTGTCACGAAAGAGTGAAGACTTTTGCAAAGTTAATTTCACAACTCTTTGCCAGATTTCAATAGAAATAGCGACATAAGCCACTTCAAAATTTAATAAAAACTATGAATATTTTATTAAAGCGCTTTGGTTTGAATTCGGCGACTATATATATTTATTAGAAATTGTTCTTTACAGGCTGCGTTGCGATGCGTTGCGTTTATTAACTTGTATTTTTGCGCACATTGACGTATTAGCGACAGTGACGGAATAATAGAAAAAAGGGTTGGGCAACAAAAAAATGATCTGAAATGGCCATACGGGGTGACTCAAGTGTAACGCATTCAAATTAGGGCGGTTAAATTCAAAATATATTTTCTCCAGAAACACATTCCTTTATATGGATGATTTAATAGTCATTGGTTGGTCCGATAAACATACGCTTAAAAACTAAACTAATGCTTTTGAGAAATGTAGGTAATTTAACCTGAAGTTGCATCCTAAAAAATGCTCATTTTTATACCCTTGCAGAGGGTATAATGATTTCAGTCAGAAGTTTGCAACGCAGTGAAGGAGACGTTTTCGACCCCAAAAGGTATATCAAGAATATGATCAGCATGACTAGACGAGTCGATCTAGCCATGTCCGTCTGCCCGTATAATATAAGTCGGATCCAGCCGGATCGGACAACAATTTCTTATAGCTCCCAAAGGAAGACTCGGCCTAAAAAAATTTAAAAAATATATATCTCTGGCTTTTGTTAACATATAACCTCCCAAGCTTGGAAATATAATTTTTTTTATTAGTTTTGAATTTCAAATTAAATTTTATCAAAATCGGACGACAATATCCTATAGCTGACACAGGAACGATCGGTAAATTGGTGGCCAAAAAAAAGAAACTAATTATAGCTGCGGTGTTTTTTACATATAACCTCCTAGGATTGGAAAAAGTATTTTTTAATTAGTTCTGAATTTCGAATTTTATTTTATCAAAATCGGACAACTGTATCATATAGCTGCCATAGGAACGATCGGAAAATTGGTGGGAAAATAATATGAATCAAATTATAGCCTCGGTGTTGTTTGACAAACTATCTTATAATAAATTTAATAATTATAACGGTAAGGGTATACAAACTTCGGCTTGCCGAAGTTAACTTCCTTTCTTGTCCAGGCATGAAGTCACCTTTTTGGGACATAAGTGCACTGATAAAGGAATCTTGCCCGATGACTATAAATACGACGTAATTAACAACTATCCATTCCCACATGATGTGGACAGCGCTAAAAGATTCGTTGCATTCTGCATTTTTATAGATGTTTTATAAAAAATTTAGCCGACTTTTCTCGTCACATAACTAGGCTATGTAAAAAATATGTAGTATTTGAATGGACAGCTGAATGAACTTCAAGAGCAATGGCATCGAATATACGTCCTGTAGGGATTTGTGTGTGTTGCAATGATTTGTGGATTAGTAAGGAGACTCCGCCTTTGGCTTCGATAAATTATGTGTGGTAAATATCAAAGTTTACTGGCGTAGGGATGTTTTGGGAAGGTGTTACATCGGGTTGTTGTATAGAAATAATGTTCGGGTTGTATTGTTTTATTAAGATTAAGAGTTCGTTATAGTTAATAGTGTATCCGTTCATATTCCATTGTAGTATATTGCAGGACATTGTAAAAAGTTCACTAGCCGAGTCGATCTAGCCATGTCCTCGACTATCAGATACCCTTTACTCAGCTAAAGGAACCAAAGGGAAATGGAGGTATGCAAGCAGCAAAGCGAAATTAAAATGCGCCACCTACCGGAGGTAGACAGATTTAAGCGTTATGGGCGTTAGAATGGGCGTGGCAATTTTTTTTTTAAATCAATCGATATGTATTGACGAGACCAAAACATTTCAGTTATAAAAATTATCTAGCATAAAAATTGTGGGCGCCACAGGTTTGGGCGGTTTGTGGGCGTTAAATTCTCTTCTTTGATAGTTTTCGAAATACCCACGTTCATATTTACGATTTTTTGAGATTTGTGGGCGTTCAAGTGGGCGTGGCAAACTTTTTTTTTGGGTCAATCGATAGGTATTGACGAGAACAATACATTTCAGTTAAAATTCTATTCCAGCATCAAAACTGTAGGATTCACAGTTTTGGGCGGCTTGTGGGCGTTAGAGTGGGCGTGGCACTCTGCTGAGTGCGTGGCACTCTGCTCTGCATGCCTGTAGCTTGTAGCTTGTATAGTTTTCGAGATCTCAGCGTTCATACGGACAGACGGACATGGCTAGATCGACGCGGCTAGTGATCCTGATCAAGAATATATATACTTTATGGGGAAACGCTTTTTTCTGCCTGTTACATACTTTCCGTCGAATCTAGTATATCCTTTTACTCTACGAGTAACGGGTATAAAAATGGTTATGGTACAATTGTACAACAAGCAAAGCTGAGAAATGCAAAATGTGAAATAAGAAAGTTGTGAAAATCTTCTGGTCAGAAGGAAGAGCAAACCACAGAGGGGCTTACGTACCCGGAGACAAATTAAAGTTGAAGAAACGCGAGGAAGGTCAGAAGGAGAAATAAAAAACCATAATAAAATAAAATAAAACTAAAATTAAATCAGTGAGCTTTGGGACCTCGTAATTTTACTGCCTGTGCGAAGACCTGCACCGGCCACGCCCGAATCAAAAGGGCACCGGACTTCTGCAGCAGCCTACTTAGTGTGGGAGGCAATTTGCCCCTTACACCAACGCGGGAAAAGGTGCGCATGAGCAACGTTGGACTGGAAGATGCTTCTCCTGTCGAGCAAAGGGACGCACCGAGCCTGCAAGAAGCTCTAGAGGTGTGTCTAAATGTTGGACCCCTTCCCCTCACAATAGCTGAGTACTTGGCACGCCAGGGAAGAAGGAAGACAATCACCAAAAATCAGAAAAGTAGTGGACAACGGATCAAACTAAACCAACAAAGAAGAATAATTAAAGATTACTTGAAGGCGGCTTGAACCCCTTAAGAGATAAAAACGCACGATAAGAAAACTGGCCATCATCGAAAAGGAACTTTGCAAACGAGCAAAGTAACGCAACAAAGGCTGAATTTATGCCAATGCCCAAGTTACCATTAATTTAAAAAGCTTTTGCTCAAAAAAATATATATGTCACTGAATTTATCTTTGAATTTTAGAAATCTAAGAACTATTTGATTTCTTTTAAACTGTTTTTGGACTCTCGAATTTAAAACAAAGAAGAACGCTATAGTCGAGTACCTCGACTATCAGATACCCGTTACTCAGCTAAATAGAGATATGCAAGCAGCAAAGCGAGATTAAAATGCGCCACCTACCGGCGGTATACAGAACTAAGCGTTATGGGCGTTAGAGTGGGCGTGGCAAGACCAATACATTTCAGTTAAAATTTGTTATCTAGCATGAAAATTGTGGGCGTCACAGGTTTTCGCGGTTTGTGGGCGTTAAAGTGGGCGTGGCAAACTTTTTTGGGTCAATCGATAGGTATTGACGAGACCAATACATTTCAGTTAAAATTTTTATTCTAGCATCAAAACTGTAGGAGCCACAGTTTTGGGCGGTTTGTGGGCGTTAGAGTGGGCGTGGCACTCTGCTGAAACAAACTTACGCTGCGTAAGAAGCTCAGGAATCTGCACGCCAATCTCAATAGCCTAGCTCCCATAGTTTCCGAGATCTCAGCGTTCATCCGGACAGACGGACGGACAGACGGACAGACGGACATGGCTAGATCGACTCGGCTAATGATCCTGATCAAGAATATATTTACTTTGTGGTGTCGGAAACGCTTCCTTCTGCCTGTTACATACTTTCCGACGAATCTAGTATACCCTTTTACTCTACGAGTAACGGGTATAAAAAACATTTTTTAATGGATTGGTTTGGTTCATATTATAGTTAAACAAAAGACAACACGGCCAATGTCGTAAATAATGTTAAATAAGTAGACCATATGGACGACATAAGAACTTTAACGATACTTATTTTGACTGTAGTTACAGTTGTTAAATTCCTTCTAACCTTGTATGTAAAGCACAACAAGATAATTAGAAAACGATAATTTAGCAGAGCAGATAACTTAGAGCGACTTGGATAAAAATATTAAATATTAATTTTTTGTTTTCTCCCATTGGTATGTATACATATATGCCCTCATGTCCACTCAAAAAGTGATTCAAAAGTTCTATCAGAGGGATTCCTTTTTAGGGAACGTATGCAACATTTAGTCTTAACGACTCCAATTAGTATTAGAGAGTTAGAATATATATATATATGGAAAATTTTAACTTAGACACTTCACCTTTAATATATTGCACATCAACACAAAAATCAATTGCATTGAGCACCATTCCGGGAGTACAAGTAAGATCGGTTATAAACGATTATGAAATACTTGTAAAAATCCGTAACGGTAGTCGTAAGAAAATAATTCCTATCCATTAAAGTATGGAAAGGTTCGAATTATATAAGGAACTGAATAGTTTAAAAAGTGATTTCGACAAATCTTACAAGTCGTTAACACAAAACCGGTCGATACTACCAAATGCTGAAGTATTAGTAACTCGCGTTAACACAGCGCGTATGCTAATACATGGCAAGAGAGACCAGTTAGGTAAAGGCCGTTGCTCTTAAATAACCAAACTACGATCGAATTTAATAACAACAAAGCAAAGGTACATTTTAACAATTTTGGTACCAACAATCCTAAATACCCCTTTAAGATCCAGTAGACTCTGATTCTACAAACATAGAAATTAAAAAAAAACGACCTAATACCCTTACCATCCCCGCCGTCCTCATTCAATCTGAATTATAGGATCAGAACTTAACAAACTCTGACACTAACTCCAGCTTAGAAGAGCAGAAGCCATTCATTCTGCCAGACGAATCAGCCGCCTAATGCGCATATAATATAGAAATTGCGCATGCAGTGCCAGAATTTGACGGGCAGGAAATAAGCCTTTCCAGATTCATTACGGCAGTTAGGCTAGTAAAAATGACGAAAGGGTCATATGAACCATTCGCTGTAGAAGTAATTAAGTCCAAGATATTTGGGTCAACCTTACACAAGGTCAGTAACAAACTACAATTGATGCAACTATTAAAAAGTTGCAGGACACGATTACAGGAAAAACTTCTGACGTTATAAAGTAAAAATGGGAAATGTTTCCCAAAGGGTAAATCGATGAAGGTTAACCTTATGAACATGCTGATAAGTACAGCACCAAAGAAGCGATTCGAGTCACAACCAAAAATTGTGAACATCAAAAGCTTAAAACAATACTTGAAGCAGGAACGTTCACTTCAATGAATGAAGCTGTGAGAAAGTGTATTGATTGTACCAAGCACCATTTTCTACACTCAGAGAGCTCAGGCTTATCGCAGTAACTACAACAGAGGTAATTACCGCGGTAAAGACAATGGCTGTGGTTATAATATTAATTATAAAGAAATTAATTAAAGCCGCAGTAACGCCAATATAACTGTAAGAACAACCACAATAGAAGACGGGGGAATTACAAAAGGAACAACCGTCAAAATGGAGGTAATAACTCCAATAACAGTAACAATGTTAGGGTAACCCAAAGCACTTCGGGAAACTCCAAACAACCTTTAGATACTCAACAGGCAAAGAACTTATCTTTTTAATAGACACAGGTACAAACATATCAGTCATTAAATTCTGATGTCTTTCATGACATCCAATCTAACAATAATATAAATATACAAGGGACTAATAAAGAAGTCACTAAGTCTATTGAGATTCAGACAACTAAATAAATAATACCACATAATTTCCATATTGTAAATTTACAATTCGATTTCATTAAAAAATACAACTGTCAACCAGACGTCAAGCCATCAGAAGGCTGGCTTATAATTCAACCGATTAATTAAACATTTTCAATTTATGTCCCAATAACATACAGCTCTGGTAATAATTGAATGCCAGGTCCGAAGATGTCCGAAAAATCGAATCAGATTCAACAGAAGACAGTGATTAACTCCAAATCAACAAATTCAGCCACGTATATAAATTATGTTAGTTTAGTTATCCCGTGCCGCGGTCTGTGGTTACTATTGTACTCGGTAGTAGCAGCTTTACCGGGCGGTTGCCACGGTACTTCCTTACCGTTAAGCCCTTAAGGCTAGGTAACCAATTTATGATAATAAAATGGAATGATTACGGCGGAGCCGGATTACTGATATTTATGAGTTCTTTATTAAGCAAAGTTCAGAATCGTACTGACTTAAAGCTAACAAAAATTGAACTTCATAGCGGCCACACCAATATGCTGTGTTGCCGGCTATGCAATGGCATCCGGCCAGACGTTGTGTTAGCAGTTTGGCCGGAGCGAACTCTCTTAGTTAACTACCCTCCCTCAGGAATGAAGCCGCCCTCGACTTACCCTATTGGGCAATAATCTCTTTTAGCTGGGCCGCAGTTCTTCTAACCTGGGTGACTCGCCGATAAGTTAAGGTGATGCAGATCAACGCGCAGCACATTGCTCCTGAAATTAGTACAATCTGATGTGACCGATAGTTGTTGACCTCCTTCCCGAACTTTTTGATATGTTCCAAATCAGTGCCATTGTCTACACTCACGCGAGCCCGGCGATCGTTTACAATGACAATCCCATCGTCAACGTAAGTAACGGGATGCAGCGTGGAGCTCCTGGGCGCACGATCTTCTTAGCGCCAGCTGGCAAAACGTAGCCCCTGGTGTTATGAAGCAATTCTTCACCGTGTGGATCTCCCCATTGCATTCCGCTATTACTTTATCTTCTAGCATGAGCATGGTGTCGTGATGCGACACGGGACAAATAGTAATCTTATTGCAGGCTGACTTAATTTTAGAAAATATAATAATAAAGTTTAAAATGTTAACGGATTGTAGGATTTTAACGGACACTACGGACAATACGTCCTTAATCGCAGTCTCGGTGAGCTCTTCCATCCACACACTTTCCAGGTCTGCATGATCTTGTATGCTAGGGCAAACGATATTTACTTTAGCTTGAGCTACTGCAAGCATTACATTTTGCAGCTCCATTGCAATTATCCTATTTCGAGTTAATAACATCTCATATAGGTGTCCCGTATCAATTTGGTATTCTTTAGCGGACCTCAGAAGTTGATTCACAGTTGTGGAAATTCTATTGATTTGGTCCTGCACTGTGTTATTGATATTCACTTGTCTATTGTTTGCATTTATTAGTTGGACTACCAACCACTACCTTCAACGCTGATGGATGCTCAATGAGTCGAGTAGGTCGCGCAAGTGCGCAACATCAACGCTCAAGAGTTGTTGAATGTGCGATTAGGGGAACATGTTCGTCATTCTATCAAGTTCTTCTACTACGCGCTTATATTCTGAGAGATTCGCTGAGTGTTTTACAAATGCGAATTTCTCCCATACCAAAATTCGACCATTAACGATGCCGAAGTTATGGTCAAAAGGAATAGCAGGTGTAAGAAAGTGAACCTGTAATTCGGGTATACTGTAACATTTGTTTAAAACGGGTTTGCACACAACCAAGGCATGACAAATAAAGCACGATTAAAAATAAAAGTAATAAAAAAACTTGTGGCTAGGGATAAATGATAATAAAAAATGAAAAATTAGCAGGCGAGCGATAACGTGGTTATGCTTGGGCTACCTAAGGTTGTCCTTGTGGACCACCCTCCCCTTAATGAGGACTGAGGTTCCCATGTCCGCTTCCACAGTTTTCTTTTCACGTGTTGAGAGTTTGTTGCCTAGGCGCCTGTTGGATTTCACTAGGACTTTTTCACCAACTTTGAACACCCTGTTTTTTCGGGAAGCATTTTCCCTGTTTTGGAGCTTAGCCTAGGGCGTGTTTTATTTTATCCTGTACCTCGTATTGTGGGTCATTCGACTGTGTTTGATCTATGTCGGCAGACCTCTTGTCGATGACCGAATGGATAGATTTTTTATATCAGCCAGTGGCCAACAGAATTAGCTAAATGGTGTCACTAATGCCTTTATCAATTTTAAGACATCTAGCAAGCTCTACCAGAGTGCTGTGGAAACGTTCCACTTGCCCGTTTGAGACACTGTGGAGAGGCGATGCATTCGAGATGCTAACGCCGAAATGGTTTTCCAGCATGGTCAAAATGGTGTGCGAGTTCAACGATGGTTAGTTGTCGCAATATATGACCTTGGCTCTAAGGAAAATATTCATGAGTTGCAGTAGAACCTCCGTGGTTTAAGATAGAGCTGGCACGACTTAAAAATGTAAAGTCTAGACTCTACAAAAAGTTTAGAGCTTCAGGTTCACAAGCTGCCTTTTCCCGATACTTAAGTGCTCGGTCCGATTTCACCGTGCTTAACGCTCAGTGTTATAAAAACTATTTAGCTCGTTGCAAGACCCAGTTTACACTGGATCCAAAACAGTTTTATAATTTTGTTAACACAAAGCGTAAATCTTCTAGTTACCCATCATCACTTAAATTTGAAAATTCGGCTGCTAGCACTGATCAAGCCATAGCCGATCTTTTTGCACAGTTTTTTCAAACCACCTATTCAACATCAAGTCCTCCAGATCAGTCTTACCCATATGTCATTCCTAAATCAAACTTTATTTGTTGTCCTGTTATAAGTAAAAGCTCACTTCTTTTAGAATTGCAAAGGGTCAAACCAGTCTACTCTCCGGGTCCTGACGGAGTCCCTGGATGTGTGCTTAGGTATTGCGCTGAGACTTTGTGTAGACCATTGCACAAACTGTTTACTTTGTCTTTAGAAACATCCGATTTCCCACACAGATGGAAGGAATCGTTTGTTATCCCGCTTCATAAAAAAGGGAGTAAATTGAACGCATGTAATTACAGAGGTATTTCAAAGCTATCAGCTATACCGAAGTTCTTTGAGAACATTATTACGCCTCATTTACAACACAGTTGTAGGTCCCTTATTTCCTCTTGTCAACACGGATTTATAAAACGTAGGTCAACGACAACCAACCTTTTGGAGTTTACTTCATTTGTTATAGGAGGTTTTAGAAAGAATCGTCAGACTGATGTGGTCTACACTGATTTTAGTAAGGCGTTTGATTCTGTAAGTCACCCGATTTTAGTCCGGAAATTTGACCTTTTAGGGTTTTCAGGTGATCTTCTTAGGTGGATTTTAAGTTATTTGAATGATAGGACTCAAAGGGTCATTTTTAAAAACTCTTTGTCATCCCTAATCCGAGTTACTTCCGGTGTACCACAAGGAAGTCATCTCGGTCCGCTCCTGTTTACATTATTTATAAATGACCTTCCATTAGTCTTAACGAAGTCACGGGTTCTTATGTACGCAGATGACGTAAAGTTGTGCCTGCAATATATTGACCCCGCACAAAGTTTAGCTTTACAATCGGATCTAAATGCATTTCAAACATGGTGCATGGATAATGAATTGAATTTAAATGGTTCTAAGTGTAAACTAATGACCTTTTTTCGTGTCAGCCCCCACTACTCAACGTATACTTTGAGTGGTTGTGCGTTAGATAGGATAACGCATGCTGACGACCTTGGAGTCTACATGGATCCTAGACTTAAATTTTCCGATCACATTACTACTATGGTAAATAAAGCCAGGGGCGTGCTTGCATTTATCAAAAGGTGGTCGAAGGAATTCGATGATCCCTATGTCACAAAGACCTTGTTTATTTCATTAGTCCGACCAATTCTTGAGTACTGCGCTCCTGTTTGGAGTCCCCAATATGGGGTGCATATAGACCGGATTGAGTCTGTGCAAAAAAACTTCTTAATATTTGCCTTACGGAGACTTAACTGGGATACAAGCCTAATACTACCATCCTACTCTAGTAGACTACTTCTAATTAACTTACCATCGTTAGCTAACCGTAGAACTATGCTTGGTATTACGTTTATTAGAAATCTTAATCATGGTGATGTAGAGAGTCCCGAGTTACTGGGTCGCCTGCATTTTAATGTGCCAAATAGATTCACTAGAAACTATATTCCTTTAGTATAAAATCACTGTATCTCTAATTACGCAATGCATGAACCTTTTAGAGTACTTTGCAATGATTATAACAGACTATATCATCTAATATCTACTACTGACTCACTTCCTATCTTTAAATCAATAATACTATCCTCCCTAGTATCTAATTAGTTTTACTTGATGTATTTTGTCTATTCGTATATTGACCTATATTTTTAATTGTCTATTGTTACATTGTCTTTTTCTTTGTCCGCGATTATGTTTACTCGCCCAAAACGGTGATGGGCTCCGCGCGTAACAAGCTTTGCTTGGTGTCCTAGGGCCACTTGTTTGTACTGACCATAGTGCATCAACGTCAACGTCCAAGCACCAGCTTGAGGTCCTCTATGGTTCTAGAGGGAATTGGCTGGACCATGGCAAATTTCGAGAATTTCTCAATGCACGTAAGGAAATATTTTTTGTCTGTGGAGAAAATGTCTATATGTAGCATTTCTCCTACATGAGATGGGACTGGCGTTTCACCAAGCTCATGTTTTAAGGGATGTCTGTTGCAATTAGCTACTATTTCACTCGCTAGCTTGGTTATTTTCGGGAAGTAGTACTCTGAGAGTAACTGCTTCACATTTTCTTGGGCCGATCTGTGAGCATTGTTGAGTTCGACAGTGAGAACTTCTAGCCTCTCAGCTTCTCAAGCACTGACTCCTTGCATGTGATGTGACGATCCTGCCTGACGGCCGGGCCGCCACATTAGGTTTAGGAATTAGTTATTTAAGTTTAATATTATTACAATCATAAGTTTGTAAGAGAAATGAAATGAAACATCATTATTTAATAGTCGGAAAGCGAACCGATGGGATTTTTGGGTATGGAACCAGAGTGGGCCAAGTTTAATTCCGCATCATTCTTCCGTGGTGGCAACCATAAAGGAAAATACTAGAAAGTTAGAAGAAAATACCGATCTTGCAAGGAAAAGACTCGGGATTACGAGTGGGGCACACTGCGGCTTCCGGCCACGCCTGTGTTTTTTATTTTTACCCCCACACACCCTTTTCCTCAAGTGACTTAGGTTGCAGATGGCCGGCAATCCGGCTGAGCGAGGTAGAGGTTATCACACTATATATATATATACACATTCCCCCCAACTTTCCGCGCAGTGAGGCGTAAGATCCCCTCGCTCTGCGACTAACGCCCTACAGCGAAGCGGCAGAACCCTTCGTGTCCCACTAACTCCCGCAACGAGACTGCAGATCCTTTCGCTCGAAGGTCCAGCCCGCAGGATTTTCAGACCCCACGACGCTCGCCTCGCACCTCGGCCATCCACGAGAAGATCCGGCTGCGGCCTCGCCCGAAGGTCCAAATCTCCGGAATAATTAATTAAAAATCATCGTTCGCCCTGCGGACGTTACTCTCTAGCCCATTGTCTCAGTGATCTTACAAACTTCTTCTAAAAGGACCTCTGCATCCGACTGAGAGTTGTACCCTGGCAAGAGAGCATCCTTCCAGTAAAGTCAATGTTATGCCTTCTTTTGTTTCCGAAGAGTACGAAGCTGCTTTTTGACGGAAAGCGTGCTTTCTCCAGAGTAATCTGGATTTGAAAGCAATTCAAAGGCTTGTCCGTTATTTGAATTGTGTGGGTCAGTGACAGCTCACGGTGAATTGTGGCCGCGCATTTGGATTGGATTCCGACACTGCGAAGGTCAACGGTTGGTGATCAGTAAAGATAATTGTATCTTTAACTGCATATAAATAATAGCGCAATGTGGGCAGCGCCCAAACTATGGCTAACAGCTCCCTTTCGTTGGAAGCGTAGTTAACATCTCTGTCCTTTAAGGTTCTGGAGATCATAGTTATGGGTCGCCCCTCTTGGGATAGCACCGCGCCAATGCGCTGAGGCATCTGTCGTTAGATCAAAGGCCTTTTTGTAGTCGGGGTATCTGAGAATGACATCCTCTGAAGCCAGAATATTACGCAGCTTTTGGAAAGCCAGCCGTTGCGGCTCTTTGAACTGTACCTGGATACTTTTGAATCTGTGTCTACTAACACTTCTATGTTCTCCTTTCAGAATGTCCGCAATGGGCCTAGCTATTGACGCAAAAACTTTAATAATGCATCTATAATAGCTAGCCAAGCCCAGGAATGATCTGAAGACAAATATGTCCGGGAATTCCTGAATGGTTTTGATTTTTTCCAGGTCTGTAGTAGCCCCGTTGTTGGTGACTATAACACGTAAAAAGCTAACGCTTTTCTTGAAAAAAATTGATTTTTGCGCTGATACCCTCATTTTAGCATCGTGCTGGCTCTTAAGAACCCAATCTACGTGCCGGATGTGGGAGTTTTCGTCCTCCACCAACCACCGACGTATTGCAAGGTAGGGCCTCCCGAGATGGGTTTGTTCCCTGAGTAAAGTGTTACAATTTTCAAACCCGTCCGCATCCATACATCCGCGTGTGAAATTCTTAGAAACAGTAGTGACCAGAGACACGTGCGAGTTCTCGGAATTGTTGGAAGTTTTACAGTCCTCCCTCTGCGCACAGCAAGGAGCAGGTGCCGCGTGCAGCGGTTTATAAGCGGAGCCATACGTTTCTTCAGCGCCAGGCCAGAATCGCCGTTTGAGATTCTCATACCGCACAAAGAGTGAAAGGAATCTTTCATCCATGCCACACCTGGATTAATTTCATCATCGTTCAAACATAATCGGCTTTTGACCTTACCAGGTCCGCACCACGATCTACAAGTCGGATCACGTTGCAGTTCGGGCGAAAATCGCACAGGCGCCGATTCGGCCAATTCGGGCAAGACCGCTGAAGCACGCTGCCGCGTCCCAATTGGAATTTGAGTTCCAATTCTGGTTTTTAGTTAATTTTGGCCGGGACTGCCAACTTGTTTTTGTACCGCTTAAGCGATTGTAGTTTAATTTTCTTATTCTAAACATGTGTACCACAAGTTTTAATTTAATTTACGATTCCTATTTAGCCATTATACTTGCGTGTGTGCTATGGACATAATATGATATATATACACATAAATTAAACTATTCTACAGCGCACATCGATCGTCATGAGGCCTGCTGACTTCGTTGGAGAGTTCGTAAGTACGGCATAGCCGTTAATCATTTACATTCCTACATATATATATATATATACACTTTCCCGCATTCATGTATTGATAAATATTAAATAAGAATCGTTTACCCTTATATTATTTAACGTTATCCGCCTAAGTGCTTTTCTGTAATTTTTGAATAAGTTTTCTGTATATCGATAAAATGTGTAATCAGTTTCGTAATAATTTAACGTAAACTAAATATCCATTTCCTTTTTTTATTTGATAATCTTGTTCTGACACACGATCACATAGAGGGTCGTTTGGCGTGAAGAACGCTTAGTTTTAAGGTTTAAGTGTTAGGATTTGTAGTATTAAGAACCATGAACCATGTTATCGTATTTGCCGTGTTAAATGAAATTTAAGATGAATTCATTTGTGATCTTTTGAGGGCAACTTAGAGGATGCAGCGCAGCGGTTGCTTTAAGGGTGGAGTCTAATGAGACTTCACAGGTAGGGTGGGTATAGAAGGTAGCCAAAAACATCTGGGCTTCCGTCTTCGATAAGTACAGTCTGTCGTCCGAGTCTTAGCCGTTGGTGTAATATTCTTATCGTTACCGTCTCTCTGTCTACTATTGTTAGTTCTGTGACACTCTTTTTTTATCTTAAAACAAACCCACACCCATCACCCTGAGCAGGCCGGTCAAAGCGTAGACAGAGGTGTTAGGGTGGACAACGCTCATAGAGTGCGTTCGTTACAGAATTAAATGGTGCCCAACATGGGGCAAGCCCGATGCCGGATCAGGCATCTGTCGTTTGACAGCCGAGCTTCCCGAAAATAGTTCAATACATCCATTTTTTTTAAATTGTAGTTTCAGTTGGTATTTCATTTTTGACTTGGATTTGATGGTACTCTGGATACAATCGAAGCCATACCAGCAGAAATGTTATACGTTTGTTACATGTTTACTCGTTACTCGTTACTCGTAGAGTAAAAGGGTATTCTGGTTTCGTCGGAAAGTATGTAACAGGCAGAAGGAAGCGTTTCCGACTCCATAAAGTATATATATTCTTGATCAGGATCACTAGCCGAGCCGATATAGCCATGTCCGTCTGTCCGTCTGTCCGGATAAACGCTGAGATCTCGGAAACTATATGAGCTAGGCTATTGAGATTTGGCGTGCAGATTCCTGAGCTTCTTACGCAGCGCAAGTTTGTTTCAGCAATGTGCCACGCCCACTGTAACGCCCACAAACCGCCCAACCGCCCAAACATTCCATTTTGATTATTTAATACTTTGGAATTTTAGTTCTGATTTAAAGTCGGTTCTTTAGTAGGTCTTCAGTTTTCAAACCACATCTTCTATCCAATTAAAATCGAGATTTGTTCTAGCTGAAAAGATTCGTCCCTCTTTTGATTGGTTAGACCTCAAAATGCAATTTTTTAACAACTAATTCCGCAAACATTTTCAGTTGATAAGTAGTACCTATCGAACAAAAATCAAACTGCTGCTACATTACTCCTCAGGATAAGCCCCTTTTATTTTTATGATACTGTCGCATTCCGTATTTCTCACGGATCTTTCTCGTCTTGTCATTGTTGAATGATTATCGTATACTTCTATAGCGTATCGTATACCTTTCTATTTTGAAGTTTTTGAGTTTAGTTAGTTGTTTAGTTATGTTTTATATCGTTTGAAAATGTCGGTTAGGCACAGCAACGAGAACCTAGTTTCTCTAGGTGATGATGACTCAGTGACGTGCACCCTCTGCAATGGAGTAGTTTTTGAATTGGATTTAATTGAAACTGCTTGTAAACATTGCTTTTATGAGGCTTGTCTACAAAACTGGCTGCAGGATAACAACACAGGTCCAACATGCTCTCAACCATGTTCTCAGTCCCAGATTGTATCTAATCTGAATTCCGGTATGCAAAATCGAATGATGACCAGATCTATGTCTCGTAACGCCGATAATCAGAACAATATTATCGTCTCTCAGAATGGCAACTCGAATCCCCATCAAGACAATAGGCAAGCTAATGACTCAGATACAATCGAAGACCCAGATCAGCAAAGTCTTGCGAATCAAATTCGGGCATTTCGAAAAAGCATGTTGGAGAACCAGATGACATTTCAAGTAACCATGACAGGTACAATCTCAGAAAAAGTGACTCAGATGTTTATCCAATTGAATAGGTCTACGTTTGTGGATAACAAAACTCAGCACGAATTCCGTAATAATTCCGGACAAGTCGATTTCCAGAACAATCAGGGTTAAAACAGTCAGCGAGTTAGAAACTCTCCAGATGTGCGAAGCGATCGCAGCGATCTTTCTTTGGATCGTCTTGACAGAATATCAAATGTGATTTCCAATTGGCGACTCAAATTCAGTGGGTTGGGTGACGACATCGCAGTTGAGGATTTTGTATACCGAGTAAACTGTCTCACTGCACAAAGCCTAAACGGAAATTTCGATTTGTTGTCGCAGTTTGCAAATATATTATTTGCAGGTCCTGTTTATCTTTTTACTGGCGTGTTCACAGGTCGGTAGATGACATGAGCTGGCACGTTGTGAGGAGTTGAATAACCTCCCACAAATCTGAGCAGCAGCACCAGCAGATGGCCGGCAGCTTACCAGATACGCGGCGAATTCGCGTAGTAACGGCGCGGCGAGAAGAGAATGGAGAACAAGAAAGTTTGAAGGCCAAGGATGGAGAACAAGAGAGTTTGTAGACCAAGGATGGAGATCAAGAGAGTTTGGAGTCCAAGGAGCGGATAAGGAGAGAGTGGAGACTTGGCGGGCAGAGCATGAGTGCCTTGTAGGGATAACGGGACTCCACCGGACTTTGGACCGGGGGAAGAAGTGCCACATCTCGGCAGTGGAGCGGCACACAGGCGTGTCACAAGCATCACGGGAACAAGCGGGACAGCGGCAGTGGGCAGAACATCGGTTGGAAGCTGTGCGTAAAGGACAAGTGGGTCAACCAGGAGTCACGGACTTTGGACCTGGAGTGGAGAGATTCAGAGGGCCGTGCGCAAAGGGGAAATAACGGTTCCCGTAGGCCCTATATAAGGCCGCAGAGCGCTGGCAGCTGGATCAGTCGATCACGAGGAGTCAAATTGCCAAAGTGAATAGTCAGTCAACCAAGTAATATACGAGAGAGCCACAACAAGGCAAATCGTCAGAAGCAGCGCCGTGGGAAACATACAAGGAGCAAGATCGCCACGTCGAGACGTTCGGGATTGGGACATCAGGAATCTCCGAATTGAGACACAAGTGGCTGAGGTCCGGAAGGCATCACACGGCTAAGTCAAGGCGTTTGTTTTCCAACTTTGTCACGACCACACCCTGGCGAATCGCCCGGCGGGTCTGACGGAGAACCGTTAGCTCGGGGAGGAAAGTTGTTTTAGACCCAGCGTACATCGCCCGACCAAGCAGGACCTGGCGTGAAGAACGAGTGGGGGATCGATTTTCGGTTTCAAGAGGAGTTCGCCTGGAGAGCCATGCGATTACCGGCGAAGTTCTCGAGCAGCAACCGCCCAAATCCCCGAGTTCCAGAACGCCAAGCTACTAGACAGGAAGGGCGAGCGAACGACCAGTTGAAGCAGTCAATAGGCGTTGTCCTGGAGAAGCCCAGCGGCAAGACAGCAGACATCGGCAGCGACGACAGCAGACATCACCGGCAGCCACGTTACCATCGCCGCGCGGAGCTCATTGGGGAGCGCAGGAGCGTCGCGGACGTCAAGCATTAGGGTGAAGCCGGGTGGAACGTTCGTCTGCGCTACGCAAAAAGGTCCTGAGCATTGACAACATGCAAAAAAAAGCCCACAGGAGAGAGTCAAACCAAGATAGGAAAACAGGAGCGCTGACCCCGAGACCAAGCCAGTAGGACTATGCAAAGGTCGCTAACCAGGTCCGCTAATGGTCGTTCAGGTTCGACGGGGCGGAAAACCCATTTGAATTCCTGGAGCAGGTAGAATGGTCCGCCAACACGTAGAGCTTGGACTTAGATATGATCCCCCGAGCGATGCCAGAATTGCTTAAAAGAAGGGCATTAAGTGGTTTATCGCCAACAACAAGCAATGGAGATCCTGGACAGAGTTCATAGAAAGATCTGCCGAAAGATTTCCGGACCAGGTCCGGCAACGGAAGCAGGGCTTCAGCGAGTCGTTCAAGGACTACATGATCGACATGGCCACTTAACTATTCTACGAAAGAGACGTTAAATAGAACTGCACCCCAACCATAGGGATCTTCCCAAGAGTGTACAAAGTGTCGGACCTGGATACGCCAATGATCCTAGCCGATGAGTACGAGAACTTGAAAAGCTAATCGAGGAGGAGCTGCAGTTGTCCGCAGCTGTGATGATTGGTGGACACAGCTACAAAGCCAGAATCGAGCAACGGAGCAACGGCAAGCTTCGTTAGCGAAGAAATGGCGGACAATATTGCTGCTCTAGGAAGGATTACAAAGATGAGACGGCAAGTTAGGTTGGCAGACGGAAGATGCTTCGGAATTAATGCGCAGCTCGAAGTAGGGGTCAAATTCGGCAACAAGCAAGTGACCATGACCGTGTTGATTTTACCCGGAGAAGCGGATCCGTTGGTGTTGGGATGGAACTTCCTGAAGCAAGTCGGAACCGAGATAAGGTGTGCTGGACCCGAGACAATAATACCAGCCAGGAACCGACACAATGGATGGCTCGAGGAGAAGCTATCGGTAGCAGTCGTTCAACAAGTAAACGAGTTAGACGATACTATAGCGTTCCTGGAAACTGAGCTGGCAGACTTCAGCACAATGACGGGAACATCGAATACGGTAGAACACCAGATCAAAATGAAGGATGACAAGCCAATCAAGCAGAGATACTACCCCAAGAACCCAAAAATCCAAGGGGAAATCAACGCAAAGGTGGACGAGCTTCTCCAAATGGGGTTCATACAGCACTCAAAGAGCCCATACAGCTCCCCCATCGTGATGGTGAAAAAGAAGACAGGCAAGTGGATACTGTGTGTCGACTTCAGACAGATCCACGCGAAGTCAGTGAAGGATGCCCCAATGCGCCGCATAAACTACATCCTAGATCAACTAAGGGAAGCGCGGTACATCAGCAGTTTGGACCTGAAGGATGGATACTGGCAGATCCCACTGCAAGAGAAAAGCAGGCAATAAACGGAGTTTGCGGTACCAGGCAAAGGTCTATTTCAGTGCCGTAATGCCGTTCGGACTTCACTCGGCGGCGGCAATTTGGCCCGAGATGTCACCTTACGCATTCGCATACCAGGATGACATAATAGTGATCGGTCGCACGCTAGAGGAACACAAGAGAAACCTTAGAGTGTTCCGGCGTCTAAAGGAAGCGAACCTGAGACTGAATCCAGAAAAATGCCAATTCATTGAGAAGGAACTGCTGTACCTCGGACATCGAGTGACCAGCGAGGGGATAGGAACAGATCCAGAAAAAGTAACCGCCATCGCTGAACTGGAACCACCATCGACCGTCAAAGAGCTCCGGCAATATCTAGGAGTAGCGTCGTGGTACCGCCGGTTTGTACCAGATTTTTCTAGAATCGTCAAACCCTTGAATGACCTGCTGCGCAAAGTGGGAATGGACACCAGAGCACCAGGTGGCGTTTGAGGAAGTAAAGGCAAGAACTTTTATCCTGCAAACACACGCCAGCGACTACGGCATCGGAGCAATACTGACCCAGGACACCGAAAGGGCGAAAGAGTAATCTCCTATTCGAGCCGAACACTGAACGGCGTTAAAAAATAACTATTCAACAACGGAGAAGGAGTGCTGGCGATCGTCTGGGCGATCCGAAAGCTCAGGCCATATCTGGAAGGGTACCACTTTAAGGTAGTAACCGACCACATGGCCCTGAAGTGGCTCAACATCATCGGCCCTGGAGCTACAACAGTACGAGTTTGAGATAGCGTACAGAAAGGGTCAGCTAAACGTGGTGGTCGACGCATTAAAAAAAGGCATCGGCAACAATAGCTTCAGGAGAAAACCACGACGTACCTTCTGCGGGACACTTAGAAAGCCGGATGACAATTGCAGCCCGCAGCCCCAAAGCCCACGTAGGAAAATGCGAGACTTGCATGCGGTTAAGGACCAATCAGATGCAGGCGGCTGGGAGGATGTTGACTCAAGTGCCGAAGGAACTATGGGTCACGGTATGCGCAGACTTCGTTGGACCCCTACCAAGATCTTAGCATGGAAACCAAATGCTGCTAGTCATGATAGATAGATTTTCAAAATGGACGGAACTGGTGCCCCTGCGCAATGCGACAGCAGAGTCGCTTAAGAATGCGTTTAGGGAGCGCAAAATCGCAAGGTACGGGATCCCGAAGGTGGTCATAACGGACAACGGAGTACAGTTTGCAAGCCGTATCTTTTAAAGTTTCCTGGCTGAGATGGGTATCAGTCAACAATTCACCGCACCAAAAGAAAATCCGACTGAGCAAACAGAACCGTCAAGACCATGATTGCGCAATTCGCAGGGCAGGACCAGAGAAACTGGGACGAGAAGTGGCCGGAGATTATGCTAGCAGTGAACACGAGCACATCGGAATCCACCGGCCATACACCGGCGTTTCTTACCCAGGGCAGGGAACCACGTCTACCCAGCAGCCTATGTGATAAGGAAACCCTAGGTACGGGACGAGCTACGGAGACCCCTGAGGAATATTCTAACAAACTGAGGGAGGTATTCAAGATCGTATGGCAAAATATTAAAAAGGCGTCCCAGGACCAGGCCAGACACTATAATCTGAGAAGGAGGCAATGGTCACCAGCGGTGGGCGACATAGTGTGGGCCACGGAACATCAACTGTCCAAAGCAGCTGAAGGATTCACTGCAAAACTAGTCCCGAGGTACGATGGCTCTTACCAGGTTCTAGATATCGTCTCACCCGCAAGGCAACAGGTTTCAGCGTCGGGTGCGAGCCAGAATCAACCGATTACGCAGAAGGGAGTGTGCGTGAAGGGAGACAAGAAACACAAGTCGCGCAGCCCAGACACATACCGTAGCATCCTGAGATTCTATACGGAATGCGCCGGACGAGCTTGTCTAGTTGTTACCCGAGGAAAGGGGGAGGACGGAGAAGAATCAGATCTACACCGTAGCCAGCTGGTCACAAAAGACAGAAACACGCACCGCACCAACGGTTAACTGAAAAAAAATGGTTTCATGGCAACAGTGGTAGCAATTTCAGCCTCAAACGGCATATGCTTACCCATAGCCGTGAGACGAATTCGATGAAATGTTCTAACTGCAGTGAAGAATTCCGATCTGAAAATATTCTCAAGGGGCATGAGCGTGGTCCCTCTTTGCTATTGTTATTCATGGAGTGCGTGCGACGGCACAAGAGGCGCATTCATGGTAACCGACGAGCGTCGCTCGAAGAAAAATAAATAACAGAAGTGCAACTCACCACGGGCAGAAAAATCCTACTGCAAACGATGGACAATCGCTATTCAAGGCCGCTGGGGCCACTGTTCTTGGGGTTAAGGACAACGAACGACATAGGCTGGAAGGAGCTGAGAAAATAAAATCGAATAGACGATCATCCAGAAGCTGTGCGGGCAGATCGAAAGTTGCAAAAGTTGAGAATGGTGACGCTTCCCTAAGCGCACAAGGCCGAACTCTCTGCGAGTCCAAAGCGCGACAAGCGAACCCGAGGCAGCGCGAGCAGAGGCGGCCACTACGAGCCGGCCCAAGCATTACGTTAACGAACGCGGAAGGGGACAACCTAGTGGCAGGCCTGAGCATGGACAATATTCAAAAAGAGGACCACAGGAGAGAGTCAATCCAAAATAGGAAAACAGCAGCGCTGACCCCGAGACCAAGCCAGTAGGACTATGCAAAGGTCGCTAAACAGGTCCGCGAATGGTCCTTCAGGTTCGACGGGGCGGAAAAACCATTTGAATTCCTGGAGCAGGTAGAATGATCCACCAACACGTACGTACAACTCTAAAGATCTTCCTAATAGCGTAGAAAGTGTCGGACCTAGATATGATAATGATCCTAGCCGATGAGTACGAAGAACTTGAAAAGGAACAGGAAGTTTTCGCACAGGAGAACAAGTTCTCAAAAACCAAGTGGGCATCACCAACGCAGGTCACATACAGAAAATGCGAGGAGACAGACAACCAGGACACACGAGGAAATGACCAATGGTCACCACCACACCAAGCCAGATGACAACAGGCAACAGACGCTCCACGCGGAGGCCAATGGTCACCACCCCCCACAGCAACAGAGACGGCCAAACAATACCTTGTGGAGGCCGCCAAGCAACACACAGAGGTCACAAGATGCCACCCATATCACAGACCCGCAGGAGGCCTGTCGGAAATGTGGGGGGAACGGACACTGGGCTAGAGGTCTGTCGAAACCAACGGCTGTTATTCTGCTGGATATGCAGCAAGGTGGGTGTCAGGAGCGTCGATTGCTGCCAACGATCGGGAAATGGCCAGCGATCTCAGCCGCAGAGAGGCGAGCGGGGATTGATTTTACCCGGAGTAGCGGATCCGTTGGTGCTGGGATGGAACTTCCTGAAGCAAGTCGGAACCGAGATAAGGTGTGCTGGACACGAGATAATAATACCAGCCAGGAACCGACACAATGGATGGCTCGAGGAGAAGCTATCGGTAGCAGTCGTTCAAGTCGTTCCAGCGTTCCTGGACGCAGAGCTGGCAGACTTCAGAACAATGACGGGAACATCGAATATGGCAGAAACACCAGATCAAAATGAAGGATGACAAGCCAATCAAGCTGATATACTACCCCAAGAACCCAAAAATCCAAGGGGAAATCAAGGCAAAGCAACGAGCTTCTCGAAATGGGGTTTATAGAGCATTCAAAGAGCCCATACAGCTCCCCCATCGTGATGGTGAAAAAGAAGACAGGCAAGTGGAGACTGTGTGTCGACTTCAGACAGGTCCACGCGAAGTCAATGAAGGATGCCTACCCAATGCCCCGCATAAACTACATCCTAGATCAACTACGGGAAGCGCGATACATCGGCAGTTTGGACCTGAAGGATGGATACTGGCAGATCCCACTGGAAGATAATAGCAGGCAATACACGGCGTTCACCGTACCAGGCAAAGGTCTACTTCAGTGGAGGGTAATGCCGTTCGGACTTCACTCGGCGGCGGCAACGTTTCAACGAGTGCTGGACCAAGTAATTGGCCCCGAGATGTCACCTCACGCATTCGCATACCAGGATGACATGAAAGGACACTTACGAGAACGGCACAAGGATATGAGTTACGATAAGGAATTCACCCGCAAGGCAACAGGTTTCATCGTCGGGTGCGAGCCAGAATCAACCGATTACGCCACGTAGGTGGAAGTATGCGCGAAGAGAGATAAGCAACATAAGTCGCGCAGTTCAGACACACACCGTAGCATCCGGAGATTCTATACGGAATGCGCCGGACGAGCTTGTCTAGCTGTTACCCGAGGAAAGGGGGAGGACGGTGAAGAATCAGGTCTACACCGTAGCCAGCTGTTCACAAAAGACAGAAACACGCACCGCACCAACAGTTAACTGACAAAAAAATATTGTTGCATGGCAACAGTGGTAGCAATTCCGGCCTCAAACGGTGTATGCTTACCCATAACCGTGAGACGAATTCGATGAAATGTTCTGACTGCAGTGAAGAATTCCGATCTGAAAATATTCTCAAGGGGTATGAGCGTGGTCCCTCTTTGCTATTGTTATTCATGGAGTGCGTGCGACGGCACAAGAGGCGCATTCACGGTAACCGACGAGCGTCGATCGAAGAGAAGTAAATGCCAAAAGTGCAACTCACCACGGGAAGAAAAATCCTACTGCAAACGATGGACAAACGCTATTCAAGGCCGCGGGGGCCACTGTTCTTGGGGTTAAGGACAACGAACGACATAGGCTGAAAGGAGCTGAGAAAATAAAATGGAATAGACAGATAATCCAGAAGCTGTGCGGGCAGATCGAAAGTTTCAAAATCACCATGAGCCAGGGAAGGGGACGCCTCGATAGGCGATCGATTGGCACAGGACGATAGTGCGATCCATGGGCACACGCAAACTGGAAATATCGTCAAAAAGTGGAAATATCGCAACGAGCAGGTGGCAACGCCCCACCGTCGGTATCGATACTCGATAAAACATCGATCATGCACGGATGGTGTGACCAGGCGGAAGAACAATAGAAAGGAGTAAGACGCAGCAATGAGCAGCGAGCTGGGGATCGATAGCCCATGAGTATCGATGTCCCAGTGGAAACATGGACGCGGGAGATTTCAAGTTGCTACGAGGAGGATGACCAGCGCTGTAGAAACTCAATGAAGTTAAGAGCGTCGAGGGAGCATCGGGGGAGCAACGAGGGAGTGCCGCGGGAATCGGAAGGAGCATCACAAGGACTCGAAGGCTAAGATGTGCAAGGAAACGCCGGAGAGTTGGAACGAGTTTTAAATGCTTCCCGTAGTAAGGGGGGAATGTGAGGAGTTGAATAACTTCCCACAAATCTAAGCAGCAGCAGCATCAGATGGCCGGCCGCTTACCAGATACGCGGCGAAATCGCTTAGTAACGGCGCGGCGAGGAGAGGATGGAGAACAAGAGAGTTTGGAGACCAAGGATGGAGATCAAGAGAGTTTGGAGATCAAGGAGCGGATAAAGAGAGAGTGGAGACTTGGCGGGCAGAGCAAGAGTGCCATGTGGGGACAACGGGACTCCACCGGACTTTGAACTCTCCCGTGAACTTTGGACCTGGGGAAGAAGTGCCACATCTCGGCAGTGGAGCGGCACACAGGCGTGCCACAAGCATCACGGGAACCTGCGGGACGGCGGCAGTGGGCAGAACATCGGTTGGAAGCTGTGCGTAAAGGACAAGTGGGTCAACCAGGAGTCACGGACTTTGGACCCGGAGTGGAAAGATTCAGCGGGCCGTGCGCAAGGCCGCATAGCGCTGGCAACTGGATCAGTCGATCACGAGGAGTCACGACCACACCCTGGCGAATCGCCCGGTGGGTCTGTCAGGGTTCAGCGAAAGAGGCCTACGACGAAGAGCCGTTAGCTCGGGGAGGAAGGTTGTCTAAGACCCAGCGTACCTTGCCCGACCAATCAGGACCTGGCCTGAAGGACGAGCGGTGATCGACTTGCAGTCGCCCTGGAGAGCCCTGCGATTACCGGCGAAGTTTCCGAACAGCAACCTCCCAAATCCCCGAACGCCAGATCGCCAAGCTACTATTCAGGAAGAGCGAGCGAAGCAGTCAATAGGCGTTTTCCTGGAGAAGCCCAGCGGCAAGACAGGAGACAGCGCAGAGGACATCGGCAGCGACGCCGGCAGACAGGAGCGTCGCGGACGTCAAGCATTAGGGTGAAGCCGGGTGGAACGTTCGTCTGCGCTAGGCTCAAAGCAAAGTGAACTGCTAGGCAGCTTCCTGGCGATAGCCTTGACTGTCAGCGCGATCTGAGCAAGAACATAGCGGGACCGTCCGGGACAGAGCAAGGGACAGGTATTGCCTCGAGAGGCGTTGTCCTGGAGAGCAAGGCTTGTTCACCCTAGTCTGAGAGCGGTGCCGCTTCCCTAAGCGCACAAGGCCGAACTCTCTGCGAGTCCAAGGCGCGACCAACGACCCTGAG
This sequence comes from Drosophila suzukii, assembly GCF_043229965.1. Taxonomy (NCBI): domain Eukaryota; kingdom Metazoa; phylum Arthropoda; class Insecta; order Diptera; family Drosophilidae; genus Drosophila; species Drosophila suzukii. Next base: position 199,035 of record NW_027255927.1, on the reverse strand, counting down.
GCAGCGCGTCGGCAAGCGAGCATTGGCGGCCACTACGAGCATTCCGAGACACAGGAGCCAGCGGACGTCGAGTCAACGCGTCGACAAGCCAAGTCGAGGAGCACTAGCAGCCGGCGGCACCAGAGCAAGGAGATACCGAGGCCAGCCCAACCACAGACCCGCTGTACCAATAACACGAGAATAAATCACACTATTACCATTCGAACCCTGTGTTTTCTGACTGATCTACGGGGCAGTCACGTCATAACAAATTTGGTGGGACGAACACACAATCTTCTGAGCTAGCCGCACGAATCTTGTAGCGAGCAGACAACAATATCAGTTCGTTACAATGTATTATGCAGACACTTAAAGGAGAGATACTCAGATCAGAGATCAGACCGTAAAATAAAAAGTGTCATGCGTCGTCGTAAGCAGGGTTCAAACGAAAGTTTTGATGTGTTTCTTGACGCAATGCTTATCATAGCTAATTCCCTCCGAGAGCCCATGCATGATAGTGAGCTAGCCAGCGAAGTGCGCCACAGTCTGAAGCCAGACTTGAAACTTCAGTTACTGCATGCGCAAGGCGGGTCACCGCCACGAAGAATTTTATCGTAGCACTCTGTCGAAGCCAATTCAAACCCCTTATGTAACCAATCGGTTTGTCAACACAATCCTTCAGGATTACGATTCTGAAGATCAGTCCGAAGACGAAGCCGATGTCGAGGGCGAAGTCCGCGCAATTAAGCCTGCAGACAATTTCATATGTTTAAACTGTGATGAAACAGGTCATATTTTCTGTCGTTCTAACTTGCGTATACGAAAATTCTGGATTCTCAAACGAGCTTTTAACTGCTGCATTATCCCATCAGTCATCCACAAAAAGAATGACATTCGGCCTTTCACAATGATGGAGATACTTGGTCTCGAATATTCAACTCTCTTAGACAGCGGAGCCAAAAAAAGTGTCATTGGTGGAAAACTTGCCCACCAAATAATATCTAATAAGCTGTATAAGAAATTCAAAAGCGTAGTTCGTACTGCAGACGGTCAAACACAATCTGTGACTGGCACAATCTCCATTCCCTTGACGTACAACTCTATAAATTCAAAATTTTAATTCTTAATAGAACCCTCTATTCAACACAGCGTGATAAGCGGCATGGATTTTTGTGAAACCTTTGACACTTTCATCCAACATTCGTTTTCGGTTAATGAAATTGAAAGCAAACCCGAGGACGACCCCGCACACATCTATTTATCCAACGTACAGAAATCAAAGCTAAAAAAGGTAATCGACTTCTATCCATCATTCGAATGTGAGGGCATAGGTTTGACCAGATTGATAGAACACAACATTGACACATCTACCGCGAAACCAATCAAACAAAGGTTTAATCCTTCTTGTAGCCTTCAATAATGTAGCGAGATATATATTTAATCGCAGGGGCACAGATCGAATCTCTGATGCAACTTTTAAAATTTTTGATATGCCGCTAAAAGTCTGGGCCGAGTACAAAACACTAGTACTGTTGCACAAAGTAATAACAACTTACGAGACAAAATATATCTTTAAATAACTAAAATTCAGCGCTTCCAACAGAACAAACAATCTAATTTGTCAAAAAGTAAAACATGATTATGCTGAGAAACACTTTTTTATCTGTGCTGTACGTTCTTGGAATAAACTACCACATCCATTAAAAACAATTAAGTCTGCAACGCAATTTAAAACGAAATCACACACACATATTTTCAAAGCAGTATATAATTTAAAACAAAACTTAGTCCTTAAGAATTTAATGTTTCATATCTCAAATGTCATAGTCTTAATGTCTTGTATTAGAACTATATAGTTAAGAAAATTTTATTATGTTAATGAAGTAAATTTAATTGTGACTAGCGCACTAATTTATAAGTATTCTTGTCCTTGTAGCGTTATGAAGAGTAAAAACCAAAATAAATAAATATTTTATATACAAAGTTATAATAAAGAAAAAAAAAAAAAAAAATTGATCGCATGTTTGAAATGGACGTCATAGAAGAGACACCATCATCGCCTTGGTCTTCTCCGGTTACCTTCCACTTCAAACCTGGCAAGGTACGTTTCTGTCTCGATGCGAGGAAATTTAATGCAGTTACCGTTAAGGATGCTTATCCGATTCCTGTTATGGAAGGTCTGCTTAGCCATCTCCCGCCAGTGCATTGCATTTCTAAAATAGATCTCAAGGATGCGTTTTGGCAAAACTGCCTAGATCAAGAGTCCCGTGCAAAGACAGCGTTCACGATACCGAACCGAACACTGTACCAATTCAAAAGGATGCCATTTGGTTTGACCAACGCTCCACAAACCATGTGCCGTTTAATGGACCTTGTAATACCATATCAGCTGAAATCGCATGTGCTAGTCTACCTTGAAGACCTTTTGGTGCTGTCAAACAGCTTTGAAGAATATCTTCTACATCCTTCTGAGAAAAGCAGAATTGACAATTAACGTCCAGAAAAGTCAGTTCTGTCTGAAACGGGTAGATTACTTGGGATTTTTTGTTGGAGAAGAAACACTTTAAGTGTTCAGCGACTTCCCGATACCCAAAACTCAGAAACAGCTGTTAAGATTTCTTGGTATGACTGGTTGGTACCAGCGCTTCAATTCGAACTATTCCTCAGTCATATTGTTTGTGCCTAACCGAAGTAGACACTTCTGGGTCACACCGCGGGACAAGGGGGTAATGAGCACTTGTTGCTGGCACGGGGACGCTTTGATGGCAGGACGATCGCGTCGCGGCAATGGTAACGAACCACAGGCGATGCTGGAGCTGCGCTGAGGGTGAGCTAACGTGGTTAGCTGTTAGTTGAGATAATGCATTACGAGCCCTATTCGCAGATTTATGTTAGGAAGTAGAACCGCGGAGCTGTGGGGTGTGTTGATAACTGATTTATTCTTAATTTGATACATGCTTATATACTACTTAGAACACGTAAGCTTAGCGTAATGATTAGTGAAATAAGCTATATTCTAAAGTAGGTCAGAGAATTAGGATTATCAGTTTGTGTAGTTGGCTCGGTTGACCATGCAACATGTGCTGACTGCATTGTCGCGTCAGTGTGCCGTTCAGTCCGTGAGACGGTGAGTTAGTGAGACATATAATATGCTGATCATCAATTCTCATATGCAGTGGGTGCTACTGAGCCCCTGATACTGATACTGCAACATGTGCTGACTGCATTGGCGGGTCAGTGTACCGTTGAGTCGGAGAGACGGTGATCAGCAATCCTCATATGCTGTGGGTACTACTAAGCGCCTGGTACTGTTCCCAACTTGGCTAATTGTATTGAAAGCACCTAACAAATCATTGATCGAAGAGGATTTTTCCTTCAACTGCGACGCTTCATGTTTGTGATTCAGGTCATTCATACCTCTTGATACTTCCTAACACTCCCCTTTTCGATAAAATTGACATTACCGTGGGGACTGAAATTGTGCCCTCGTAGAACTTGATCATTTGGCACTTCTATGGTATGTGGACTTTCTCCAACAAAACTTAAGTATTTCTTAGTTAAATTTAGAAATGTTGAACAAAAGTCAGGCTTCTTAATGGTTTCAAGTTGATGGGAAGTCGGTTCTGTATTACTTGGTTTTTCTTTTGTAGTATAAAGTTCAGTTAGCTGCAATGAACTATTATGTATAGCGGTTGATCCTCGATCGGACGAGTTATTGTCGCTAGCTCTTGATTGGCTACATATATCTTCAGGTTCCTTTATTTTATGATCCATCAATGCTAAGTTCGTTAAATGAATCCTTTCTTCATCGAGTGAAATCGCATTCTGCCGTTTGCTATCTTCTATATCAAAATGATTAACATTCATTGGATTTTTATCTTTCTTTGGCTCATAAGCAGCGTTCGGTCCTGCAAGATCACCTCTGTCTTCTACCAGAATAGGGTTGATTTCCTTGTCAGATGAGGTTTCTTTATCGAGAAAACCTGTGATTAAATAACCAAGAATTGTGCCTTGAGCCAACGGTCTAATAGGTCCTAGTTCAAGAAGTTCACCGGTTATTACACGAGAAAATACTTCAACCCCTATGTAGGTCAATGGGTCCTGGATGCCGAAAGTCAGGAGTCGTGAATATTAAGATCGGTTGCAATCGGTACTGACGGTTGGTCTGTAATAACTTGGGGCATAATAAATACCTCTGATAGTTTTTCAAACCCTGATGTACATGATGAGAGCTTAAGTTTTGATCTGATTGCTGTTGATATTTTCCCTCCGATTCCACATATACCAATCGGTGACATTTCCTTAAGAGATAGCAGATCTGCCATCCTCCTTGAGATAAGATTCACCTGTGATCCACCATCTATATCATCGCGACATATTTGTAGGTGACCCGTTGGCCCTTGTAATGATACCTTTGCGGTCGAGAGCACAGTATATCCTCTAGGGTTACTGTGCCGGCCACTGGATTGCTAGTCTGTCCTTGGTGTAACAGTGAATGATACCGTTGCTGGCAGACTCGACAAGTGGTCGGTAGACAAGCAATTTGTGCATGCTCCTACTTGAATAATGGCTTGGCGCCGTGTTTTGGGGTCCATTTCCTGGAAACGGCTACATGCTCTAAGATTATATGGTCCTAGGTGACAAATCTTTCAGCTCTCTTCGTTGCGAACTGACTGATGGCGGAGTGTTTCTGTAGGTTGAGCGCTTATGCATCCGCTGAATTTGCCAGAGCAGCTAGCGACTGCTGGTCTAGTTTTCTTCTGATAAGAAAACACAAGATTGGATCCCAGGATTTTGTGCTGACATCGATGTTTTTAAGAGTACTCATTGAGTTTTTTTTAAGTGTCATGTAAGGCCCTTAGTTGGCACGAGGAGCCGTCTATAGGCTTATGGTCAATAATTTTTGCTATGCCGGCGAATACTAGTATTTTTCCGTTCTGGTACCTGGCCTTCAAACGCAACAAGGTGTCGTCATAGCCACCCTGTGAGAAGGCTGTCTCTGTCAAAACGTTCCTCGCTTCACCACCGAGTGAACTCTGTAGAATATGTAGTTTTTGACTGGCCGAATATGGTTCATTATGTACCAATTCCACAGAGAGATCATGGAACCGTGGCCAGTCTAGATACTCGCCGTTGAACTCCGGAATGCTAATTGGCGGAAGTGCCAAGTTTAGGCTCTTTGGCGCGTCGTTTTCTCGAAGCAGGTTCATTTCGTATTCCTTGTATAATGTGTGGAATTGAGCTAGCTCTGCTTCTGCCAGGGCTGCGGCCCCAGGTGTACTATCCAATTCGTCGTGGGCTTGCCTCAGTAACGCCCAATGGAGATCCAGGTGCCCTTGTAGGTGACAGTTGGTGCGTTCGAGGCTAATGTTAATGATGACTCCAATTCGTTGCATCTTCTCTGCAACTGTCGGATCACCGTGTCAATTGAGGAATCTCCTTTGACTTGATCTCTTGTTGTGATCTTGATGTTGTCCGAAGTTCGTCTGGGGGCCTTCGGAAGCCCGCTTCCCCAGTCGGAATGTTGTCCAGAAAGATATTGTGATATATTTCGACCAGCTCCTTTAGTGCTACTAGTCGTGAAGAGTACTCACTTCCAGTGGGTAGTGCCGCTTGCTGGACTTCGTTATCTAGGTCGCAAAACTGTCGAAAGCAATCGGAAGAATATTCTGCACTTCGGAACAAATTCTCGTCCTCACAGCTACCTGATTTTCAAGTAGTCGACGACTTTATCTATCACCGTGTAGCACTTCCCAATTCAATTGATAATTCACCAGAAGATTGCTGGAAGTTGTTCGTACCCGAGTTGTTACGACAAAGCGTAATTAGTGCCGCCTATGACCAACCATCATTTGCGCGTTGTGGAATGACCAAATGCCTAGAGCGCATTCGCCGCCGCTTGTAGTGGCCAAACATGGTAATCAACGTGCGGGACTACATACGCAACAGCGAAACGTGCCTCACTACAAAGCATCCTTCGCGTTCCTTGAAAACACCTTTGGGTGCTGAAGTGCATAGCGAAAGGATATTTCAACGACTCTACCTGGATATAATTGGCCCATTTCCGCGTTCCAAGTCTGGAAACATAGGCATATTAATAATCCTGGATCACTTTTTAAAATTCACTTTTCTAAAGCCAGTGAAAACGTTCACCACTGAAGTAATCATCAGTATACTTCAGGACGAAATCTTTCCCTGCTTTGGTGTGCCTGAGACAGTCGTGAGTGACAACGGCACTTAGTTTAAAAGCCGTGACTTCTCCGACTACCTTTCGACGCGACTTTGAGAGCTTACATCCGGTAGGACCAGCGCGAATGGGATGCTTTTCTCAACAACATCAATTGCTCTCTTCGCAACTTCCTCCATTAGTCTATCGGTGTATCACCTTACCAAGATGTTTTTGGGCAACATATGATCTCACACGGTCAGGACTATAAATTGTTGCGCAAGTTGGGTTTACTCACCGAAGGTGATGTCAACCTTTCAAGGACTAACGAGTGTCAGAAAATTCGAGCAAGCATGAATAAACATCTGAGCAAAGCTTATGAGACGAACCAGCGCACATATAACCTACGTACGTAGGTCAAGAGGTGACAAAACGGAACTTTGCGCTGAGCAACGCTGCCAACAATTTCAACGCAAAGCTAGCCCCAGTCGGAACAAAAGCGCGAGTTAAGGAGGAACTTGGTCAATCATTATAAGTTCTGGAAGACATAAATGGCAAAGAGCTTGGTAAATTCCATGCCAAGGACATCTGGTGATCCCTCCTGACTCAGTTTTCAGTTTTTATTGTTAGTCAGAAGGAATAAAAATAGAAACTGTGGTTGTGGGAGTCAGTATATTCCTAAGTTGGCACTCCTAGTTAGGTAACTAACATAAATAGCCCAGATGCAACCCTTCCGTTTATCAATGATCCGATCCTCGCCCGAATACCGGAAATACCGTTTTGATGGATTTTGGGGATTTTGTGCATCCTACATCCACTGTAGACGCCATGATTTCCTTCTCTTTGTCGCAAACTTCTACCGAGATCGGTTCGTTCCCTGCGCAAAGTGTTACAATTTTTAGACCCGTCCGCATCCATACATCCGCGTGTGAAATTCTTAGAATTTTGTTGACCAGTACGACCCGTCATCACGCCCAATATTGGTGGTAAGATAATTGGGACGATATATTGAGAGAATCTAATCGTAATTCTCGTAAAACAGCAGTGACCAGAAACATGTGCGAATTCTCGGAATTGTCGGAAGTTTTACAGTCCTCCCTCTGCACACAGCAAGGAGCAGGTGCCGCGTGCAGTGGTTTATAAGCGGAGCCATACGTTTCTTCAGCGCCAGGCCAGAAATGCCGTTTGAGATTCTCATACCGCACACCGAGTGAAAGGAATCTTTCATCCTTGCCACACCTGGATTAATTTCATCATCGTCAAAACATAATCGGCTTAAAGGATCGCCGCTGTCAACACGCGTGAGGTTTTGACCTTACCAAGTCTGCATCACGATCTACAAGTCGGATCACGTTGCAGTTCGGGCGAAAATCGCACCGGCGCCGATTCGGCGAAATTTGGGCAAGACCGCTGAGGCACGCTGCCGCATCCCAATTGGAATATGAGTTCCAATTCTGGTTTTCAGTTAATTTTGGCCGGGACTGCCAACTTGTTTTTGTATCGCTAAAGCGATAGTAGTTTAATTTTCTTATTCTAAACATTTGTACGACAAGTTTCTAATTTAATTTACGATTCCTATTTAGCCATTATACTTGCGTGTGTGCTTAGGACATAATATGATATATATACACATAAATTAAACTATTCTACAGCGCACATCGATCGTCATGAGGCCTGCTGACTTCGTTGGAGAGTTCGTAAGTACGGCATAGCCGTAAATCATTTACATTCCTACATACAGTCAGCACAACATTTATTCGGACACTCTCTATGAGCAAGTTTAATGGTTTATTTATTTAAACTTTCGTAATTTTAGCAACTTTTTTTCTACGTATCTTTCTTAATACATTTATATTAAATAATATTTTTTTTTTGTATTACACACGAAAATATGGAAAGGAAAGCGAAAAAACTGCTCAAAATGCTGCACAAAAATTATTCGGACATTTATTATTTTTCGACTTATATTTCTGAATGCAACGGTAATCGCCGACTCCTTTTGGTACTTTTCTTCGGTTCGGTGTGCTTTTTCTTCTGTTTTTCGGTTACTTTCGGCGCGTCTTTTGATAAGATTAGACAAAATGGGCAGAGGTCAAGATTTTTCGCTTGATTTGCGAAAATCTATATTAAAATTACATTTGGAGAATAAAAGTTATCGTGAAATCGGTAGAGTTATTGGCAAATCACCTTCCACAATACATAGTGTGATCAAAAAATACCTAAATACTGGAGAATTAGCTGCAAATCACGGGAATTCTGGAAGGCCAAAGATTCTAACACCACGCGAGGAACGAAAAATTGTGTCTACAGTCTTGCAAAATCCAAGAACAACATCTACAATAACTCGGAAGAATGAAGAGGAAGCTACGTTTGCGGTCAAACCATCCGAAACTGCCTGCACAAGGCCGGATTACATGGTAGAGTTGCTCGTCGAAAACCATATATTTCTGCCATCAACAAAAAAAAACGTTTGGAGTTCGCAAAACTGCATGTTAACCAGCCGGATTCGTTTTGGGAGAACGTTATTTTTAGTGACGAATCGAAATTTAACATTTTCGGACACGACGGCCCTTCGAAAGTATGGAGGAAACCAAATGAAGCCTTGAAAGAGAAGAACTTGATTTCAACTATTAAGCATGGTGGCGGCAATGTAATGGATTGGGGGTTTGTAGCTGCAGGTGGAGTCGGTCAAATGGTCTTCATTGATGAAAAAGTGAACAAAAATATGTACAAGGACATTTTAATCCAAAATTTGATCTCCAGTGCATTAAAACTTGGTCTCAATCCGAAGTCATTCTTGTTCCAGCAAGACAATGACCCGAAACATTCGTCATATTTGGTGCAAGAGTGGCTGGTATATCACTGTAAACAGCTAAAAACACCACCCCAGTCACCGGATTTAAATCCGATAGAACATGTGTGGGATATTCTGGAGAAAAGAATAAGGAAGCATGTCATTTCGTCGAAGGAGTCCTTAAAAACGGCATTGATGACTGAATGGGACCAAATTGGCGCGAATAAGACCGAAAACTTGGTCAAAAGCATGGGTCGACGCTTACAAGCTGTTATAGATGCTAAGGGAGGACCCACCAAGTACTAAGACCACCCCAACAAAAACTAATATGTTTTTTTTTTTGTATATCAATGAAGTGTTTGAATAATTTTTGTGCGTAAAATATTGACTTTTTTGTTTTTTTGAAGAAATACCTTATGTTAATGTTAAAAATTTCTTCTTTTTTTGTTAAAATAGACTGTAAGAAAGTTGGTCTCCACAATGAAATATAAAATGTTTGTTTACGATACGTTTTTGTTGAGTTATTAATGAATCAAGTTGAAAATCAGGGGTGTCCGAATAAATGTTGTGCTGACTGTATATATATTTATTCTTGTCTGAGCCCGCAAACTTTTGGTACAAAGATATGCATGTTAATTTTCCCACATTCGTGTATTGATAAATATTAAATAAGAATCGTTTACCCTTACATTATTTAACGTTATCAGCCTAAGTGCTTTTCTGTAATTTTTAATAAGTTTTCCGTATATCGATAAAATATGTAATCAGATTCGTAATAACTTAAAGTAAACTAAATATCCATTTCTTTTTCTAATTGATAATCTTGTACTAACACACGATCATAGAGAGAGTCGTTTGGCGTGAAGAACGCTTAGTTTTAAGGTTTTAGTGTTAGGATTTGTAGTATTCGGAACCATGAACCATATTATCGTATTTGCCATATTAAATGAAATTTAGGATGAATTAATTTGTGATCTTTTGAGGGCACTTTAGAGGATGTAGCGCAGCGGTTGTTTTAAAGGTGAAGTCTAATGAGACTTCACAGGTATGGTGGGTATAGAAGGCGGTGGGTATATCCGTCTTCGATAGGTACAGTCTCTCGTCCGAATCTTAGCTGTTGGGTTAAATTCTTATCGTTGCCGTCTCTCTGTCTACAATTGTTAGTTCTGTGACACTCTTGTTTCATCTTAACACAAGCCCACACCCATCTCCCTGAGCAGGCCGGTCAAATCGTAGACAGAGGTGTTAGGGTATGCCGGTATTCTGGCGTGCCGGGGCCTATGATGGTTTTTGTAACTTGGACAGTGATGGGTCAACCTTCATGGTTTCTGGCGTGTTCCCACGTGGAGCGTGGAGCAGGGTGTACCTGTGCCTTGTGCTGTTTAGTGAGGGCTACCTCTCGTGGTTTGATTCCACTTCTTGAGCCAATGCCAGCGCCGTTGGCATGTCGTTCGGCTTTGCCGAGAAAAGGACATCCGTGAGACTGCGCTTGAGTCCCGAAACAAATACCCGGAGTGCATCATCCTGGAATTTGTCACATAAAACTCGTAATAGTATTGCGAAGGTGTGAGGCTTCCCTGTCTGAGGGTGGCTATTTCCTGCTCGATGTCATGAATCTGACGCTTGTCACTGTATGTGGAATCGAGTTGATTTATGATCGCATCGAAATTCAACACAGTGCCAAATGAGGACAGCACGGCATCGGCAGGGCCTTTAATTTTCTCCTAATAATAATAACCGCCTGATAATGGCGCGAGCTATGTAAATAATTTCTGGATATATAATATGCGGCTACTGTCGTTTGCCGCCAGAAGACGTATGCGTCTTGTGCTCCCGTAAACTCGGCTGATGTATAGCTAGACGCAGCTCATTTTCCCTACGCTGACTTTCAAGGGCTGCACTATAGGCTGGCTGACCACTTTTTGTGGCCAAAATTAATAGCTTCAAAACAAAACCTTATACTTGAGTTCAGTTTTATATTTCGGCTTATAATAAGCAACTGAACAAAAAAAAGACGTGGCACCGCCCTTTTTTGGCAGAAATTTTGTTACGTACGCCCTCCCCCATACCAAGATTAACCCCGGCAAAACAACTGCCATTCGTTGAGGGTAGGGGTCGTAATGACTAACCACACTGCGATTGATAAAAGCAAAACAGCAAAAACAATTCGACAACTCATGGGGGTCGCGTGGCCAGAACAACGACCACGATCGACCTGCTCGTAACCGTACTCCAGTAAGGTGGCAAAGTGCACCAGCCGGCCATTGACTCCTAAAAAAAGGGAAATGGAGAAACAGTACCCCTAGGTGGGAGCACCTAGTTAATTGATCCAATATGGGGGGCTAGCGAAAGCTCTAGTCCGGTATAAAAGACCCCAGCCAAATGGAGAAGGCACAGAAATTGTTCTGATCTCTCCCTGACAGTGGTCTAGAAGTACAACTCCTATCAACACAGACCACGACTGGAAGAAGGCTGGTGTTCAGAAGGATGTCTTGACGTTTCCCTAGGATTAACTTCACCCCGGGAGAAAGTCCCGATAACCGGTCCTGCGATCGACCACAATCTGGAGGAAGTCAACCTGCAAAATTCCGAAGGACGAAAATAACTAGCGAATCAAGTAAATGGCCTAAGGACCCCAAGATGGGTAGCAAAACGTCTAAAGTGGCCGGCAGCACCGCCAATGTGATTAACACAGTAGAGATCGTTGACCACCAAGATGATATTCAGGATGTCAACAAGACCATGAAGCTCATTGTTGGACTACTCCTGGTTATAGTGCTCCTTAAGGTTGTAAAGATCTACAAGCGCTCTGTTCAGAGACGCCGCGACCAACATCATGCCCTGGAGAAAGTGGTGACTCACATTGGAGCATAATCCAAACAGATACAGTGAAGTGAAGCAGCAAAAAGACAATAGAAAACAATAAAATAATAATAAATAAATTGCACTCCAATATTATGAACAAAAAGTGAATCGCCCAGAAACAATCACAAACAATTTGCGAGTACATGCATTTCTGAATGCAAGTGTACACAGAACCCCCAATTACATACGCTGAACAAGAAATTGGAGCTGCACCGACCAGCCCCCAGCTCGAGCATTTGGAACCGACGTGCGCCGCAGTGGAACTCGCATACGATGCATGCATACATACATATCTATACAGCGATAGTGTTATTTTTTTTTGTGTAACATAATTTTTGTGTTTTGTTTTTGTAAACCGCCTTCAAGTCTTGCACGTATATATGTATATAAACCAATTATAAAATCTCCCAAAGCCCAGGATCCGGAGCGTCGAGATCTCATCGCCCAGGATTAAAAAGAGGGTAAGTTTGTCGGAACACGGTTCCTTTTCTTATACATACATATATATATATATCCGTGCACCATGATTACATCAGAAGCTTTAGCAAAAACAATAGACACTGATCCACAATTTACCGTAAGAATTTTATACTTGTTATCCAAAGCCAAACTGCCAATAACAGTTAGTGAATTAGAGTACTTATATATTGAGACCTTCCGTCTAGATTTTTCACCACTTGTCCACTGTAATAAGACCGAAAAAGCTATCATTATCTCTACCGTTCCAACGGTCATTGTTCTTTCCCGTCTGGATAAGAATTTGTTTTTGGGCAATGTTAATACTTTCCTAGTTAAGACAAAGAATTAATCTGTTAGGAATACATGTAATAATATATAATATCCACATATAATAATTGTTTCATATATATAATCATTTAGATATACTTTTCTTTTTATACCTTTTTTATACATAATAATTAAATGTTAATTTTTCAGCGGCGAGTATCAGCCTTGTAATTGTATGACAATTGCAAGGGCCCTCTGAGCGACGTTTGTAGTCGTGAATAGTTAGCATTTTGCTGATGTGTGCACCTTCACAGGTGGTCAAATCGATACTCTCCGCTAAAACAATAATTGTCAATTAATTTAACCCCCATATGAATTAGCCAAAATTATGTTACTCAACACCGGCACACGCCGACCTAAATATGATCCAATAAATTTGTAATGTGAAAAAGTATTCGAAATCATGGTGTGCTAAAGCTTTATTAAGGGGGGTGTGCTGACGCGAAAAGTGGAGTAGGTCAAGAACAATGACATAACTTTTGACGGACAACCTTGACAATAGGGGATCGTATTGCGCGGCCCGCGACGATCCATTGGCACACGATTGTGTTAAGGGGAGGGAATATGGCCAAAACACAGCCCGATTGTATTGCGATCAAGCGACAGCTAAGCTTGTTGGGCAGTGTGTACTGATGACTGACGAACTTGTTGACTAATATTGTTTTCCAGGCACTTTTAATATTTATTCTCGTTATGTTGGAGAGGAGAGAGGCTTACCAAGATCCCACGACCCGAATACGACGTAGCTTATGCCGGCAAATGGTGCCTGAACATCGGACGCCTCTCCCTCGGCCCAAGTCCGTGTCAGGACTCGGGCACTAATATGCCCACGTAACAATTTCTTGTTATATCATTAAAAATAAAATAAAGAATATAAGGAAATACTTACCCTGAAAACAAAAGTTAATATAAAGGTGTATTTCTTTGATTTGGTTTTATGTTGATATATTGAACATATATTGAGAAAAAAGGTGTGGCACCGCCCATTTTTGACATGTTACCGCCCTTACGCCCATTCGCACTATCTGAATTTATTAATAATTTAATATTTCTAGCCTTGCTCAAGACAACAAATAAGGCAATTTTGCCCTGCTTGCCGATCTCAGCCTATTTATGCAAGCCCCAGTGTGGGATTAATCCAAGTTGAGTACTTTCTTTTGAAAGAAGCTTCGCTTTGAATTTTCAAAACATCATCATAAGCATGTGAACCAGCTATCGAAGTTCTAAATCTGTCAAATATTGCCTGCTTTATCTCTCCAGAACTCCCAGTCCCAAACAATTCTGTATTGGCCAACATAAGGTTGTGACCTAAAAAGATAGGTTGCGATGAAAGTGCGCAAAAGTGCACTTTAGGATTGCATTCATATGAACAAGAACTGAACTACCGACAACACAGTGTAAATATTGTAGACGGCACTTTCTTGTTCGGCGGTCGCAGCAAAAGTGATCTTTATTGTGCCGATTTGTACAGGCTTAACCTCTGTTACAAGAGTTGGGGGTACACAGTATGAGGGAGTGAGACAAACATAATGTTTCTTAAGAGTAACAGGGATGTATGTATGTGTTTAATAATAGTGTGACCTAACTTAATGTAGAACAGATGCTTAGGGATATGTATGTGTGTGTGTGTGTCTGCTTGCTACAATTCGGCCATCCTGACCAGAGAGCTCCTGATCTCTTAACTATTTGCATTATTAATCCATGGTCGTATATTTGCTACTGCCCAAACTCCCTTATAAGGAAGCCTCGACTGTTGAAAACCTTCAACATCCTCCAAGACATACCTATCATTACGAAGAACCTTTGTCACTCTGTAAGGGCCTTTGAATTTTGGAATTAGTTTTTTGGATACGCCTACATGAGAATCGAAGTTTTTGATCATTACTAAATCGTCCGTCTGGTATTCTTTAGCAATCTTTCTCTTAAGGTCTGTGCGTAACTTATTGTATTCTTGCAGCTTCTCGATGCTCTGAGTAGCTTTTTCTCTAATTACTTCTAAATTCCTACTTTCTCTATCTTTATTTAACTCTTCTAATTTCTCTTTTAAGCTATCTATAACTTTTCCTTTTTGAGACACTCCGAATAAGACTTGACTTGGGTGCTGACTAACTGATCTTTGAATCGTATTATTAAGTGCGTGTTCAACTGTTTCTAAAACTGTATCCCAGAACAATCCCTTGTCTGGATCAGTCAATTTAGCGACCATGGGTCCTATGCTTCTATTAACTCTTTCGACTTGCCCATTAGCCTGCGGCGATCCAGTGGCTATCTTAATGTGTTTCACTTCGTTTTCTTCTAAGAAGTCATGAAATTCTTTAGAAGTGAAGCATGTCCCACGGTCTGAAATCACGCATCGCGGCCTACTATACGACCTGAAATAGTCCTTTAATGCTACTATTGCTTCCCTAGACTTTGTAGTTTTTGCCGGATAAAGTCTTACAAACTTTGTAAATGCGTCTATAATCACCAGTACGTGTTTGTTAGCTCTACTCTTGTCTACCGGGCCATAATGGTCTATGTGTATGACATCAAAGGGAATGCTTACTTTGGGGATGCTATGAAGGAGACCTTCGTCTTTACCAGACTTATCAGAATAGGCGATACATTTCAAACAATTATTAATGTGCCGCTTGCATTTTTCACGAACTTTGGGGAACCAGTAACTTTTTGAGATAACTTCTACCATCTTATCTATTCCAACATGTCCTAACTGATCATGGTAACTAAAAAGAACGTGGCTTTCCATTTCGCTTGGCACATAAAATAAAAGACTATTCGTATCTCTTTTTCTGTAAATTATTCCATTCCGCATCTCATAATCCTTTAATTCTGTTTCCTGAAGTTTCTCAGCTATACTTTTAATTTTCTCATCTCTACTTTGACATATAACTAAGTTTTCTTCAAATGAATTAGAATCGATTGACAGTATGTGTGTGTTCCTGCTAAGTGCATCGACATGTTGCATACGCTTGCCGGCTCTATGTTCTAAAGTGTAGTCATAATCTTGAAGAAAAAGTGCCCACCTGGCAATTCTTGGGCATAATTCCTTTTTATTTAACGCCAGGGTAAGAGCACTACAATCTGTAACTATTTTGAACTGTATTCCTTGAAGATAGATTCTAAAGCGTTGTAACGAGTAAACTACAGCGAGCGTTTCTAATTCAAAACTGTGGTACTTCGCCTCCACATCCGTCGTGCGTTTGGAAAAATAGAATACGGGGTGAAACTTACTATCTTTCTTTTTCTGCATTAAAATTGAACCAAAACCTAGGGCGCTAGCATCGCAATGTAACTCTGTTGGGTCTTTTGGATTGTACAAGGCCAGAATAGGGGCTTCCAAAAGATTTACTTTTAATATTTCAAAACACTCTAACTCTTTCGCACCAAATTCGAACTTTCTGTCCTTTCTTACAAGATCATACAACGGCTTTGCTTTTGTTGAGAAATCTTTGACAAAGCGTCTGAAATAGGAGCACAGTCCAAGAAAACTTTGAACCTCATGCGTTTTTGTCGGTACAGGGAAGTCTTTTACTGCTTGCATACCTTTCGAATCAGGTTTAATACCCTCTCCCGATATTATATATCCTAAATACTTTATTTCTCTTTGAAGGAATTCACACTTGTCTAACCTAAGCTCAAGCTTGTTATCTACCAGTCGTTTAAATACCTCCGTTAATATCTCCATATGACTCTTACTATCTTTCGTTGCTATTAAAATATCATCCATATAAATTAAAACCTTATCTTCTTTAACCAAATCGGCAAAGATTTTGTTCACAAATCTTTGAAAAACTGCTGGTGCGTTTCGTAAACCAAACGGCATTCTAAGCCATTCATACTGACCCATAGGTGTTGTAAAAGCGGTATACTTGATTGAATCCTCATGCATGTGCACGTGAAAGAACCCATTTTTAAGGTCTAACTTGGTAAAAATAGTTTTTTCAGACAGTTTATCAATAAGGTCATCTATTAAGGGGGTAGGGTAGTTATCTTTAAGCATGTTTTTGTTAAGGGTTCGGTAATCTACGCACATTCTTAATTCTCCAGACTTTTTCTTTACTAGAACTATAGGTGATGCATACTCAGACTCGCTTACTCGAATAATACCGTTTTTTATGTAATCGTCTAATAAATTTTGAACTTGACTTTTCTCTGCGTATGATAGACGCCTTGGAGGGTAATTGAACGGTTTAGTTGTATCAAAATTCAGTTTTGTTTTTGTTAAGGGTTCGGTAATCTACGCACATTCTTAATTCTCCAGACTTTTTCTTCACTAGAACTATAGGTGATGCATACTCAGACTCGCTTACTCGAATAATACCGTTTTTTATGTAATCGTCTAATAAATTCTGAACTTGACTTTTCTCTGCGTATGATAAACGCCTTGGAGGGTAATTGAACGGTTTAGTTGTATCAAAATTCAGTTTCATTTCCCATTTTACTAAGGGGATCTCCGGCCGTTCCGGTTTCGTATAAAACTTATCAAAAATATCTATCAGTTTTTTTCTTAACGCAAACTCACACTTATCGCTAACATTTAACAGGTTGCATTCGGCTGGATCAGGGTATTCAATTGACATAATTTCTGACTCGAAATGATCGCTCGGCTGGACACTTAAATTTTGACTTGACTCTATCATTTTACACGAATCACTTTGTGTTTCTTTGTAACCACAATAAACCTTAATACTATCATTTAGACAATCATCTTTCTCACAGCTATCAGTAGCACAATCGTTTCTAATCTGACCAACATTTGAGCAATAAATTCTAAAACTGCTATCCTTCTCACTATTACTATCATCTGAGCGATCATTTGCAAAGTAACTATCTTTTGAACAAACATCCTGTAAACGATCATCAACCCCACTGTCATTTAAACGATCATTAGCAAAACTATCATTTGAACAATCATTTGCAAAACTATCATTTGAACAATCATTTTCCCTAACAATCTTAAAGTTACAAATGTTCATAAAATCTCTTCCCAAAACAGTGCTATATGCCATCGATTTGTTTGCCACAATTAGTAATTCGAAATTAAACTTTACTTTATTCATAATAACAAAACATGACATCTTTCCATGTATATCTAAAGGGCTGTGGTTCAAGCCAAAGTAATGCGAAAAGTTGTTTTCATTAACGTTAATGATGTTACTACTTAGAATGTTTTCAACACAGGATAACTTCGTAAAACTAATTGGACTCCCAGAATCGATTAGGCATTCTGTAAATAGGCACTGATTAGGCTGTGAATTAAAGTAAATTTTAAACGGTCTCACATATTCATTTTTGGTTGCGTTCTTCTTCTCGTTGCAATGAGATATCAGGTGCTCCAAGCTTCCACAACCGTAGCAAGCGCCGTACGCGCGCTTAGGCTTGCGGCAGTCGGCCGCGAAATGACCCACGGAGTTACAGTTGAAGCATCTTACAGCGGGTCCGGGCTGATTTCCGGAAACGTCTTTGTGGCGTCCAAATGCGAGAGATGGTTTCCGCAATGTTACTTTGGAGAATGCCTGCAACAGCTGGGCAGACGAATTAAAACAGTGCATGTGTGCCTGTTGCCGTAGAAGAGTATCTGGTATTCCTTCGATGATACTGTCGATTAATTCCTCGTCGTCTATCCGGATGTGTGCAGCCAACAGGGTCTTGTCGTTGAAGTACGTAGCAAAGTCTTCAGCTGGTTGCCACTTTCGCTCCTGGAACTTGCGTCTGGACATTATCTTGCTCTCTTTTGACTGAAAAGCCTCTGCGAGTTGAGTTAACAGGTCCTGGACTGGCAAGGACAGAAAGTTCTCAGAAGAGTGCAACCAAATTTGAGCGCGGTCTTTCAACTTTGACATAACCAGTATGCGCGTTATGTCTTCACTCAGCTTGTACATTTTTATGATCGCGTTGAGCTGTGCGATCCACGTGTTAACTGGCACTTTGCTGTTAACAGCACCGTCGAAAGGTGGAAGCATTTCCTTAACCATGGTCACCAAAGAATTGTTGTTAAAAATGGCTGTATTAGGCCTGGCAGCTTCTGCAACAATATTCTCCAAATCCGATAGGGTGACATTGGTTTGATTTGGTGTGGAAACATTGTTCTGGATTTCTGGCAAATTGCTCGTCGAAGGTGCGGTCACTCTATTCAATGGCTGACGCCGGGAAACTTCCAATTTGAGAAACTCATTTTCCAATTGGACCACTTCTAAATGGCGCTTCAGAGATTCCAATTGCATGGAAATTTCTGGAACGCACATGTTGTTGTTGGCGGTTTCGTCGTTGTTTTGGGCATCCAGCGATGTAGCCCCGACATCGTCCTGATCGGTTCCTTGAACTGCAGCACTATTTGACCTTTCCTCAGGCCCAGCTTCAATGTCGGTCATGTCCTTCGGGTCCAGTACTGGACAATCTCCTCGGGCTTCGGGGGGCACACCATTCAACCGCGCTGCTAGTGTTGCCTTGGTGCCGCTTTTCGGCAGCCCAAGTTTTTCCAGCCAACATCGAAGTTCTGATGCTGTGTAGTTGTCTGCAGCGATGGTGTCCATGATTACGCACAATTTTAAATAACTCAAGTAATAGCTTTTGCTTTATTTTGCTCGTAGGCAGAGTTAGGGACGCGAGAAAAAATTTTTCGCGGTAATCCCACTTCTGAAATTGTAGACGGCACTTTCTTGTTCGGCCGATTTGTACAGGCTTAACCTCTGTTACAAGAGTTGGGGGTACACAGTATGAGGGAGTGAGACAAACATAATGTTTCTTAAGAGTAACAGGGATGTATGTATGTGTTTAATAATAGTGTGACCTAACTTAATGTAGAACAGATGCTTAGGGATATGTATGTGTGTGTGTGTGTCTGCTTGCTACAATATTAAGGTGAAACTAACTTTATAGCTCTATTTAAATGTTACTCGTAGAGTAAAAGGGTATACTAGATTCGTCGGAAAGTATGTAACAGGCAGAAGAAAGCGTTTCCGACCCCATAAAGTATATATATTCTTGATCAGGATTACTAGCCGAGTCGATCTAGCCATGTCCGTCTGTCCGTCTGTCTGTCCGGATGAACGCTGAGATCTCGGAAACTATGGGAGCTAGGCTATTGAGATTTGGCGTGCAGATTCCTGAGCTTCTTATGCAGCGCAAGTTTATTTCAGTAGAGTGCCACGCCCACTCTAACGCCCACAAACCGCCCAAAACTGTGGCTCCTACAGTTTTGATGCTAGAATAAAAATTTTAACTGAAATGTAATGTTCTTATCAATACCTATCGATTGACCCAAAAAAAAATTTGCCACGCCCACCCTAACGCCCATAAACCGCCCACAAACTTCTAAAAATCGTAAATATGAACGTGGATGTCTCGGAAACTATCAAAGCTAGAGAATTGGGATTTCAGATTCCGTAGCCTTATACGCAGCGCAAGTTTGTAACGCGAATATGCCACGCCCACTCTGACGCCCACAAACCGCGAAAACCTGTGACGCCCAGTTTTTATGCTAAATAAAAAAGGTTAGCTGAAATGTATTGGTCTCGTCAATACCTATCGATTGGTCAAAAAAAAAATTTGCAACACCCACTCTAACGCCCATAACGCTTAAATCTGTATACTCGCTTTGCTACTTGCATATCTCTATTTAGCTGAGTAACGGGTATCTGATAGTCGAGGTACTCGACTATAGCGTTCTTCCTTGTTTTTATTTTTAATTTGTACACGTAAAGCGGCTATTAGAAGCACTCAGTTACAGGGACAACATAATCAAATCCAACTTTTGACGACCACAAACATATAGTATAAGCCGCTCTCTTTCGGCGCCATTTCAACTTCTTTAATAAAAACTTAGTTTGGTGCCATATTTTTAATAATTTTAAACCGACTCTTTTTTCGCACAGTAGCTTTCGTGCGCCCGTGACACCGAACAGCTGTTTTAACAGCCGATATTTTAACAGAACGCGACTCTGTAAAAATTTCTGTTACGTAACATTGAAGTTTGATGTTTTCCGAACACTATGACGTCATTAGATTTTAAAATTAACGACTTTCGAAAAATTAATTTTTTGGCCACAAAAAGTGGTCAGCCAGCCTATAGTGGTCTGCTTCTTGAACGGCATTGTTAACGGCCGCCTCTATGGTGGCCGTCATTTGTTCCATGCTAAATTCCACGTTTGCAACTGTGGGTTACCTAGCGTTTGCACTTTTTGGTGTAGAAAATCTGGCAGGCCTTTCGGTCTCCGACTCAGAGTCGCTGGAGAATTGTCTTTTAACCCATTACTCGTAGAGTAAAACGGTATTCTAGATACGTCGGAATGTATGTAACAGCGTGTCGGACCATATAAAGTATATTCTTGATCAGGATTACTAGTCGAGTCGATCTAGCCATGTCCGTCTGTCCCTCTGTCCGTATGGGCGCTGAGATCTCGGAAACTATAAGAGCTACAATACTGGGGTTAGGCATGCAGATTTCTGAGACTCCTGAGCAGCATAAGTTTGTTTCAGCAGGGTGCCACGCCCATTCTAACGCCCACAAGCCGCCCGAAAATGTGACTCCTACAGTTTTGATGCTAGAATAAAAATTTTAACTGAAATCATCATCAATACCTATTGATTGACCCAAAAGTTTTCCACGCACACTCTTACGCCCATAACGCTTAAATCTGTCTACCGCCCACCTAACCATATGTTGAGATCACGGGTAAATGGCGCATTTAATCTCGCTTTGCTGCTTGCATTTCTCCATTTCGAGGTGATCGACTATAGTTCTTCCTTGTTTATTCCTGTACTGCTAAAGGGGATTGCTCATGTGAAGCTGTGACTATAAGATCGCCCTAAAGAATTAATGCATGCTCAAGATGTATCATATGCGCATGGTGGCAATTGGTTGGGCGAGGGGGTCGCGGGGGCAAAGCCTCCGCGTTAGCAACGATGGATGAGAGCTCGTCGAACTGAGCTGTTGCCTTGCCAAGCAGTGGCAAGGTTAAGGGTGCGCGGGGACTAAGCCTCCGCTATGGCAAACAAAGAAAATAAAAATCTACAAATTGCCTAACAAATGCATGTGCGGCCGTATCGGGTTCGCAAAAGTGGAGTGGGGAGACAATAAAATTACCAAGACTGTGAAGCTAATATCAAGAATTCGAGTATAAGCTAAGAGACACATAAAAGCTGAATTAAATGCACACAATCAAACAAAGCAATGAGACGGTGTTTTCTTTAATTATGCTCAATCAGTATTTTAATCTTGCACTAGTAATTTGTTCTTCAGCCTATTGCATCAAATTATTTATTTATTTATTCACAAAAACGAAAATTATATGCAAACAATGCGCAATAATAAATATCTCTTAATAACGAAATACTAATTATATATTTTAATAACATATAATTATTATATAAAACGTAGTATATTTAAATTAAACTGTCAATCAACTTATATGTGTTAATTAAATATGATATTAATATGAAGTATTAATATGGAGCTGCAGAAGGTTTTCTGGCAGTGTATATGAATTTTCACAAAACGAATGCAGATGAACCTACATGGTTCCCTAATTGTATCGCAAACTTAGTGTAGCTGGAACCCTTCATGAAATGTGCCGGTGCTAGCATCTCAAGGCTTTCAGCATTTTCTGAAATTGGACAGAGGGGACGGTAGTTAAGGATTGCAGAAATTTCAAGAGTTCTTTATTCATCGATGGCTAAGATGGATGCACCGACGGCTCTGTAGAAGTGAAATTTAGCTGACTTCACAGCAGCCTCCCATAAACCACCGAAGTGCGGGGCACGCGGACGGATGAACAATCGATCCCATCAGCTAAACAGACGGAAGATATCGATGCTGTGTGCTGCTCGCTTAAAAAGAGCTCTTTCAGCTCGTCAAGCTCGCTCTTTGCACCGACAAAGTTTGTTGCATTGTCGCTCCAAAAGGTACACGGACTGCCTCTAAGGCTGATGAATCTCCTCAGCGCTGCGATGAAAGAATCCGTCGTGAGATCCTGGACCACTTCCAAATTAGCAGGCTTCGTGGAAAAACAGACAAAGACGGCGATATAGCACTTCTGGGGTGCCTTATTTCTGGCCTCTGCCTTATGATAGAATGGCCCACAATAGTCCACTCCTATGGTATAAAAAGCTGGATTGGGCTGCACTCTATTTGCTGGCAGGCTACCCATGACGTGCTCCCAAGTAACAGGCTTCATTCAGAAACATCGGACGCATTTGTTGATAACGCTGGCGACGAACTTGCGGCCTTCAATCGGCCAGTACCTTTGCCGTAATGCGGCAAGCAGCGCCTGCGATCCTCCATGCAAATATTTCTCATGATAATAAACGATGATCGCCTTGGTGACTGGGTGATCCTTGGGCAACAGTATCGGATGCCTCGTATCGTAGTCCAAGTTTGCGTTCTGAAGCCTTCCACCCACGCGAAGTAACCCATCGGAGCAGAGTATAGGCCTAAGCGAAACCAGCTTGCTTTTCTGCGGAAACGGCTTGCCCTGGCTAAGAGATCCATACTCCTTCGCCAAGTTAACCTGTTGAATGCTCCTCAAAAGAAGTACAGTTCCAGAGCTGATCTCCTCCACCGAAAGATGACCTTTTAACGGCGCAGATTTGGCTCTGCAATTTGAAATGAACCGATAAATGTATGCAAATTCGCGCTGCAACTTATCGAAAGAGTTGAGGAATTTGCAGTTTGATGAACTGTCTATGCAAACGTACCCGATTAGAGCCACAGAATGGCGCTCTGGAAGATCCTTTACTGAGTCTAGCAGGGACGGCCAATTCGACGAGCTTTGCAGAAGGAATGGAGGCCCGTTAGCCCAAAGGGAATGTTCCAACAATTCTCTTGGGGTACATCCTCGCGATACGACGTCTGCCGGACTCAAGTTTGTAGGTACGTGATGCCAAGTCATGTCTTTCGTCATCTCCTGAATTTTCGCGCTTCTGTTTGAGACGAAAACGTTAAACTCCCTCGGAGGTTGCCGAATCCACGCCAACACAATAGACGAGTCCGACCAGCAATGAAAGGTGCAATCGAAATCTATGGCTGCCTTGGCGTTTACAATTACCTCAGCCTATAAAAGCGCTGCGAAAAGTTTTAATCTTGGAATTGTTAAGGCCTAAGCTACCCTAGACTTGGAACAGAGCAGATGGACTTTCGATTCTCCACTGGTCTCCGATCGCAAGTATAGACACGCTCCAGGGCTGCTGACTCATTCGAACACCATTTGCGGATTGGAAAGTGGCCTCGCGACAGTAGTTTCTTCACCTGACGACGAATTTCTCTCACCTTTTCAACTGAGTCCCCACCAGATATTAAATCATCCACATAGAAATCTTTACGAACAATTTTTGCTCCAATAGGAAATGATTCCTCCTCATCGTAAGAGAGCTGATGCATGGCCCTTAAAGCCAAGAAGGCTCAACACTCAACTCTTACGTGGAGCTCTCTCTCCAAACGATACACTGCAAAAAATCATCCGGGTACGAAACACGCACGCAACGGTACATATTGCAGGTATCTCCACAAAGGGCAACTTTAAAAAATCGAAAGCGAAGCAGTATATTGAAGATTTTTTGTTGAATTGTTGGTCCTGCCAGAAGTAAGTCGTTTAGAGAGCTACCAGAAGTTGTTTTAGCATATCCATCAAAGACGACACGAAGCTTCGTACTCGTGCTCTCCTGGTTATGTACGCAATGGTGGGGCAAAAAGAAATGTGTCTCTGACGGTCCCTTTGTTACCAGAGACATGTGACTTAGATCAATTTACTCCCTCCCTTTCAGGGCTGGGTTTCTATCTAGTTAAGCTTCCAAACTCTTGAAACGACGACGAGCCAGGCAATAAGAATCACCTAGACATTCGAGTCCGGAAGTGGACAAGAGACGAACAAAGTCTAGTACACTTTTCAGTGAAATGTTTCTCACATCGCAAGTCTTCCGGCAATAATGATGGCTTAGACGAAGTGAAGTCCTCAATTTCCCAAAATCGCTTTACTATGGCGGCAAGTGTGTCATCGGAATGATCAGGTGGGTCCTTGATGCTGGCTTGTAAAACCGATTAATGAGTTGGCATGTTCGATGATAACCCTCCAGAGACTGTCCAACCAAGTTTGGTGTTCTGAAAGGTGTTGGCAAAGCCCTATCCAAATGAATTTGTTCCATAGAAATTATTTCGAAGAACATCCCAGCGCCGAGTAAAATGTCAATTCGTTGTGATTGATTGAAATTTGGGTCAGCGAGCGAAATGTTTTGCGGTATCCTCCATGATGTTGCATTTATATTGAAATGGGGCTGAAAATCAGTAACACTGCGAGTCACAACCGCACGATAGCTTGCATCCCGTGATTGCACAAGAATATGGACAGTCTTATCAGAGATCATGGAAGATTGACCTATCCCAGAAATCGAGGTTTGCGATCTTCTATGATTTAAATTTAGTTGGTTAACTAAGCGAGAGGTTATGAAGCTTACCTGGGAGGCCGAATCTAAAATTGCTCGGCAAGGCATAAATGCTCCAATTCTATTTCTAACGTATATAATAGCAGTTGGAGGCAACACGTAGTCGATCGGCAAAATATTTGAGGTTTTGGGTGGAGGGCTTAGTAAATGATGATCAGGATGCGATGATGTATGCGAACATGATACTAATGCTGATGAAGTAGATGGTAATGGCTGAGAGCTCGATGATGGATCGAATGATGGAGATGAAAATGAGGTGGATGGGTCATGGTTCATGTGTAATAATGAATGGTGCTTCATGCGACAATATTAGCAGGGAGTCGACTTGCAATGCTGCAAACTATGACCCTTGCGCAAACAGTTGAGGCAAAGGTGCAACTTCTTTGCTTCTCTATATCGAAGATTCAGACTCAAATTTAAAAATCGAGAACACTTTGGCAAATAATGATACCGTGCATCGCAAAATAAACATATCAAATGATTGCAGAAGCAATAAGTGTATTTTGGTTATATTTGTGCAAGTTTTTTCCCACCTGCTGGCCTGGTGTTTGAGTTACCAAGGCTTGATCCAAGTTTTCCATCATCCTGCACCTTTTTTCCAAAAACGACTCCAAAGCATCCCAGGTAGACAGCTCAGTGATTGACAAATCCTCTACCCATTTTTCCCTCGTCCTCTGATCCAGTTTCCGAGTGACGATGTGAATTAGAAGTCCATTTAAAACTTGTTGCGTAGTGGCCAGGGTTCGAATTGCTCGCAGATGCGAATTCATGCACTCACTAAGCTCCCGAAGACCCTTCGAAGATCTCTTCTCGACACCCTTTAAACCGGATATTTCCTGAACGTGCGCCTGAAAGTGTAAAACTTTATTATCAAATCGATTAACCAGCAAATTCATAGCGTATGGTTTCCAGAGGCACGCCGCTCAAACTCAAACGCAAATAATGTAATTTTTCAATGTCGCTTAACCGATGACGCTAGTGAAAGTCGCAAGAAAATCCGGCCACTCAGAGTAGGATCCATGAAAACGAGCAATTTCCAAATTTGGCAACCGAGGCTTCCTAGATCGAAAAGAAAGATTCGCAAGTTATGTCAATAGATGTTGAATTTGCAGCGGTTGAAGCCGGCAATTGTGACTTTCGATGAGCAGCCAAGCCTCGGCTTAGTTTCGCCTTCACATCCATGAAAACCTCGGCAAATTGAATCCGATGGTCGCTCGAGATCTCTGCAAAATCCAGTCTTTCCAACGATGTCTGCGCAGAATCAAATGCCTGGTTTAAGGAATTGATCCATTCCATTCGCGCCAGCAAATCAGCTTTGTCAAACTGATTAACCGCATCAGCGTTCAAATAACATTTCATCCTGCTCATTTGCCGCAAAATAGATTGGGCTTTGACTCGGTAGTAGTCGACGTCACTTGTGGATTCATTTTGAGCCCGAACAGAGTTTTCCGTATCAGACATTTTGCAATCTCGAGAAAAAATGAAATAAAATAAAATGTCCGACCGCGTTAGAGGCACGAAACACCGTATACCTTTTACCGCGAAAATGTAAAGGTTAACAAGCGTCGCCGATATGCAACGGAACCTTTAACTTGGTTGTTGTTGTTCTTGCCGATAAATTGCCTGCCTAGCAACAGCGGATATATGAAACTGGTAAACGAATGTATGTATGGCTATATGTACATATATATATATATATAATATAATATACAAAAAAAATTAAATTCGATTCATTTTGTTAAGAATTATTTGCACAGCACAGTTTTGGTTTTTTTTTCACAGCGCAAAATGTACAAAAAATCAAACGGCCGGCTGTGCACTTTTATATGCATATATGAATGTATGTTCGTGTGTTTGTGACCGAATGCACGATAACGACAGGGAAGCAAAGCGTTTGTTTAAACTATGTTAAACAATTGCGAGACCGAGTTGCAGACTCCGATAAAACTATATCACGTCGGGGTCACCAAATGTTTGTGGGGAAGACAACAAATATGCCAGCCTTATATTTATAATTAATAACGCACGAACAACAAATGAGGCAATTTTGCCCTGCTTGTCGATCTCCGCCTATTTATGCAAACCCCAGTGTGGGATGTAAGCCAAGTTGAGTACTTTCTTTAGAAATGATTCAAATTTCTTTAGCATGATGTCCATTTGCGGAACAATCTATAACAAAAAGCTTCGCTTTGAATTTTCAAAACATCCTCATAAGCATATGAACCAGCTATCGAAGTTCTAAATCTGTCAAATATTGCCTGCTTTATCTCTCCAGAACTCTAAATCCCAAACAATTCTGTATTGGCCAACTTAAGGTTGTGACCTAAAAAGATAAATTGCGACGAAAGTGCGCAAAAGTGCACTTTAGGATTGCATTCATATGAACAAGAACTGAACAACCGACAACACAGTGAAACTGTGACTCCTACAGTTTTGATGCTAGAATAAAAATTTTAAATCTGTCTACCCACCTAACCATATGTTGAGATCACGGGTAAATGGCGCATTTTAATCTCGCTTTGCTGCTTGCATATCTCCATTTCCCTTTGGTCCCTTTAGCTGAGTAACGGGTATCTGATAGTCGAGGTACTTGACTATAGTTCTTCCTTCTTTATTCCTGTACTGCTAAAGGGGATTGCTCATGTGAAGCTGTGAGTATAAGATCGCCCTAAAGAATTAATGCATGCTCAAGATGTATGCGCATGGAGGCAATTGGTTGGGCGAGGGGGTCGCGGCGGCTAAGCCTCCGCCTTAGCAACGATGGATGAGAGCTCGTCGAACTGAGCTGTTGCCTTGCCAAGCAGTGGCAAGGTGAAGGGTGCGCGGGGACTAAGCCTCCGCTATGGCAAGCAAAGAAAATAAAAATCTACAAATTGCCTAACAAATGCATGTGCGGCCGTAGCGGGTTCGCAAAAGTGGAGTGGGGAGGCAATAAAATTACCAAGACTGTGAAGCTAATATCAAGAATTCGAGTATAAGCTAAGAGACACATAAAAACTGAATTAAATGCACACAATCAAACAAAGCAATGAGACGGTGTTTTCTTTAATTATGCTCAATCAGTATTTTAATCTTGCAATAGTAATTTGTTCTTCAGCCTATTGCACCAAATTATTTATTTATTTATTCACAAAAACGAAAATTATATGCAAACAATGCGCAATAATAAATATCTCTTAATAACGAAATACTAATTATATATTTTAATAACATATAGTTATTATATAAAACTTAACTCGTATCGTAGTCCAAGTTTGCGTTCTGAAGCCTTCCACCCACGCGAAGTAACCCATCGGAGCAGAGTTTAGGCCTAAGCGAAACCAGCTTGCTTTTCTGTGGAAACGGCTTGCCCTGGCTAAGAGATCCATACTCCTTCGCCAAGTTAACCTGTTGAATACTCCTCAAAAGAAGTACAGTTCCAGAGCTGATCTCCTCCGCCGAAAGATGACCTTTTAACGGCGCAGATTTGGCTCTGCAATTTGAAATGAACCGATAAATGTATGCAAATTCGCGCTGCAACTTATCGAAAGAGTTGAGGAATTTGCAGTTTGATGAACTGTCTATGCAAACGTACCCGATTAGAGCCACAGAATGGCGCTCTGGAAGATCCTTTACTGAGTCCAGCAGGGACGGCCAATTCGACGAGCTTTGCAGAAGGAATGGAGGCCCGTTAGTCCAAAGGGAATGTTCCAACAATTCTCTTGGGGTACATCCTCGCGATACGACGTCTGCCGGATTCAAGTTTGTAGGTACGTGATGCCAAGTCATGTCTTTCGTCATCTCCTGAATTTCCGCGCTTCTGTTTGAGACGAAAACGTTAAACTCCCTGCCGAATCCACGCCAACACAATAGACGAGTCCGACCAGCAATGAAAGGTGCAATCGAAATCTATGGCTTCCTTGGCGTTTACAATTACCTCAGCCTATAAAAGCGCTGCGGAAAGTTTTAATCTTAGAATTGTTAAGGCCTAAGCTACCCTAGACATGGCACAGAGCAGATGGACTTTCGATTCTCCACTGGTCTCCGATCGCAAGTATAGACACGCTCCAGGGCTGCTGACTCATTCGAACACCATTTGCGAATTGGAAAGTGGCCTCGCGACAGTAGTTTCTTCACCTGACGACGAATTTCTCTCACCTCCTCAACTGAGTCTCCACCAGATATTAAATCATCCACATAGAAATCTTTACGAACAATTTTTGCTCCAATAGGAAATGATTCCTCCTCATCGTAAGAGAGCTGATGCATGGCCCTTAAAGCCAAGAAGGCTCAACACTCAACTCTTACGTGGAGCTCTCTCTTCAAGCGATACACTGCAAAAAATCATCCGGGTACGAAACAAGCACGCAACGGTACATATTGCAGATATCTCCACAAAGGGCAACTTTAAAAAATCGAAAGCGAAGCAGTATATTGAAGATTTTTTGTTGAATTGTTGGTCCTGCCAGAAGTAAGTCGTTTAGAGAGCTACCAGAAGTTGTTTTAGCATATCCATCAAAGACGACACGAAGCTTCGTACTCGTGCTCTCCTGCTTATGTACGCAATGGTGGGGCAAAAAGAAATGTGTCTCTGACGGTCCCTTTGTTACCAGAGACATGTGACCTAGATCAATATACTCCCTCCCTTTCAGGGCTGGGTTTCTATCTAGTTAAGCTTCCAAACTCTTGAAACGACGACGAGCCAGGCAATAAGAATCACCTAGACATTCGAGCCCGGAAGTGGACAAGAGACGAACAAAGTCTAGTACACTTTTCAGTGAAATGTTGCTCACATCGCAAGTCTTCCGGCAATAATGATGGCTTAGACGAAGTGAAGTCCTCAATTTCCCAAAATCGCTTTACTATGGCGGCAAGTGTGTCATCGGAATGATCAGGTGGGTCCTTGATGCTGGCTTGTAAAACCGATTAATGAGTTGGCATGTTCGATGATAACCCTCCAGAGACTGTCCAACCAAGTTTGGTGTTCTGAAAGGTGTTGGCAAAGCCCTATCCAAATGAATTTGTTCCATAGAAATTATTTCGAAGAACATCCCAGCGCCGAGTAAAATGTCAATTCGTTGTGATTGATTGAAATTTGGGTCAGCGAGCGAAATGTTTTGCGGTATCCTCCATGATGTTGCATTTATATTGAAATGGGGCTGAAAATCAGTAACACTGCGAGTCACAACCGCACGATAGCTTGCATCCCGTGATTGCACAAGAATATGGACAGTCTTATCAGAGATCATGGAAGATTGACCTATCCCAGAAATCGAGGTTTGCGATCTTCTATGATTTAAATTTAGTTGGTTAACTAAGCGAGAGGTTATGAAGCTTACCTGGGAGGCCGAATCTAAAATTGCTCGGCAAGGCATAAATGCTCCAATTCTATTTCTAACGTATATAATAGCAGTTGGAAGCAACACGTAGTCGATCGGCAAAATATTTGAGGTTTTGGGTGGAGGGCTTAGTAAATGATGATCAGGATGCGATGATGTATGCGAACATGATACTAATGCTGATGAAGTAGATGGTAATGGCTGAGAGCTCGATGATGGATCGAATGATGGAGATGAAAATGAGGTGGATGGGTCATGGTTCATGTGTAATAATGAATGGTGCTTCATGCGACAATATTTGCAGAGAGTCGACTTGCAATGCTGCAAACTATGACCCTTGCGCAAACAGTTGAGGCAAAGGTGCAACTTCTTTGCTTCTCTATATCGAAGATTCAGACTCAAATTTAAAAATCGAGAACACTTTGGCAAATAATGATACCGTGCATCGCAAAATAAACATATCAAATGATTTGAGTTAGTAGCAGAAGCAATAAGTGTATTTTGGTTATATTTGTGCAAGTTTTTTCCCACCTGCTGGCCTGGTGTTTGAGTTACCAAGGCTTGATCCAAGTTTTCCATCATCCTGCACCTTTTTTCCAAAAACGACTCCAAAGCATCCCAGGTAGACAGCTCAGTGATTGACAAATCCTCTACCCATTTTTCCCTCGTCCTCTGATCCAGTTTCCGAGTGACGATGTGAATTAAAAGTCCATTTAAAATTTGTTGCGTAGTGGCCAGGGTTCGAATTGCTCGCAGATGCGAATTCATGCACTCACTAAGCTCCCGAAGACCCTTCGAAGATCCCTTCTCGACACCCTTTAAACCGGATATTTCCTGAACGTGCGCCTGAAAGTGTAAAACTTTATTATCAAATCGATTAACCAGCAAATTCATAGCGTATGGTTTCCAGAGCCACGCCGCCCAAACTCAAACGCAAATAATGTAATTTTTCAATGTCGCTTAACCGATGACGCTAGTGAAAGTCGAAAGAAAATCCGGCCACTCAGAGTAGGATCCATGAAAACGAGCAATTTCCAAATTTGGCAACCGAGGCTTCCTAGATCGAAAAGAAAGATTCGCAAGTTATGTCAATAGATGTTG
The DNA here is from genome assembly GCF_043229965.1 of Drosophila suzukii. Classification (NCBI taxonomy): domain Eukaryota; kingdom Metazoa; phylum Arthropoda; class Insecta; order Diptera; family Drosophilidae; genus Drosophila; species Drosophila suzukii. Next base: position 167,591 of record NW_027255927.1, on the reverse strand, counting down.
AATTTGCAGCGGTTGAAGCCGGCAATTGTGACTTTCGATGAGCAGCCAAGCCTCGGCTTAGTTTCGCCTTCACATCCATGAGAACCTCGGCAAATTCAATCCGATGGTCGCTCGAGATCTCTGCAAAATCCAGTCTTTCCAACGATGTCTGCGCAGAATCAAATGCCTGGTTTAAGGAATTGATCCATTCCATTCGCGCCAGCAAATCAGCTTTGTCAAACTGATTAACCGCATCAGCGTTCAAATAACATTTCATCCTGCTCATTTGCCGCAAAATAGATTGGGCTGTGACTCGGTAGTAGTCGACGTCACTTGTGGATTCATTTTGAGCCCGAACAGAGTTTTCCGTATCAGACATTTGCAATCTCGAGAAAAAAATGAAATAAAATAAAATGTCCGACCGCGTTAGAGGCACGAAACACCGTATACCTTTTACCGCGAAAATGTAAAGGTTAACAAGCGTCGCCGATATGCAACGTAACCTTTAACTTGGTTGTTGTTGTTCTTGCCGATAAATTGCCTGCCTAGCAACAGCGGATATATGAAACTGGTAAACGAATGTATGTATGGCTATATGTACATATATATATATATAATATAATATACAAAAAAAATTAAATTCGATTCATTTTGTTAAGAATTATTTGCACAGCACAGTTTTGGTTATTTTTCACAGCGCAAAATGTACAAAAAATCAAACGGCCGACTGTGCACTTTTATATGCACATATATACATTCATATGTGTGTGTGTGTTCGTGTGTTTGTGACCGAATGCACGATAACGACAGGGAAACAAAGCGTTTGTTTAAACTATGTTAAACAATCGCGAGACCGAGTTGCAGACTCCGATAAAAGTATATCACGCCAAATGTTTGTAGGGAAGACAACAAATATGCCACCCTTATATTTATAATTAATAACGCACGAACAACAAATGAGGCAATTTTGCCCTGCTTGTCGATCTCCGCCTATTTATGCAAACCCCAGTGTGGAATGTAAGCCAAGTTGAGTACTTTCTTTTGAAATGATTCAAATTTCTTTAGCATGATGTCCATTTTCGGAACAATCTATAACAAAAAGCTTCGCTTTGAATTTTCAAAACATCCTCATAAGCATATGAACCAGCTATCGAAGTTCTAAATCTGTCAAATATTGCCTGCTTTACCTCTCCAGAACTCTAAATCCCAAACAATTCTGTATTGGCCAACTTAAGGTTGTGACCTAAAAAGATAACTTGCGACGAAAGTGCGCAAAAGTGCACTTTAGGATTGCATTCATATGAACAAGAACTGAACTACGGACAACACAGTGTATATATTAAGGTGAAACTCACTTTATATCTCTATTTAAGTGATAGTTTTTATTTTTAATTTGTACACGTAAAGCGGCTATAAGAAGCACTCAGTTACAGGGACAACATAATCAAATCCAACTTTTGACGACCACAAACATATAGTACAAGCCGCTCTCTTTCGACGCCATTACAACTTCTTTGATAAAAACTTAGTTTGGTGCCATATTTTTAATAATTTTAAACCGGCTCTTTTTTGCGCACAGTAGCTTTCGTGCGCCCGTGACACCGAACAGCTGTTTTATCAGCCGATATTTTAACAGATCGCGACTGTGTAAAAATTTCTGTTACGTAACATTGAAGTTTGATGTTTTCCGAACACTATGACGTCATTAGATTTTAAAATTAACGACTTTCGAAAAATGGATTTTTGGCCACAAAAAGTGGTCAGCCAGCCTATAGTGTTCTGCTTCTTGAACGGCATTGTTAACGGCCGCCTGTATGGTGGCCGTCATTTGTTCCATGCTAAATGCCATGTTTGCAACTGTGGGTTACCTAGCGTTTGCACTTTTTGGTGTAGAAAATCTGGCAGGCCTTTCGGTCTCCGACTCAGAGTCGCTGGAGAATTGTCTTTTAACCCATTACTCGTAGAGTAAAACGGTATTCTATATACGTCGGAAAGTATGTAACAGCGTGTCGGACCATATAAAGTATATTCTTGATCAGGACTACTAGTCGAGTCGATCTAGCCATGTCCGTCTGTCCCTCTGTCCGTATGAGCGCTGAGATCTCGGAAACTATAAGAGCTACAATACTGGGGTTAGGCATGCAGATTCCTGAGATTCCTGAGCAGCACAAGTTTGTTTCAACAGGGCGCCCACTCTAACGCCCACAAACCGCCCGAAACTGTGACTCCTACAGTTTTGATGCTAGAATAAAAATTTTAACTGAAATCATCATCAAAACCTATCGATTGACCCAAAAGTTTTCCACGCACGCTCTAACGCCCATAACGCTTAAATCTGTCTACCGCCCACCTAACCATATGTTGAGATCACGGGTAAATGGCGCATTTTAATCTCGCTTTGCTGCTTGCATATCTCCATTTCCCTTTGGTCCCTTTAGCTGAGTAACGGGTATCTGATAGTCGAGGTACTCGACTATAGTTCTTCCTTGTTTATTCGTGTACTGCTAAAGGGGATTGCTCATGTGAAGCTGTGACTATAAGATCGCCCTAAAGAATTAATGCATGCTCAAGATGTATGCGCATGGAGGCAATTGGTTGGGCGAGGGGGTCGCGGGGGCTAAGCCTCCGCCTTAGCAACGATGGATGAGAGCTCGTCGAACTGAGCTGTTGCCTTGCCAAGCAGTGGCAAGGTGAAGGGTGCGCGGGGACTAAGCCTCCGCTATGACAAACAAAGAAAATAAAAATCAACAAATTGCCTAACAAATGCATGTGCGGCCGTATCGGGTTCGCAAATGTGGAGTGCGGAGACAATACAATTACCAAAACTGCGAAGCTAATGTCAAGAATTCGAGTATAAGCTAAGAGACACATAAAATTTGTGATAATAAAATGAATGAATTCGACGGAGCCGGAGTATCGATATTTATGAGTTCTTTATTAAGCAAAGCTCAGAATCGTCCAGGCTTAAGGCTAACAAAAATATAACTTCATAGCGGCTACGCAAATATGCTGTGCTTGCCGGCTATGCATCGGCATCCGGCCAGACGCTGTGTCAGCAGTTTGGCCGGAGCAAACTCACGGACGATCGGTCATCGCCGTCGCCCGATTAACTTAGTTAACTTGTACATAGAAAATACCATAGCAACATCTTAAAATACGTTCATAGGACTACTTAACACAACAGATACCGGTCAAGTAGTCAGTATAAATCAATTAAAATATGACCCACTTTAAAACTAAGATGTAGTAAACTCAAAAGTAACAAACCGAGAAAAGACTGTATTATCTCAACTTTCGAAAAACTTCCCTCCACAGTTCATAACACAGCTTTGAAGCCTTTATACCCAATAGAGCGACATATTCGGAAGCCGAATTGATAACTACTAATAATTTTTATAAACAAAAACTGAGATTAAAGGATGTTAAACCGATATGTAAAAAAAAATTATAGAAGTATAGATGATCTTCAAGCGCAGGTATAAAAGTTCATTAACTATCAAATTGTGGATCCATCTGTATCTGCATAGACCAGCCCATTATTATTAGTTCCGAAAAAGTCTCTTCCTGACTCCGACAAGAAGAAATGGCGATTAATAATTGACTATCGTCAGCTAAACAAGAAACTGTTATCTTATTAATTCCTTCTACAGAGAATCGATGACATTTTAGAACAACTAAGTAAGGCAAAATATTTTCATGCCTTCATAGCGCCAAATTCTGTTCAGAGAATGATGATTATACCACTCTATGGACTTGATACTTCTCCAGCATTCTGTTACGTGCTAGGCACGAAACTTTGAATACTTTAATAAAACGCTTCGGTTTGCGATCGGAGACTATGTATATTTATAAGAAATTGTTATTTACAGGCTGCGTTGCGATGCGTTGAGTTTCTTTAATTTCATTTCTGCACACATCAACGAATTAGACAATGACGGAATAATAGAAACAAGTGTTGAGCAACAAAAAAAGAGCTGAAATTGGCATACAGGGTGACTCAAGTGTAACGCATTCAAACTAGGGCGGTTAAATTCAATATTTATTTTCTCCAGCAACGTTCCCCTTAAAACGCTTAAGCCGTTTTACCTAAAACATCAAGAACCGCTATCTTAGAGACGTGGCGTTTAAGTGCACCAATTGATGTCTGCACCTCCGCAATTCGAATTTGACCATCTTTTGCCTTAAACGTTTGGATAACAAGGCCCTTCTTCCAGCCTCCTCGGTGTTGATTTTCATCACAGATCAATACTAGATCTCCGATTTAAATTGGCTTGCTTGGTGCAAACCATTTGGAGCGCTTCGTTAAAGTAGGAAGGTACTCTCTTGTCCAACGTCTCCAAAATACATCCTTTAACTGCTGAGAAATACGGAACTGTTTTCAATGGCAGTAATTATCAATTTCTCCCGGAGCTTGTGTAGAGTTTACAGTTCCTTGTAGAAGGTGATTTGGGGTGAGTGGCTTAGGATCGTCTATAGTAACATATACATGTGTTAGAGGTCTGCTGTTGATAATATTTTCGGCCTCTATCAGTAGACAACGTAGCGTTTTTACTCTTGGTGCTTGCTCCTTTAGAGTTAGTGCTAGGACACGATTGTTGATTGAACCAATTGTTCCCAACATCCTCCTGAACTAAGATTAGCAGGACAGTTGAACTACCAATTGATGTCCTTTGTTGCCAGCGTTGCCTTTATATACTCCTATTCAAAGCGGTCGTTAGTTTTCTTCAAAATATTGTCGACACCAACAACGTTTGTGCCCATATCAGAGCGAATAGTGTTAAGAACGCCTCGCCTATTTACGAAATTTCCGATGATGCACGCATCAGATGATAGGTCCTCGGCAAGTTCCAGGGGTATAGCTCTGACCGTTAAACATCTAAACAAGACGACCCGCCGTTTTTCATGACGACGACCTATTGTCACAAAGAAGGGGCCCAAGACAAGCTCTGTGTAAGTAAACGATCAATTGTACGGCGTAACCCTATTTTTAGGCAATTATCCCTAAGCGTGAGCATTGGCTTTATGTTTTTGTTTTTACATTACTGACAGGGCGATTTGGCGCGTTTGACTGCTGTACGTATACTGTTCACCCAGAACTTACGACGTATCTCGATTACTATTAGTTCGTCATTTTGTTGGTGATATATTTTATGATAGTACAATATAATTAAGTCGGTAAGTGGATGCCCCCTTGGAAGTATTACTGACTGCCGAGTACTTATAGCCGTATATATGCATTGTTAAGCCTGCCCTGCACAATAAACAAGCCATCTTCATTTTGGCGAAGAGCGCTTATTTCTTCGAAATACGTGTGTTGCTGTGCTAGCTTACGTATTGCTTTCTCAACATTGACCAATTCTTTAAAGGAAATTACTCCTTTAACTTTCTTCCCGTTTTATCGAATGTTTCCCACGGCAGTAGGCACATACAGTTTGAGAAACGACCAGTGGCTATTGCTGGTTCTATTCCTATTGCAATGGGAACTGTAAATTTGGGACACTTTCATTTGTTCCTGATCTAGTAACTTTCAGACACCTATTACGAGTGAAACAAAACAAGTGTCTTAGCTGAACCCCCACAACCACAAAAGTTCCCCACAACATTTTTTAGTCCTTTGAATCGGGCTTGTTGTTTTATTCGGCAGTTCGGTACCAACAGTAAAGTTAAATTCAACATATCATTTTCATTCATCATACATACAAAAAATTCGATAGCAAATGTTACACACATATCCGCGCGAAAAATTCGTTCTTGTATTGACCGGCAACTTTTTTACACTCCATTTCTAGAGTGTGCACAAGGGCGGTTCACATTTGTATGGACATGTTTAAGGTCCTGCTCTTATCTGCCTAAAGGAGCGCATTAAGGAATTTAAGGTATTCCAAACGAAAGTTTTTGAAAAGAACGCATTAAAAGGTCTGCGAATGGGTTTCAAAGTTTATACATCTCGGTATTTTCCGTCAACTTTTTATTCATATTGACCGATATACGCGAGTTGACAAAGTTGAGGAAGGAATATGCATCTGTTTGAAAAAAGTTATGGCTGGTTACATGTCGTAAAGGTAATTTTTAAAAAAGTTGAGGACGATTAGTAAGTTCTAAAACACAACCAATAACATTTTAATTTTTGAATACATTTTTTAAATGCCCCACAAAAATGGGGCAGTACCGAAAAGAGTGAACTCGTTTGATCCTCAGGTTTATTAAAAGGCGCGTAAGTGTGATATCTGCTTCAAGGAGGCTCATACAGTAGAGTTTTGTCCTTGTTTTCTTCAGATGTCTCAAACTTAACGAGAAACGTACATTAAACAAAGCGGTTGTGCTTACTCATAGGAGATGTTGTTAACCCGTTTGTAGACGAGGAGGACGAACAACTATCACAGCTGCTCGAGGTTGAGAGTAACTTAATACAAAAAAAGGTTGTGTTTAAATTGCTTCGCCACAGAAAACTATATACATGAATGCCCCAGTAAGCACATTTGTTTTATGAGCAGGGCGCGCCATAATTCTCTTCTCCGCAGAGACAATTCAAATAGCCACGGTAACTCTGCACAGGATCAACAACCTTTGCAAGATGTAGCCAGGAGTCCTTTTAGGCTTAGCTATTGTACATGTTTGCCGTTTGGCAGCCCGTGCCCGAATTGACTCAGGTTCAGAGGACACCTCTTTTTCAAAAAGACACGCAAATAGTATCCTGGAGCGTCTGGCATTATTTGCAACTATTTGTATGCCCATGATGTGCTTGCAGCAGCACATTAAAAGTCTGAAGCCACATTAGCTATCCAAGAACTATGAGCAGCCATGATCTCAGCTGGCTTGCCACTTCGCAAAAAAACATCCAATGAAAGATAACTTCTTGAGGTTTTGCCCAAAAAGCATCTACTGTCTGTCGATTTTCTGGAATTTGAGGACGTCAGTACTACAAATACACTGGGAGTGCGATGGAAAGCAACGACAGACTAGATCTATTTCGTTGCGAATGAAGAGTTAACGGTTTTCAAATTATGAAGTCATGTCCCAGATTTCAAAAGTCTTTGATAAAGCCGGTTGGCTTTCCCCTGTTGTTGCTCAAGCCAAAATCCTCATGATGATAATGATGATTTTTTCCCGAAGAACTGCTTCAAAGGTAGCACGGATTCCTTTCAAGCACAAGTTTCTATATAAGATTCGCTTGCTTCTCAAAAGGAATTTGGTGCGGCAATATAAGTTCGTGTTCAACAAGAAGGTATCGATTCTTCTAAGCTTCTGACAGCAAAAACTAAGGTCACTCCCATGAAAACTTTATGTGTGCCAAGACCCGAGTTCTTCGGAGCTGTCCTTATTTCTGAACGGCCGTCCCATTTGGTACCGTCGATTCTTACCTATGACTCCACTATTGTCTTATTGAATAAACTACCCTGTCAATGGACAACGTTCGTGACTAATCGAGTGACGAAAATCATGTTAGCTACACGGTACGTCAATGGTGCGCCTGGAAAAACATCCCAGCAGATTTAGGGAGCCGAGGAGTATCATCTGTAGCGCGACTGTCCTAAGTCGTTGCAAGGACTAAACTTGAAAAGAAAGCTGTAAAATGTCTCTATTTGTGTTCAATTTGGGAAATGCTTGACAGGTTTCCACATTTCAATCAGATGTTGAGAGTTATGTATCTTGCTCAACGTTCCACAGATCCCTGATGTCTATCAAACTTACTTGACCACAGAGGAAATTACCAATATCCAACGAGTCCCAAGTCAAACCTCAGGAATCTATTATCCAGAGGAATACCAGCTCCTTCAGTCGTAGAAACAGCTACTTATTTCAATTTGTGTCTTCAAAAATAATACGTTTCTTGACTCTGACATCGTCATCCGTTCATGTGGTCGATAAACAGCATCTGACTCATTATCATATGATAAACGTCCTTTACCCTATCTTTTACCCGATCCTTTTACCCTATCACTGTCGTTTTGCCGCTCTTCTATTTCTATTCTATTCACGGTGGTAACCAACTCATGGTGCGCCCTATCCGAACACAGTTTTGGATTCCAAGACTTCGAAACCTTATTGATTGCAAATAAGTAAATATGTGGACTGTATTTAATCTTTTATTTAGGCTGGTAAAATGCTCCAAGGTTTCGGCGCTTAGACTCACGTATAATTCACAGTTTCAATGCGTATGTGTCTCTGTTAAGGATTAACGTAACTATCGGTACATCGATACGAGCATTATTCCCAGTCCTTAGCGGGAATTTTATATTGTTGAACGTTGATGCACTAAGAGCAGTACAAACAAGTGGCCCAAGTGCTTGTTACGCGCGGGCCCATTTTTATTTCGGGCAAATTCGGTTCGCGAGGAAGTTACATAGAACAAATAAAGACAGGACAAAACATAGATCAACAAGACTAAAGCAAATGAGCTAAGATTTTAGTTCTTAGTACAGGGATAGAAGTTGAGGAACAAATTAAATGATATAGGTTGTTATAATTATTAGAAAGAACGCGAAATTGGTCATGCTGACTAAAATTAGATGAACATCGTGGCAAGTTGATAGGATGGTAGTTTCACATTAGTCTAACAGGAACATTGAAAGTAAGGCGGCTTACCAAATCTACAGAATCAATATCGCCTCTGATAAGATTATTCATAAAAATAGTACCAAGCATAGTTCTACGGCTTACTAGACTAGGCAAATTAATTAATAGCAATCTACTCGAGTAAGAAGGCAACCTGACTTTTTGTGGAGTGGAATAATAAAAGAATCTTTCCAGATAGTAGGAAAAACAGATGATGAGATAGACAAATGAAAAAGTTTAAGAATGGGTTTACAAATAGTTCGAGCACAAAACTTAAGCACTCACCCAGGGAGTCCATCTGGAACCGGAGAATAGGTTGGCGTTATAGTTTCTAAATCACTTAAGAGAGAACTCTCGGTGATTACAGGAGAAAAAATACAATTTGCCCTGTTTAAGTGATTAGGGTAGCTAGAATTAGACCATGAAACAGAACTATAAGTAGATTGGAAGAATTCAGCAAATAAATCTGCAATTTCGGGATCCGTAGATGCCTCAATAGAGTTTAATCGTACGGATGATGGCAATGCTGAAGACTTTCGCTTAGCATTGACAAAGTTATAAAATTGCCTCGGATCCTTTGAAAATTCAAATTTACATCGGTTCAAATACATGGAATAGCAATGACTGTTAAGTACATTAAAATTAGTACGAGCCACCACATATCTTGAAAAATCGGATGGCCTACCCGACTTTTTGTACTTTTTATAGAAGTTTATTCTTAGGTTTCTAAGTCTTTGCAACTGATTGGTAAACCAAGGTTGCCTGTCTAACTTAGGAGGAAAACTGTCAGAAACACATTCACTGAAAAAAGAGTTTAGGACACTATAAAATAGTTCCGTAGCACTTTCAATATCCAAGCAATTATATAAATTTGTCCAGTTATATTGTGAAATCAAGTTGTTGAGTTTACTAAAGTCACATTTACGAAAGCATCTACATTTATTTGGAGAAAGTGAAGGAGAGAGGGTATCAACGCCGGGAAGACAAATTGTAAGTTCTAATGTGGGATGATACTGGTCTTCAGGCACAACTAGTGGGTCAATTCTAGATACAGTGACTTCAGACGGATCTAGAACAAATACAAGATCTAATTGTCTGTTTAGTGAGTTACGTATAAAGCTAACTTGCTGTAATGATAATTCTAACAGACCGTCAACGAAGTCATGGTCAGATAAAGGGGTAGAGACAAGTGAGTCAGTGGAAAGGGACCAAGAAATGCCAGGGAGATTGAAATCACCCAAAACAATTAAAAGATCCCTTTCGGAAAGATGAGATAAAATAGTTTTTATTGCAGACAAATGTTGCTCATAAATTGTAAAGTCGGATCCATGTGGAATATAAGAACAAGTTACATAAATAGAAAAAGACTTCAAAGAAACTTCAACACCAACGAATTCGATGTCATTGGGATTTAGAAAGTATATTCTCTCCGATGTTAGAATAGGGTAACGGCAACTAGCACCCCACCCCCCGACGAGGTGAACGATCAGTTCTATACGTATTAACATTTTTGGACAGAACTTCAGAGTCTGATATCTTCGGTTTCAGCCAAGTCTCAGTAAAGGCCAGAATGTCTTCAGAAAAGGCAGAGGAGTCAACATAAAGCCTAGGTAGCTTTATATTAAGTCCCCTAACATTTTGATAGGCCAAAAATAAACTGCTCAGTTTTTTGGCGCAGGTTCTGTCGTGGAAGGCCTATTATTAGTTCTCCGTCTGTTTGGAACAAATTCTTTAATGACACATTCATCATTAAGCCAAAAACTTTTAGAATTAAGTACATTAAATACTTCCGGAGGAGCATTTATTTTAAATGAAGATATCCTACGAACATATTGAAATTTAAACTCCTCCACTGTGATGTTTTGAGATGGGAATTCCTGTTGTATAAATTCCAAACCATCTGCAGATGTGGTTTCAGGTGTTAAACGAGACACAAATAATTGCTTCCTATATGGAACAACCGAGAGGCTCTTTCATCCACCACCAGCAATCTGAACATCGTTCGTCTGATTATCGGGATTAGGGACTCCTATAGAGCTAACTTCACCTGTAGACACAGAAAGCTGCGAAGGGTTTGACTCCTTAGGCTGACTAGCAGAAACAGGGACTCCTCCAGAACTTCTGGTACCTATGGGTACTGCTGTCAGTGAAACTTTAGGTCCCCCAGTATTATCAAACATTAATATAAAAACAACGTATTTACAACTAGTCCATTAATTCCGAAACATATCGGTCCCCCTGAACGGCGCAATCAGTTAAGGGCTCGCCCTGCGAATTGATTCGTGCCGTCCTGACGGTGATCACTCTGACCATTGATTCCTGACCTGGGTGAACTCCTTGTATCCCACCAAGTATCCACTTCAACGGGAGTAAGTTGGACTCCTTGAGCACAACAAGAGTGCCGACTTCAAGATTCGTCGTCCTTTCTTCTCCCTTGCCTAGTCACTGTAAAGAAGTCAAGTATTCGTTGTGCCATTGCTTCCAAAATCTTTGTCCCTTGAAGCTGATTTCACAGCTCCAATCGATTTGTCTGCAGGTCGAGGAACGAAGGCTGTCCTATCAAAAAATGAGCTGGCGTAAGTGGATTAACTGTGGAATTACTGAGCTGCGCCAGTGGTCGTAAGTTGAGGATAGCTTCAATTTGTGGGAGCACTTTTGAAAATTCTTTAAAAGATAGAGCGGCACCTCCCACATCGCGGTGTAGGTGCATCTTTCCAGCTTTTAGCCGAGAAGAGGTCTTCCAACTATGATCGCTGACGGCTTCTAGGTGCATCGCATAGGTGGCTAGGCACGCCTTGCTGTCGAACGCGTTGAATCGTGTCGTCGACTCCAGGATGAAAATTAGCCTTGTAAGCGTAGCGTATGATGCGTAGAGCCTGAGGAGATTTCTTTAAGACGGTAGCCGTGGACCTTGCGTTGAATGGCATCACTGATCGGTGGATATGTCCACCGATGCGCAACAATCCAGAATCATCAAAAAACGGTGTCAGTCTGGGCAGCTTGGAATTTTGTGGGCAGGCGGCGATCATGTCTGTCAGCGTCATAATCCAATGGAAATAAATAGACTTGCACGTGTTTCAGTGGTCTCCCAGAGGCGTACTGCAAATCCTTAGTTGTCAGAAATTCGCTTGTAACGACCCAGTACAGCTCGCCGTGGTCGGGGTACGAGACAGAAATCTATTTCCTCTTCAGATCGACTAACCTTCCTTTCCCCAATAATGGTACAGAGAGAGAACGCTATGAAGTATGCTTTTATTAACTACGATTGGATAGAGCTAGGGTATAATAGATAATGTTGCTAGCTGGGCGCTTCTGCTGCGGAAGGGCCGAGCTTCGTACTGCGTGCTTTGTAGTGTCGGCGCAGCGGAAGGTCCAAGTTGTGGACTGCTTGCTTCGTTGTGTCGGCGGTGCGGAAGGGCCGAGTTGTGGACTGCTTGCTCCGTCGTGTCGGCGCTGCGGAAAGGCCTAGTTGTGGACTGCTTTCTTCGTGGTGTCGGCGCTGGTAAAGGGCCGAGTTGTGGAGTTGTTCGAGTGGGTTCTGGGTCGGTCAGAGGAACTATCTACTTTGATTTCGAGTGAAATTCGGGAGTGTAGGGCATCGTTAGTTTCGGTCTGCCGGGCATCGTTTGTTTCGGTCTGCCAGGGATCGTTAGTTTCGACCTGCCGTCTACTCCGTATCGTTTCTGGGGGAACTCACTAAAATGGGCCTGAATTACCAAAAACGGGCCAGGCTCAGTGATCATGACCGGGCCTGGGCTGAATTACGTAAACCAAGCCGGGAAACCGGTGATCCTAACCGTGGAGCCAATTTAAAACCAAGCTTTTACGGATCCGCTATCACTACCAAGACTATCTACCAAAACACTTACCCGGATATTCCTCCTTGTTGATGCTTCCTCAATGCTCGTCGGAATGCAAAGTGACTGCCCTGAGGATGGGCCTTTGCTTATATAGGCGCCGTTTAGTGTGACCAAGGCGATCGATGGTGATAAGTAGAGAGGCGTCTCGGGGTCACCCATTTTGTCTGTGGGCGCTGGAAATCGGCGAGTTGGTGGCGATTTGTTCCAGTTGTTGTCCTTGCTTTGGGGGATCTCGATCTGTGGTTTGGGTTATTGTTTCCATGGGTTTTTTATTTCGTTGTCCTTCCTCGTTGTGTCTGCCGTGTCGTCGTCAAAGTGATTGGTTTTCTGCCTTCTTGGGTTGGTCCCTGTCTCGCGACTGGTTCTGCCCTTGTCGGCCTTCCTACTCATGCTGGACCTTCCACGTCCACAGCCCCAAATACTTTGCTAGCGAGTTCTTTAGTTTGTTTTTCATGCTGTAACGGATGACCTTCACACTAAATGTGAAGTCTTATTCAATACGTGGTGGTTAGTTCGTTAATGAACGCACTGTATGTCTTTCTTGTCGTCGTGTGTTTGATCATTGCTATTGCTGTAGACACGCAGCCTGTTACTTTAAATGGACCCCCGTATTTTGGTGTTTGCTTGGCTGCGAACCCAATGGTTGCTTTGGATAATGGATGTTGCCGTTCCCATACGAGGTCTCCTATCTTGGGCCTCAAGTCCCTTTTCCGTAGGTTATACGCCCTGGCTTGATCTTGTACTGCTTTTCCGATGTTCCGATGTGCCAACTTGCTTGTTTCTATAATTCGTTGTAATTGTGCCATGATAATCTCCTTCACCATTTCGTATCCGGGTGTGGTTTCGTTGAACAGTTTTCCAGGTATTCGTATTTCTCGTCCGTATAATGTATAAGCAGAGCTATATCCGGTTGATTCCGACCTGCTGCTTTTGATTGCCATTGATATCTTGGGTAGCCAGTCGTCCCACCGCGTGTGTTCGTTCCAGAGAAGTGGGCTATCACTGTTTTCATTGTTCTGTTTGCCCTCTCTGCCGGGTTCTCCTGAGGAATGTATAGTTCTGTCAGCTGGTTAACAATTCCCCATTTCTGGAGTTGTGTCTTAAACTTGTTGCTCGTGAACTGTACCCCGTTATCCGAGATGAGTTTTTTCGGTGCTCCATACCGTGTTAGAATTTGCTCTCGTAGTACTTATATCATGATTTCCATTGCTGCTTTTCTGACGGCTGCTAGCTTTACCCGTTTCGAGAACTTGTCGAATGCAACCAGTAGCATGTTGTCCCCGTGACTAGACCTCGGTAGTGGGCCAACGAAGTCTACGCAGAGGGTTTCCCAGAGTGCTTATGCAATTTGTGTCAGCATTTTCCCCGCCCCCTGTTGCTGTGAAGTCTTGTAACGTTGTCATGTTTCGCAGCGTCGTACGTACTGCTGAAGTGCCCCAGTGGATTGCTAGGCACTTCTTTTTGATGGCTTTGTCTTTGTATGTTTTCGACTGGCTTTCTTGAGTTAAAACTGCTCCTAATCCTCTGTTAATGGTGTCCGTCTAAAGAACAAAGGTCTTTTCAAAGTCAGGCAAGTTAGGAATAGTGCTCCTTTTAAAACTTTCTTAAATTTTTTGGTTTCCTCTTCTGTCTCTTCGTTCCATTTAAACTTCGTATCCTTCTTGACCAGGTTGTGCAGCGCTTGAGCCAGTTCCGTGAAGTAAGGAACGAACCTTCTGCACAATGAGACTACCCCCAGGAAGATGTGTACCTGCTTCGTCGTCTGTGGGCTTGGGATGTTAAGGATCGCAGCAATCTTTTCCGGATCGGTGTGTATACCTCTAGCGCTGACTAAGTGGGCAAGATATCTTAGCTCTTTTTTATAGAAGTGGCATTTCTCCGTGTTGATCCTTAGGTTTGCCTTGCAAAGTCGTCTTATCACTTCTTACAGTTTCTCCAGGTGTTCCCGATTCGTCAGTAGATGACCACTTTGTCATCCAGGTATGCGAATGCGAATGGTTCCATCTGTGGTTCGATGACTGAGTCCAGGGCTCTTTGGAAAGTGGCTGGGGTTGTGTGCAATCCGAAAGGCATTACTTTCCACTGAAACAGTCCTGGTACAGTAAAAGCGGTGTACAGTTTACTACTTTTTTCCATCGGTATCTGCCAGTAGCCACTTTTAGACTTAGTGTGCTACATAAGCACTCCCGTAGTTGGTTGAATATGTGATCCATTCGCGGTGCCGGGTATGCATCTCGTTCTGAATGCTCGTTTAGCTGCCTGTAGTATACGCATAGTCTCCATTGTTTGTTTTTTTTTTACGATTACTACTGGCGAGCTGTAAGCGGAATACGAGGGTTCAATGAGGTTATGTGCCAGGAGTTCGTCCACTTCTTCATTTATTATTGATTGCCTTGCTGAGTTTCGGCGGTTGTACCTCTGTTTAATTGGGAGGTCGTGCTTCATAAAGTGGCTGGCAATGAAACTGACTCCCTTGATTTGTCTCATCATCTCCAATTCCCTTTTGAGGGTTTCTTGGATCTCCGACTCTGTTAAATCGCCTGTTGCGATGCGTTGGTTTTAATTGTTCTTCTTTATTCTTGCTGTGATGCCTCTGAATTTTAATGAGACGTTGCACTGTTCCAAGAAATCTACTCCCAGTAGCAGGTTTCCGATCACCTCGTCGAGGACTACAAGTGTGGTTGTGCTAATTTGGTTTCCGAGCAGTAATGGTGCTTCCAGTATCTCTGTGACTGTTCGGTTTTTCCGTCTGCTAGTCTAATGGCTTCGGTTACTCGCTTTCTTTTCCCGTGTCAATGGCTCCGCGAACTCCTGTGTTTCCTATATTGACTTGCGCGAGTAAGCGGTGGCCGTTAAACTTTATTCCCGTTGACAGCAATGTATCGTGCGTGTTCCATCCTGTTCGCATACCTAGCAGAACACTTTTGGCTGATTGGTGCGCCCCCGTGCCATATGTCCCACTGCTTTGCACCTTGAGCATCTTTTATTCATGTCGAACGATCTTGTAATGCCTCCGGTTAGTGCCTGTGGTGGCTCTTGAGGTCTCCACTGATTTCTTGGTGCTCTGCAGCAAATTCCAGGTGGTTCTTAGTATCACCAGCGAGTGTCCGGCGTTTGTGGTGTTCTCTGCTGTGTTGTGTGTTTATGTGATTGGAGGGCCTCGAGGTCTTCCGGTGGTGATAGGCATTCTCCACGTTTGAACTCTACTTGACTGTTTTGGGTAACCCCCACTCCAGTCTTTTCTCTTCTGTGAGCGTAGTAAATCTCATGAGTTTCCGGAGCTCTCGTGTATATTCCTTCGCTAGGTAATCCTCCTCTTGTACCTAAGTGTAATTCTTTCCATTGCTTTTCCCTCGTCTGTCGTACTCCAGAAATTCTTTTCTGAAGATACTCCATGATGACATTGGGGTTTGGTGGGTGTGCCACCATACAATTTCAAAGTAGTTGAAATTGGAATTGACAAAGACGACTTAGTAATATAGTAACTTTGCTGGTGGATGAGCTGCGGTAAGTTCTAACCCCGGTATCGAAATAACTTTAATGGGAGTTACTTGAGTCTTTTTTCCGTTCCTGTTGTAACTCGACTGTATACAACGGCTCCTACTAATTTTATTGAAGCTTATCGAGGGACTCGATATTGGTAAAAGATGGGCAGCGCGCTTGGAAATATGCTCCACCGCTTGGCTATGCTTTTATTTTAGGGTTCATTCCAACTTAGAGAACATAACCAATATTCTTGAAATAGCAATTTCATCAAAACGGTGGATGGCGATACAATACTAAAGGTGTCTTAAATCTTAGAGAGCGCTGAGAGTAATAACAGTAATTGATTTTGGACATGTAGAAAGTTGATCCGAATCGGGATTCCAGACCAATACCAGGCATTTCACCTTCTTCGATTGCGTTGTGCCTATTTGGTAAGCGTAATCCTCCGTTGGAATGGAATCCATGAGTGTAGTACAATTGGAGCTCCACTTGCGCAAATTGAATTTTGCCTCCGCCAGCAGCTTGACAAGCTCCGTCTGCAATTCCATGATTTCTGATATATCGTCGACGTATGCATCCGTTAATAGCGAGGAAGCTGCTTGTTGATATCGTGGCTGATAGTCCTTGGCTAGTTGTTTTAGATGCCAGACCGTTGGTTACTGTTAGCAACCCATAGTGCTGAAGCTGGTCCTTTTCATCCTCTCGTCAAGTCAGTATGTTCGGGAGCTACAACTTACCGATATTGTCGGAATCGCAATCAAACTCCAATGAGATCTCGTTGAATCGGCGGCCCGATGTGTAAGTGATCGTTAAGAGAGTGGCCGGTGATATGTTTACCGAATTCATTAAATACAGCACGATATTTTTTTGTGACAATTTCCGATTTGACGACGGCATGGTGAGCTTGATAAACGCAATTTTCCTTTGACACGGTAAACTAGTGTTTATCTAGCACTTCCCAGTGTCCCCGTTATAAATAATCCAACATAGTAAATCGATTCAAAATCTGTTGCAGGGAAGGGTCATGAGTTGGTGGCTGATCTGATCTCGCTTGTGGGTGTCGACAAAGAGCTGCTCTACGGGATTGGCTGAATGGTACCCATTTCCATGAACGCCCTTACCGCCTCGTCCAAATCAACCTGAACCTGATGCTCGCCGTGGCCAGGGTTCGAGACAGAAAACAAGGAAGAACGCTATAGTCGAGTACCTCGACTATCAGATACCCGTTACTCAGCTAAATAGGGATATGCAAGTAGCAAAGCGAGATTAAAATGCGCCACCTACCGGCGGTATACAGATTTAAGCGTTATGGGCGTTAGAGTGGGCGTGGCAAATTTTTTTTTGGACCAATCGATAGGTATTGACAAGACCAATACATTTCAGTTAAATTTGTTTATCTAGCATGAAAATTGTGGGCGTCACAGGTTTTCGCGGTTTGTGGGCGGTAAAGTGGGCCTGGAAAACTTTTTTTTGGACTAATCGATAGGTATTGATGAGAACAATACATTTCAGTTAAAATTTTTTATCTAGCATGAAAATTGTGGGCGACACAGGTTTTCGCGGTTTGTGGGCGTTAAAGTGGGCGTGGCAAACTTTTTTTTGAGTCAATCGATAGGTATTGATGAGAACAATACATTTCAGTTAAAATTTTCTATCTAGCATCAAAACTGTATGAGCCACAGTTTTGGGCGGTTTGTGGGCGTTAGAGTGGGCGTGGCACTCTACTGAAACAAACTTGCGCTGCGCAGGAATCTCAGGAATCTGCGTGCCTAATCCCAGTATTGTAACTCTCATAGTTTCCGAGATCTCAGCGTTCATACGGAAAGACGGACAGACGGACAGACGGACAGACGGACAGACGGACAGACGGACATGGCTAGATCGACTCGGCTAGTGATCCTGATCAAGAATATATATACTTTATGGGGTCGGAAACGCTTCCTTCTGCCTGTTACATACTTTCCGACGAATCTAGTATACCCTTTTACTCTACGAGTAACGGGTATAATTACTTCTTCTACAGACCGGTTTACCTCCCTTTCTCCAATAATGATACAGAGAGAGAACGCTATGAAGTATGCTTATATTTACTATGATTGGATAGAGTTAGGGTATAATAGATAATGTTGATAGCTGGACGCTCCTGCTGCGGAAGGGTCGAGCTTCGTACTGCGTGCTTTGTCGTGTCGGAGCTGCGGATGGACCGAGTTGTGGACTGCTTGGTTCGTTGTGTCGGCGCTGCGGAAGGGCCGAGCTGTGGATTGCTTGTTCCGTCATGCCTCGTCGTTCGAGTAGGTCGTAGGAACGATCTACTTGGATTTCGAGTGGGACTCGAGAGTGTAGGACATCGTTTGTTTCGGTCTGCCGGGCATCGTTAGTTTCGATCTGTCGTCTACTGCGTTTCGTTTCCGAGTCGGAAGCCGACAGCCCGGCCGGGTTCAGTGATTACGACCGGGACTGGGCTGAATTACGTAAACAAAGCCGAGACGCCGGTGATCCCCACCAGGTCGTAGAGCCAATTTAAAACCGAGCTCTTACGGATCCACCACCTTTAGCAAGACTATCTACCAAAACACTAACCCGGATATTCCTCCTTGTTGATGCTTCCTCGATGCTCATCGGAACGGAAGTGACTGGCCTGAGGCTGGGCCTCTGTTTATATAGGCGCCGTTTAGTGTGACCAGGGCGATCGATGGTGATAGTCCCGCTTCGATAACTTCTTATCGGGTCACGGTTCGGGTGATGACTATCGACTATCGATATCTCCGCTGAATAAGTTTGACCAGTTTTCGTTCGCTTTGACGACATCATCATTGCAATCAGCAATTTCTTTATGAACTCGTAAAAGCTGAATCCAATTCGAAAGCTTATTACTTAAGTCTAAGAATATCGTCATGAGTAATAGCTTTTAGTGAGAAATTAGGTTGCTGTTTAACTTTTCTTCATGAAGTGCAAGTGCATGCAAACGAAGATTCTGTCTTTTTTTGAAAAAGGGCTGCCGCGACGACGACTCCGCTTACCAGCGAAAACCTGTCCACCATAAAGTCTGGTCCAGCAAGGTGGAGGGAAGCAGACAGCGGGATGCGCAAGCCGCGGGGTTGTCCTCCAAACGAACATGGTTCTGGGCTACTCTGTCAATATTTCAGCAGTCCTGTTGCAGACGACAGTGTTCTATAGTCGAGGTGGAGCTGACACCCAGTAAAGGACAACTACAGTGTCGGTCCAAAAAAAGTAGTTGAAATTGGAATTGACAAAGACGACTTAATAATATAGTAACATTGCTGGTGGGAGAGCTGCGGTAAGTTCTAACCCCGGTATCGAAATAACTTTAATGGGAGTTACTTGAGTCTTGTTTCCGTTCCTGTTGTAACTCGACTGTATACAACGGCTCCTACTGGTTTTATTGAAGCTTATCGAGGGACTCGACGTTGGTACAAGATGGGCAGCGCGCTTGCAAATATGCTCCACCGCCTGGCTATGCTTTTATTTTAGGGTTTATTCCAGCTTAGAGAACATAACCAATATTCTTGAGATAGTAATTTCATCAAAACGGCGGATGGCGATACAATACCAAAGGTTTCTTAAATCTTAGAGAGCACTGAGACTAATAACAGTAATTAATTTTGGACATGTAGAAAGTTGATCCGAATCGGGATTCCATACCAATCCCAGGCATTTCACCTTCTTCGATTGCGTTGTGCCTATTTGGTAAGCGTAATCCTCCGTTGGAATGGAATCCATGAGTGTAGTACAATTGGAGCTCCACTTGCGCAAATTGAATTTTGCCTCCGCCAGCAGCCTGACAAGCTCCGTCTGCAATTCTATGAGTTCTGATATATCGTCGACGTATGCATCCGTTAATAGCGAGGAAGCTGCCCGTTGATATCGTTGGTGATAGTCCTTGGATAGTTGTTTTAGAACCCTTACTGACAGGAATGGTGATGGTGCCAGCCCGTTGGTTACTGTTAGCAGCCCATAGTGCTGAAGCTGGTCTTTTTCATCCTCTCGTCAAGTCAGTATGTTCGGGAGCTACAACTTACCGATATTGTCGGAATCGCAATCAAACTCCGATGAGATCTCGTTGAATCGGCGGGCCGATGTGTGGCCGGTGATATATTTACCGAATTAATTGAATACAGCATGATATTTTTTTGTGACAATTTCTAATTTGTAACGAACACACTCTATGAGCGTTGTCCACCCTAACACCTCTGTCTACGCTTTGACCGGCCTACTCAGGGATATGGGTGTGGGTTTGTGTTAAGATGAAACAAGAGTGTCACAGAACTAACAATAGTAGACAGAGGGACGGTAACGATAAGGATTTTTAACCCATCGGCTAAGATTCGGACGAGAGACTGTACCTATCGAAGAAGGAGGCCCAGATGTTATTGGCCACCTTCTATACCCACCCTACCTGTGAAGTCTCATTAGACTCCACCCTTAAAACAACCCCTGCGCTACATCCTCTAAGGTGCCCTTAAAAGATCACAAGTTAATTCATCTTAAATTTCATTTAATACGGCAAATACGATAATACGGTTCATGGTTCTTAATACTACAAATCCTCACACTAAAGCCTTAGAACTAAGCGTTCTTTACGCCAAAAGACTCTCTATATGATCGAGTGTCAGTACAAGATTATCAAATATGAAAAGAAATGGATATTTTGTTTACGTTAAATTATTACGAAACTGATTACATATTTTATCGATATGCGGCAAGCTTATTCAAAAATTACAGGAAATCACTTAGGCGGATTACGTTAAATTATATAAGTGCAAACGATTCTTATTTAATATTTATATCAATACGCGAATGTGGAAAAATTACATGTTTATATTGGTACCAAAAGTGTGCGGGCTCAGACAAAAATGAATATATATGTAGGAATGTAAATGATTTACGGCTATGCCGTACTTACGAACTCTCCAACGAAGTCAGCAGGCCTGATGACGATCGATGTGCGCTGTAGGATAATTTAATTTAGGTGTATATATGTCATACTATGTCGTAAGCACACACGCAAGTATAAAAGCTAAATAGGAATCGTAAATTAAATTAGAAACTTGTCGTACAAATATTTAGAATAAGAAAATTAAACTACAATCGCTTTAGCGATACAAAAACGAGTTGGCAGTCCCGGCCAAAATTAACTGGAAGCAGAATTGGAACTGAAATTCCAATTGGGATGCGGCGTCCGCCTCCGCTGTCTTGCCCGAATTACGCCGAATCGGCGCCGGTGCGTTTTTCGCCCGAACTGCAACGTGATCTGACTTGTAGATCGTCGAGCGGACTTGGCAAAGTCAAAACCTCTCGCGGGTTGACTGCGGCGTTCCTTGAAGCCGCTTATGGTTTGCCGATGATGAAATTAATCCAGGTGTGGCAAAGAAGACAGATTCCTTTCACGCGGTGTGCGGTATAAGAATCCCAAATGGCGATTATGGCCTGGCGCTGAAGAAATGTATGGTTCCGCTGATGAATCGCTGCACGTGGCACCTGCTCCTTGCTGTGCGCAAAGGGAGGGCTGAAAAACTTCCGTCAATTCCGAGAATTTGCACGTGTCTCTGGTCACTGCTGTTTTCCAGGAATTACAATTAGATTTTTCCAATATATCGTCGAATAATCTTACCACCAATATTGGGAGTGATAACAGGTCGTACTGCTCAACCAAAATTCCTAGAATTTCACACGCGGATGTGTGGATGCGGACGGGTTTGAAAATTATAGCACTTTTTGCAGAGAACGAACCGATCTCGGGAGAAGCTTGCGACAAAGAGGAGGAAATCATGGCGTCTAGAGTGGATGTAGGATGCACAAAATCCCCAAAATCCATAAAACTGGTATTTTTGGTATTCTAGCGAGGATCGGATCCTTGCTACTGAAGGGTTGCATCTTTGCTATTTATGTTAATTACCATGGGTAATGTCTTAACTAGGAATGCCAACTTAGCCGAAAATACTGACTCCCACAACCACAGTTTTGATTTTTAGTCCCTGTGACTAATAATAAAAACTGAAAAAGGAGTCAGGAGGGATCACCAGATGTTCTTGGCATGGAATTTACCAAGCTCTTTGCCGTTCATGTCTTCCAGAACATATAATGATTGACCAAGTTTCTCCTTAACTCTCGCTTTTGTTCCGACTGGTGCTAGCTTTGCGTTGAAATGATTGGCAGCGTTGCTCAGCGCAAAGTTCCGTTTTGTCACCTCTTGACCTACTTCGAACGATCTAGGCCTCGTACGTAGGTTATATGTGCGCTGGTTCGTCTCATAAGCTTTGCTCAGATGTTTATGGATTCTTGCACGAATTTTCTGACACTCGTCAGTTTTTGAAAGGTTGACATCACCTTCGGCGAGTAAACCCAACTTGCGCAACAGTTTATAGTCCTGGCCGTGTGAGATCATATGTTGCCCAAAAACAACTTGGTACGGTGATACACCGATAGACTGATGAAGGAAGTTACGAAGTGAGCAATTGATGCTGCTGAGGAAAACATCCCATTCACGCTGGTCCGAACGAATGTAAGCTCTTAAAGCCGCGTTGATTGAACGGTTGACTCTTTCCGCTGCGTTGGACTGCGGAGCAAAGGCGCCTGTGAACATGTGGCGCACGCCATATTTCGAGAGGAAGTCAGAGAACTTTTAAACTGAGTGCCGTTGTCACTCACGACTGTCTCGGGCACACCAAAGCAGGGAAAGATTTCGTCCTGCAGTATACTGATTATCACTTTAGTGGTGAACTTTTTCACTGGCTTTAGAAAAGTGAGTTTTGAAAAGTGATCCAGGATAATCAATATGCCTATGTTTCCAGACTTGGAACGCGGAAATGGGCCAATAAAATCCAGATAGAGTCGTTGAAATATCCTTTCGCTATGCACTTGAGCGCCCATAGGTGGTTTCAAGGAACGCGTAGGATGCTTTGTAGTGAGGCACGTTTCGCAGTTGCGTATGTAGTCCCGCACGTTGATTACCATGTTTGGCCAGTAAAAGCGGCGGCGAATGCGCTCTAGGCATTTGGTCATTCCACAATGCGCAGATGATGGTTGGTCATGGGCGGCACTAATTACGCTTTGGCGTAACGATTCGGGTACGAACAATTTCCAGCAATCGTCTGGTGAAGTGTCAATTGAATTGGGAAATGCTGCACGGTGATAGATAAAGTCGTCGACTACTTGGAAATCAGGTAGCTGTGAGGACGAGAATTTGTTCCGGAGTGCAGAATATTCTTCCGATTGGAAAGCATCTGATGCGAGATCGATTTCAGGGTGAACTTCAAAATTCAGCGCAGCAACTTCCACGTCCTCGAAAGCACGGGATAGAGCATCCGCCACGACATTCTCACATCCTTTACGATGCTCGATTTCAAAGGAGTAACCCTGAAGTTTGATAGCCCATCTGGCCAGTCTACCGCTTAAATCAGATTGATTCATAAGCCAACGCAAACTGGAGTGGTCAGTGACTACTTTGAAAGAATGTCCATCAATATACATCCTGAACTTTTTTATTGCCAAGACTACAGCCATGCATTCAAGTTCGGTAACTGTATAGTTACGTTGGGATTTGTTAAGTTTTTTGGACATGAATGCTATTGGTCGTTCGCAGCCAGATTGGTCACATTGGGCCAGAACTGCGCCAACACCATGTAGTGAGGCATCGCACTGCAGAATGAACGGTTTCTCATAATCGGGGTGAACGAGACATGGGGCAGAACATAACTTGGCTTTGATGTTCTCAAAGGCCTCTTGAGCATGTTCATTCCATTGAAAGACTTTGCTACGTAGCAACTCTGTTAGGTGGAATATGACTGAGGAATAGTTTGAAATGAAGCGCTGGTACCAACCAGTCATACCAAGAAATCTTCTCAGCTGTTTCTGAGTTTATGGTATCGGGAATTCACTGACAGCGCTAATCTTGTTTGGATTAACTTGAAGTGTTCCTTCTCCAACCAAATATCCCAAGTAATCTACTCCTTTCAGACAGAACTGACTTTTCTGGACGTTAATTGTCAATCCTGCTTTTCTCAGCTGGGTGGCTACCTCAGAAAGATGTAGAAGATGGTCTTCAAAGCTGCTTGACAACACCAAAAGGTCATCAAGGTAGACTAGAACGTGCGACCAAATGGCATCCTTTTGAATTGGTACAGCGGACGGTTTGGTATCGTGAACGCTGTCTTTGCACGGGACTCTTGATCTAGGCAAATTTGCCAAAACGCATCCTTGAGATCTATTTTAGAAATGCAATGCACTGGCGGGAGACGACTAAGCAGACCTTCCATAATAGGAATCGGGTAAGCATCCTTAATGGTAACTGCATTAAGTTTCCTCGCATCGAGACAGAAACGTACCTTGCCAGGTTTGACGTGCAAGGTAACCGGAGAAGACCAAGGCGATGATGGTGCCTCTTCTATGACGTCCATTTCAATCATGCGATCGATTTCGACACACAAAAGCTTTTCCTTAGCTGGCGATAAAGGATAAAACCTTTGTTTGATTGGTTTCGCGGTAGATGTGTCAATGTTGTGTTCTATCAATCTGGTCAAACCTAAGCCCTCACTTTCGAATGATGGAAAGAAGTCGATTACCTTTTTCAGCTTTGATTTCTGTGCGTTGGGTAAACAGATGTGTGAGGGGTCGTCCTCGGGTTTGTATTCAATTTCGTTAACTGAAAACGAAAGTTGGATGAAAATGCCAAAGGTTTCCCAGAAATCCATTCCGCATATCACGCTGTGTTGAATAGAACGTACTATTAAGAATTCTAATTTTGAATCTATAGAGTTGTACGTCAAGGGAATGGAGATTGTGCCAGCCACGGATTGTGTTTGGCCGTCTGCAGTACGGACTATGCTTTTGAATTTGTTATAAAGTTTGTCAATTATTTTTTGTTGGGCAAGCTTTCCACCAATGACACTTTTGTTGGCTCCGCTGTCTAAGAGAGCTGAATATTCGATGCCGAAAATCTGCACCATTGTGAAAGGCCGGATGTCATTCTTTTTGTGGATGATTGATGAGATAATGCAACGGTTAAAAGCTCGTTTGCGCATCCAGAATTTACGTATACGCAAGGTAGAACGACGTTTGTAAGCAAAGATAGAGTTCACACTAACAGGTTTAAGCCTTCGTTTAAGATACTCTTGAAAGCACAGGTGATATGGATTGAACGCTTTAGTAGTCGGTTCATCAGGTTTGGGAGTAGACAAATCAGGTAAATTATCCGTTGCCGCAGCATCCGGAATACTAAGAACATCCAAGGCTAACGGCGGACATTCATTTTGCGAATGTCCTGCTTGGAGTTTTCCGATACCGATTTACATTTTGCACAATTTGGTTTATATACATCGGGTATGCCGCAACCGTAACAGAAAATACGGCGAGGTTTTAGACAATCATGGTACCTGTGACCTGTTCCATCACAGTTCCAACATATGAATTTGTCTGCAGGCTTAATTGCGCAGACTTCGCCCTCGACATCGGCTTCGTCTTCGGACTGATCTTCAGAGTCATGTTCGTGAAGAATTGTGTTGACAAACCGTTTTGTTACATTAGAGCGTTGAATTGGCTTCGATCGAGTGCTACGATAAAATTCTTCGTGGCGGTGACACGCCTTACGCAAAGCTTCCAAAGAAGGGGTGTCAACATGCAGTAACTCAAGTTTCAAATCTGCCTTAAGATTGTGGCGCACTTCGCTGGCTAGCTCACTATCATGCATGGGCTCTCGGAGGGAATTAGCTATGATAAGCATTGCGTCAAGAAAGTCGTCAAGACTTTCGTTTGAACCCTGCTTACGACGACGCATGGCACTTTTTATTTCACGGTCTGATCTCTGATCTGAGTATCTCTCCTTTAAGCGTCTGCATAGTACAAGCCAGTTCATGTCATCTACCGACCTATGAACATGCCAGTGAAAAGATAGAGCAGGACCTGCAAATAGCAAATTTGCAAACTGCGACAACAAATCGAAATTTCCGTTTAGGCTTTGTGTAGTGAGACAGTTTACTCGGTATATAAAATCCTCAATTGCGATGTCGTCAGCTGACCCACTGAATTTGATTCGCCAGTTGGAAATCACATTTGAAATTCTGTCAGGACGATCCAAAGAAAGATCGCTGCGATCGCTTCGCACATCCGGAGAGTTCCTAACTCGCTGACTGTTTTGACCCTGATTGTTCTGGAAACCGACTTGTCCTGAATTGTTACGGAATTCGTGCTGCGTATTGTTATCCACAAACGTAGACCTATTCAATTGACTAAACATCTGAGTCATTTTTTCTGTGATTGTATCTGTCATGGTTACTTGAAATGTTCTCTGGTTCTATAACATGCTTTTTTGAAATGCTCGCATTTGATTCGCAAGCCTTTGCTGATCTGGGTCTTCGGTTACATCTGAGTCAATAGTTTGCCTATTGTCTTGCTGGGGATTCAAGTTGCCATTCTGAGGGACGATAATAATGTTCTGATTATCGGCGTTACGAGACCTAGATCTGGTCATCATTCGATTTTGCATACCGGAATTCGGATTAGATACCGTCTGGGACTGAGAACATGGTTGAGAGCATGTTGGACAAGTGTTGCTATCCTGCAGCCAGTTTTGTAGACAAGCCTTATGAAAGCAATGTTTACAAGCAGTTTCAATTAAATCCAATTCGAAAACTACTGCGTTGCAGAGGGTGCACATCACTGAGTCATCATCACCTAGAGAAACTAGGTTCTCGTTGCTGTGCCTAACCGACATTTTTAAAACCTAACTAAACAACCAACTAATCTCAAAACTTAAAAAGAGAAATGGAAGATATACGATATGCGATAGAAATATACGATATGCGATAGAAGTATACGATAATCATTCAACAATGACAAGACGAGAAAGATCCTTGAGAAATACGGAACGCGGTAGTATCATAAAAATACGAGGGGCTTATCCTGAGGAGTAATGTAGCAGCAGGTTGATTTTCGTTCGATAGGTACTAATTATTAACTGAAAATGTTTGCGGAATTAATTATATAAAAATAGTATTTTGAGGTCTAACCAATCAAAAGAGGGACTAGCCGAATTTTTCCAGCTAGAACAAATCTCGATTTTAATTGGATAGAAGATGTGGTTTGAAAACTGAAAACTTGGAAAAGAACCGACCTTAAATCAGAACTAAAATTCCGAAGTATCAAATAATCAAAATGGAATGTTTTTAACTATAATGTCCGATTATGACCGAACTGATAGAAAAACATGTAACAAAAGTATAACATTTCTGCTGGTATGGCTCCGAATCTATCCAGAGTACCATCAAATCCAAGTCAAAAATGAAATACTAACTGAAACTACAATTTTACAAAAATGGATGGATTGAAATATTTTCGGGAAGCTCGGCTGTCAAACGACAGATGCCTGATCAGGCATCGGGCTTGCCCCATTGTTGGGCGCCATTTAATTCTGTAACGAACACACTCTATGAGCGTTGTCCACCCTAACACCTCTGTCTACGCTTTGACCGGCCTACTCAGGGATATGGGTGTGGGTTTGTGTTAAGATGAAACAAGAGTGTCACAGAACTAACAATAGTAGACAGAGGGACGGTAACGATAAGGATTTTTAACCCATCGGCTAAGATTCGGACACGAGACTGTACCTATCGAAGACGGAGGCCCAGATGTTATTGGCCACCTTCTATACCCACCCTACCTGTGAAGTCTCATTAGACTCCACCCTTAAAACAACCCCTGCGCTACATCCTCTAAGGTGCCCTCAAAAGATCACAAATTAATTCATCTTAAATTTCATTTAATACGGCAAATACGATAATATGGTTCATGGTTCTTAATACTACAAATCCTAACACTAAAGCCTTAGAACTAAGCGTTCTTTACGCCAAAAGACTCTCTATATGATCGAGTGTCAGTACAAGATTATCAAATATGAAAAGAAATGGATATTTTGTTTACGTTAAATTATTACGAAACTGATTACATATTTTATCGATATGCGGCAAGCTTATTCAAAAATTACAGGAAATCACTTAGGCGGATTACGTTAAATTATATAAGTGCAAACGATTCTTATTTAATATTTATATCAATACGCGAATGTGGAAAAATTACATGTATATATTGGTACCAAAAGTGTGCGGGCTCAGACAAGAATGAATATATATGTAGGAATGTAAATGATTTACGGCTATGCCGTTCTTACGAACTCTCCAACGAAGTCAGCAGGCCTGATGACGATCGATGTGCGCTGTAGGATAATTTAATTTAGGTGTATATATGTCATACTATGTCGTAAGCACACACGCAAGTATAAAAGCTAAATAGGAATCGTAAATTAAATTAGAAACTTGTCGTACAAATATTTAGAATAAGAAAATTAAACTACAATCGCTTTAGCGATACAAAAACGAGTTGGCAGTCCCGGCCAAAATTAACTGGAAGCAGAATTGGAACTGAAATTCCAATTGGGATGCGGCGTCCGCCTCCGCTGTCTTGCCCGAATTACGCCGAATCGGCGCCGGTGCGTTTTTCGCCCGAACTGCAACGTGATCTGACTTGTAGATCGTCGAGCGGACTTGGCAAAGTCAAAACCTCTCGCGGGTTGACTGCGGCGTTCCTTGAAGCCGCTTATGGTTTGCCGATGATGAAATTAATCCAGGTGTGGCAAAGAAGACAGATTCCTTTCACGCGGTGTGCGGTATAAGAATCCCAAATGGCGATTATGGCCTGGCGCTGAAGAAATGTATGGTTCCGCTGATGAATCGCTGCACGCGGCACCTGCTCCTTGCTGTGCGCAAAGGGAGGGCTGTAAAACTTCCGTCAATTCCGAGAATTTGCACGTGTCTCTGGTCACTGCTGTTTTCCAGGAATTACAATTAGATTTTTCCAATATATCGTCGAATAATCTTACCACCAATATTGGGAGTGATAACAGGTCGTACTGCTCAACCAAAATTCCTAGAATTTCACACGCGGATGTGTGGATGCGGACGGGTTTGAAAATTATAGCACTTTTTGCAGAGAACGAACCGATCTCGGGAGAAGCTTGCGACAAAGAGGAGGAAATCATGGCGTCTAGAGTGGATGTAGGATGCACAAAATCCCCAAAATCCATAAAACTGGTATTTTTGGTATTCTAGCGAGGATCGGATCCTTGCTACTGAAGGGTTGCATCTGGGCTATTTATGTTAATTACCATGGGTAATGTCTTAACTATGAATGCCAACTTAGCCGAAAATACTGACTCCCACAAATTTGAGGACGGCATGGTGAGCTTGATAAATGCAATTTTCTTTTGATACGGTGAACTGGTGTTTATCTAGCGCTTCCATGTGTCCCCGTTATAAATAATGTAACATAGTAAATCGATTCGAAATCTGTTGCAGGAAGGGTCATGAGTTGGTGGCTAATCTGATCTCGCTTGTGGGTGTCGACAAAGAGCTGCTCTACGGGATTGGCTGAATGGTACCCATTTCCATGAACGCCCTTACCGCCTCGTCCAAATCAACCTGAACCTGATGCTCGCCGTGGCCAGGGTTCGAGACAGAAAATTACTTCTTCTACAGAACGGTTTACCTCCCTTTCTCCAATAATGATACAGAGAGAGAACGCTATGAAGTATGCTTATATTTAATATGATTGGATAGAGTTAGGGTATAATAGATAGTGTTGATAGCTGGACCCTCCTGCTGCGGAAGGGTCGAGCTTCGTACTGCGTGCTTTGTCGTGTCGGAGCTGCGGATGGACCGAGTTGTGGACTGCTTGGTTCGTTGTGTCGGCGCTGCGGAAGGGCCGAGCTGTGGATTGCTTGTTCCGTCATGCCTCGTCGTTCGAGTAGGTCGTAGGAACGATCTACTTGGATTTCGAGTGGGACTCGAGAGTGTAGGACATCGTTTGTTTCGGTCTGCCGGGCATCGTTAGTTTCGATCTGTCGTCTACTGCGTTTCGTTTCCGAGTCGGAAGCCGACAGCCCGGCCGGGTTCAGTGATTACGACCGGGACTGGGCTGAATTACGTAAACAAAGCCGAGACGCCGGTGATCCCCACCAGGTCGTAGAGCCAATTTAAGACCGAGCTCTTACGGATCCACCACCTTTAGCAAGACTATCTACCAAAACACTAACCCGGATATTCCTCCTTGTTGATGCTTCCTCGATGCTCGTCGGAACGGAAGTGACTGGCCTGAGGCTGGGCCTCTGTTTATATAGGCGCCGTTTAGTGTGACCAGGGCGATCGATGGTGATAGTCCCGCTTCGATAACTTCTTATCGGGTCACGGTTCGGGTGATGACTATCGACTATCGATATCTCCGCTGAATAAGTTTGACCAGTTTTCGTTCGCTTTGACGACATCATCATTGCAATCAGCAATTTCTTTATGAACTCGTAAAAGCTGAATCCAATTCGAAAGCTTATTACTTAAGTCTAAGAATATCGTCATGAGTAATAGCTTTTAGTGAGAAATTAGGTTGCTGTTTAACTTTTCTTCATGAAGTGCAAGTGCATGCAAACGAAGATTCTGTCTTTTTTTGAAAAAGGGCTGCCGCGACGACGACTCCGCTTACCAGCGAAAACCTGTCCACCATAAAGTCTGGTCCAGCAAGGTGGAGGGAAGCAGACAGCGGGATGCGCAAGCCGCGGGGTTGTCCTCCAAACGAACATGGTTCTGGGCTACTCTGTCAATATTTCAGCAGTCCTGTTGCAGACGACAGTGTTCTATAGTCGAGGTGGAGCTGACACCCAGTAAAGGACAACTACAGTGTCGGTCCAAAAAAAGTAGTTGAAATTGGAATTGACAAAGACGACTTAATAATATAGTAACATTGCTGGTGGGTGAGCTGCGGTAAGTTCTAACCCCGGTATCGAAATAACTTTAATGGGAGTTACTTGAGTCTTGTTTCCGTTCCTGTTGTAACTCGACTGTATACAACGGCTCCTACTGGTTTTATTGAAGCTTATCGAGGGACTCGACGTTGGTACAAGATGGGCAGCGCGCTTGCAAATAAGCTCCACCGCCTGGCTATGCTTTTATTTTAGGGTTTATTCCAGCTTAGAGAACATAACCAATATTCTTGACATAGTAATTTCATCAAAACGGCGGATGGCGATACAATACCAAAGGTTTCTTAAATCTTAGAGAGCACTGAGACTAATAACAGTAATTAATTTTGGACATGTAGAAAGTTGATCCGAATCGGGATTCCATACCAATCCCAGGCATTTCACCTTCTTCGATTGCGTTGTGCCTATTTGGTAAGCGTAATCCTCCGTTGGAATGGAATCCATGAGTGTAGTACAATTGGAGCTCCACTTGCGCAAATTGAATTTTGCCTCCGCCAGCAGCCTGACAAGCTCCGTCTGCAATTCTATGAGTTCTGATATATCGTCGACGTATGCATCCGTTAATAGCGAGGAAGCTGCCCGTTGATATCGTTGGTGATAGTCCTTAGATAGTTGTTTTAGAGCCCTTACTGACAGGAATGGTGATGGTGCCAGCCCGTTGGTTACTGTTAGCAGCCCATAGTGCTGAAGCTGGTCTTTTTAATCCTCTCGTCAAGTCAGTATGTTCGGGAGCTACAACTTACCGATATTGTCGAAATCGCAATCAAACTCCGATGAGATCTCGTTGAATCGGCGGGCCGATGTGTGGCCGGTGATATATTTACCGAATTAATTGAATACAGCACGATATTTTTTTGTGACATTTTCTAATTTGAGGACGGCATGGTGAGCTTGATAAATGCAATTTTCTTTTGATACGGTGAACTGGTGTTTATCTAGCGCTTCCATGTGTCCCCGTTATAAATAATGTAACATAGTAAATCGATTCGAAATCTGTTGCAGGAAGGGTCATGAGTTGGTGGCTAATCTGATCTCGCTTGTGGGTGTCGACAAAGAGCTGCTCTACGGGATTGGCTGAATGGTACCCATTTCCATGAACGCCCTTACCGCCTCGTCCAAATCAACCTGAACCTGATGCTCGCCGTGGCCAGGGTTCGAGACAGAAAATTACTTCTTCTACAGAACGGTTTACCTCCCTTTCTCCAATAATGATACAGAGAGAGAACGCTATGAAGTATGCTTATATTTAATATGATTGGATAGAGTTAGG
The DNA here is from genome assembly GCF_043229965.1 of Drosophila suzukii. Taxonomy (NCBI): domain Eukaryota; kingdom Metazoa; phylum Arthropoda; class Insecta; order Diptera; family Drosophilidae; genus Drosophila; species Drosophila suzukii. Next base: position 135,622 of record NW_027255927.1, on the reverse strand, counting down.
GTATAATAGATAGTGTTGATAGCTGGACCCTCCTGCTGCGGAAGGGTCGAGCTTCGTACTGCGTGCTTTGTCGTGTCGGAGCTGCGGATGGACCGAGTTGTGGACTGCTTGGTTCGTTGTGTCGGCGCTGCGGAAGGGCCGAGCTGTGGATTGCTTGTTCCGTCATGCCTCGTCGTTCGAGTAGGTCGTAGGAACGATCTACTTGGATTTCGAGTGGGACTCGAGAGTGTAGGACATCGTTTGTTTCGGTCTGCCGGGCATCGTTAGTTTCGATCTGTCGTCTACTGCGTTTCGTTTCCGAGTCGGAAGCCGACAGCCCGGCCGGGTTCAGTGATTACGACCGGGACTGGGCTGAATTACGTAAACAAAGCCGAGACGCCGGTGATCCCCACCAGGTCGTAGAGCCAATTTAAAACCGAGCTCTTACGGATCCACCACCTTTAGCAAGACTATCTACCAAAACACTAACCCGGATATTCCTCCTTGTTGATGCTTCCTCGATGCTCATCGGAACGGAAGTGACTGGCCTGAGGCTGGGCCTCTGTTTATATAGGCGCCGTTTAGTGTGACCAGGGCGATCGATGGTGATAGTCCCGCTTCGATAACTTCTTATCGGGTCACGGTTCGGGTGATGACTATCGACTATCGATATCTCCGCTGAATAAGTTTGACCAGTTTTCGTTCGCTTTGACGACATCATCATTGCAATCAGCAATTTCTTTATGAACTCGTAAAAGCTGAATCCAATTCGAAAGCTTATTACTTAAGTCTAAGAATATCGTCATGAGTAATAGCTTTTAGTGAGAAATTAGGTTGCTGTTTAACTTTTCTTCATGAAGTGCAAGTGCATGCAAACGAAGATTCTGTCTTTTTTTGAAAAAGGGCTGCCGCGACGACGACTCCGCTTACCAGCGAAAACCTGTCCACCATAAAGTCTGGTCCAGCAAGGTGGAGGGAAGCAGACAGCGGGATGCGCAAGCCGCGGGGTTGTCCTCCAAACGAACATGGTTCTGGGCTACTCTGTCAATATTTCAGCAGTCCTGTTGCAGACGACAGTGTTCTATAGTCGAGGTGGAGCTGACACCCAGTAAAGGACAACTACAGTGTCGGTCCAAAAAAAGTAGTTGAAATTGGAATTGACAAAGACGACTTAATAATATAGTAACATTGCTGGTGGGTGAGCTGCGGTAAGTTCTAACCCCGGTATCGAAATAACTTTAATGGGAGTTACTTGAGTCTTGTTTCCGTTCCTGTTGTAACTCGACTGTATACAACGGCTCCTACTGGTTTTATTGAAGCTTATCGAGGGACTCGACGTTGGTACAAGATGGGCAGCGCGCTTGCAAATAAGCTCCACCGCCTGGCTATGCTTTTATTTTAGGGTTTATTCCAGCTTAGAGAACATAACCAATATTCTTGACATAGTAATTTCATCAAAACGGCGGATGGCGATACAATACCAAAGGTTTCTTAAATCTTAGAGAGCACTGAGACTAATAACAGTAATTAATTTTGGACATGTAGAAAGTTGATCCGAATCGGGATTCCATACCAATCCCAGGCATTTCACCTTCTTCGATTGCGTTGTGCCTATTTGGTAAGCGTAATCCTCCGTTGGAATGGAATCCATGAGTGTAGTACAATTGGAGCTCCACTTGCGCAAATTGAATTTTGCCTCCGCCAGCAGCCTGACAAGCTCCGTCTGCAATTCTATGAGTTCTGATATATCGTCGACGTATGCATCCGTTAATAGCGAGGAAGCTGCCCGTTGATATCGTTGGTGATAGTCCTTGGATAGTTGTTTTAGAACCCTTACTGACAGGAATGGTGATGGTGCCAGCCCGTTGGTTACTGTTAGCAGCCCATAGTGCTGAAGCTGGTCTTTTTAATCCTCTCGTCAAGTCAGTATGTTCGGGAGCTACAACTTACCGATATTGTCGAAATCGCAATCAAACTCCGATGAGATCTCGTTGAATCGGCGGGCCGATGTGTGGCCGGTGATATATTTACCGAATTAATTGAATACAGCACGATATTTTTTTGTGACATTTTCTAATTTGAGGACGGCATGGTGAGCTTGATAAATGCAATTTTCTTTTGATACGGTGAACTGGTGTTTATCTAGCGCTTCCATGTGTCCCCGTTATAAATAATGTAACATAGTAAATCGATTCGAAATCTGTTGCAGGAAGGGTCATGAGTTGGTGGCTAATCTGATCTCGCTTGTGGGTGTCGACAAAGAGCTGCTCTACGGGATTGGCTGAATGAACGCCCTTACCGCCTCGTCCAAATCAACCTGAACCTGATGCGCTTGCTCCGGTTTTCCTGCTGCTTGCTTGTTGTACCTGCGGCATGAGAAAACAGACAAGAAACTGAAATGTGAGCATGGGTACAAGGTGCGCCGTTGCGTTAAATGAACGCTCCCGAGGCCAACGTGATTGTCGATCCCGAATCCAGAAGAATCCGACAAAACGTCTTGTTTCCAAATCTGTCAATCATATGAGCTTGTATGGTAGGCATCATGGTCTAAGTTTGAGCAAGAAGTGCAGTCTCTACGGAAAGGTCGATATTCCGGCTGGTAGAGCTTTTGTTCTTGTACCGCTACTGTCCGGTGTGTTAGCGGCTGTGGGATCACGTTTGTGAGTCTGATGTACTAATGTATGATGTGATGCTTTGCAGAGACGACCTCTGAATTTTTAAGTGCACTTCCAAGCGATATGGTTGCGACTCAAACAATTAAAGCACAATTTGTAGAGCTTTTGGAATACTCGACGATCTGCTATTTCCATTGATACAAATTGGGTGCAGGTCATTACCGAGAGTTGTTGTGTGCAGATAATACAAATGTTTAAAGAATAATTCGAACCTTGAATGTAACAGATTTACAATACAATGAGACGCACTTCATCCTGAGAACATAAATTCCAAAAAGGTCCCGATCGTCATGTCATCTGAGCAGCCTTTTCGCCCTTCCGCCCAAGATTGGCGGGATGCCATATCCAGTTTTCCAAGTAGTTTGTGTATTTAGGCATGGGTCCCAAAAGTCCAGCAATAAAAGAACGAGTTATTAGTGGCATGTTGTCGTACCGAGGTAATAGTTTATCCCAGGCTTCAACATAATTCTCATCGGTGACTGCAACGTGTTTCACCAAGTTAAGAGCCACTACATCCAAATAGGACTTCAAGTAATGGAATTTGTGGCAGCTGTTGAGGTTTTCGCGTCAGTCCACCGACCACAGAGATCACAAAATTGAGTACAAACGTTTTTGCCCCGAAACCGTACCTTCCAGCAGCTTTACATACTTCTGAGACAGCCAATCGTTGAAGTGGGTAGACAAATAAGAGTTTGTCTGTTTTTTCGTCGCCTTGTAAAACACGAGGTGACCATTCAATGTTTCCAGTGACATTTTTTGCTTGATTTGAAGCCCGTTTTCACCTAGGTGTGAAGTTTGTAAACGAAAACTTTACTACGAATTTCTTAGAACACTCAACGAAACTAATACAATCCGACTCGAAGAACCGAAGTGTATGGAAATATGTAAAGATGTGGACTGTATTTAATATATTATTTAGGGTGTACAAATACTGCAAAGCTTGGAGCGTAACCTCACGTATAAATCAAACTTACAGTGTGTGTGTGTCTTTAGGGATGAGCAATAGAGATTCACAGTTAACTTCGCGATAAAGTCTGCTTAACTATCGACCGTCCGGGACAGAGCAAGGGACAGGTATTGCCTCGAAAGGCGTTGGCCTGGAGAGCAAGGCTTGTTCACCCTAGTCTGAGAGCGGTGCCGCTTCCCTAAGCGCACAAGGCCGAACTCTCTGCGAGTCCAAGGCGCGACCAGCGACCCCGAGGCAGCGCGTCGGCAAGCGAGCATTGGCGGCCACTACGAGCATTCCGAGGCACAGGAGCCAGCGGACGTCGAGTCAACGCGTCGACAAGCCAAGACGAGGCGAACTAGCAGCCGACGGAACCAGAGCAAGTAGATACCGAGGCCAGCCCAACCACACACCCGCTGTACCAATACCACAAGAACAAATCCCACTGTTACAATTCGAACCCTGTGTTATCTCACTGATCTACGGGGTAGTCTCGTCATATTAATTTGGTGGGACGAACACTCAATCTTCTGAGCTAGCCGCACGAAAACAAAATCAGTTAGTTTCATCTGGCGCCCAACGTGATTGTCCAAACAGTGAGAAAAGCACAATAAAAATGGGAAAGAAGTGGATTTACCGCCTTAAGAAGGATGCCCATGTCGCACAGAAGCTTAATGTCGTCCAGGAGGACAGGCTAGACGACATGAGGAAGGCACTGTCGGAATACTACTCAGAAACGGAGAACCACCCACATCGTCGACATCTGGGCCGAGCTGGAAGCAACGTTAACGGAAGGGGACAACATAGTGGCAAGCCTGAGCATTGACTACATGCAAAAAGAGGTACACAGGAGAGAGTCAGTCCAATATAGGAAAACAGCAGCGCTGACCCCGAGACCAAGCCAGTCGGACCATGCAAAGATCGCTTAACAGGTTCGCGAATGGTCGTTAAGGTTCGACGGGGCGGAAAGACCATTTGTATTCCTAGAGCAGGTAGAATGGTCCGCCAACACGTACGGCTTGGACTTAGATATGATCCCGGCAACGGAAGCAGAGCTTCAGCGAGTCGCTCAAGGACTACATTGCGCCGGCTACACCTCTCCCGGAAGACCAACACGTCACGAGATTTCATCGTCCCGTCCCTCGGAAACCACGGCGGGTTGAAACCGCCCGAGTCAGAAGTTCTACTCACCGTCACTCTGCCCCGACACTTGCTAGCCGAGTGAATGCACAAATAGAATCAACGATTCGGAGGAGCGTCAGACCCGCTGACCCTGATCGACGAACTGGAGGAGAAAATAGCCACATATGGAATTAACCAGGAGGAGGTACCCCGCGCCATGTCAGAGATTTTTGAAGGTAGGGCAGCGCGATGGTTCCGCACGAGCCACTTACAGACAGCTACGTGGGCGGAGTTTCGGACCGAGCTCTTAGGTTTCTTCTTGCCCCCACGTTACTTCGAGCGACTAGAGGTCGCGATCCGAGCAAATATTCAGGGAGTGGATGAGACATTTAAGGAGTACTTGGTCGAGTTAAGGACCAAGATGCAGCAAGCCGGATACCAAAAGGAGGAAGAATTTTATCGGATCTATGAAAATATGGCACCATATATAAGACGCCACGAGTTCGAGATGCTGGAACAAATAACCCGAATGGCGACGGAATACGAAAGTGTGAGACAGCTGACTTTGAGTCGCGCAGGCATTCCTAGCATGGGGGCTACGGACCGGGATAAGACCAACCCTCGTCGGACGCCGAACCTTTTTCGAAGCCCAGAGGTACCCATTCAAGGAGGGAATGCAACTCATCAAATGATCAGACAGCCCCTATCGAACATCGACGTCCAGCGAGCTTGTAGCAGGTGCGTAGAAATCGGCCACCTTAGACGGGGGTATACTAATGCACGCCTGAACTTTTGTTGGGACTGTGGTCGTAGGAATATATTGACTGTCGATTGTTGTCGCCGAGATACCCCGGGAAACGAACGACGTCTTCGCCGAGATGCGGGCGCAGCGGAGACGAACGAAGTAGCAGCCCGACATCAAGGAACCCACCACTAAGGATAAGCAACGGCCTGATCACTGCTACCGTGCAGATCGGAGGCCGATGGGTGGACGCCACGGTGGATACGGGAGCGTCGAGGAGCTTTGCGAGCGAAGGGTACGTTCGTACGGTACCGCGACCGGAGGAGATGCAAGAGATCATCACTACGATAGCGTTAGCTGATCGGTCAAGCATGGCAGTGAAGAAGCTATGGCGCACTCGCGTGGAATTAGCTGGCACGCGGGTGTGGATGCCATTCTTGGTGATGCCAACCATGTTGGATCGCTTGATATTAGGCATGGACTCCTTGGCGGCGATGGGAACACAGATACAGTGCGGAGAAGCCACCTTAAAGGTAAAATTGAGCTCGTCGGCGGAAGACCCCCGACTGCGGCCAAGTAAAGTCGATCGGATGTCGTCAGAGGATACGGGCCCGGAAGTACTCGAAGGAAGGAGTACGACGGTTCTAGGAAAGCAGGAAACCGACGATAAGGGCACTATGTATACAGAGCAGAGTGAGGTCCCCGCGCACAAGCGGATCATGCGTCAGATGACCCCATCAGGAGAACGAAAGAACGACCACGGAGGAGACGAGATCAGGAGGTACGACGAACCGGTAAGAGCCTTGGAGGACTTTCGGCTGGACGATTCGAAGAAGCAGAGGATGGAGAATCAATGAAGGAAGAGGATGACCTAGGCCCCGACCAGAGGGAAATCATCAATTCAAGGAGCTTCGAGGTGTATCACACGTGGCGGAGCATCGCATTGTAATGCGAGACGATAAAACCTTGAAACGAAGGTACTACCCAAGGAATCCGGCAATGCAGAGCGTGATCGACGCCCAAGTGGATGAACTACTCCGAGAAGACGCCATCGAACCTTCACGGAGCCCGCATAGCGCACCCATAGTGTTGGTCAAAAAGGAGACGGGTGAATGGCGCATGTGCGTTGATTATAGGACAATTGAACGCTCACTCAGTGCCCTACGCTTACCCCGTCCTCAGGATCAACCACATCCTGGAAAAACTACGTCAAGCCCGATACATTTCGACGTTGGACTTAAAGCACGGCTATTGGCAAATACCCATGGCCAAGAATAGCCGTCAATGCACGGCCTTCACCGTTCCGGGCAGAGGCCTATACCAGTGGAAGGTCATGCCCTTCGGACTTCACTCGGCCAGCGCAACCTTCCAGCGCGCCTTGGATAGCGTGATTGGTGCGGACATGGAGCCGTTCGCCACGGAGGAACAACATTTGGCCAATCTGGGCGAAGTCTTCCGTAGGCTGCCGAGGGCGAACCTGAAAGTGATCCCAAAGAAGTGCGCGATCTTCAAGCGAAGGTTAGTTTACCTAGGCCACGTGATTAGCGCCGAAGGAGTCAAGACCGACCCGGAGAAAGTGAAGGCCATTACCAACCTTAACTCCCCTACATGTCTCAAGCAGCTCCGATAGTGGCTAGGCATGGCCTCTTGGTATCGCCGGTTCGTCCCTAACTTCGCAGCCATGGTACAACCAATGACTGCCCTGTTGAAGAAAGGCCGGAAGTGGGAATGTGGTCCCGAGCAACAGAACGCGCTAGAAGAGGTAAAAAAAAGGTTAACCACCGCCCCTGTGGTAGGATGTCCCGACTTCGACAAGACGTTTGTGTTGCAAACTGATGCTAGCGACGAGGGGCTAGGAGCGGCCTTGTCGCAAGATATCGAGGGCCAGGAGAGAGTCATCGCGTACGCCAGCCGTCGACTCACAGCCACGGAGGGCAATTACACGACGACGGAAAAAGAGTGTCTGGCCATTATATGGGCTATCAGAAAAATGCGATGCTACTTGTAAGGGTATCGGTTCGAGGTGGTTACAACTATACCGGAATTTGGGACACAGAGCTGATGACTCGGACTACTTCCCGTGGAAACTGTGTGTCCCTAGTTCAAATAGAGTCCGAGTCCTCCAAGAATGCCACGACGCGCCCACGGCCGGACATCTGGGCGTCCGAAAAACCGTTTCTCGATTATCTCAGAGGTATTTTTGGCCTGGCATGTTTAGGGACGCGAAGCGTTACGTCCAGCGCTGCGAGTCGTGCCAGAAGTTCAAAACCGCCCAGACGAAAGCGGCAGGCAAAATGTTAACCTGCATAACAAGCGAACCGTTTGACGTTTTATGCGCAGACTTTGTCGACCCGCTACCCCGGTCGGGACGCGGGAACACCATGCTCTTCGTATTTCATGACATCTTTTCCAAATGGGTGGAGTTGATCCCGTTACGGAAAGCTACCGCCGCCCAAGTTCAGAGGGCATTCCGGGAACGGATACTGGGCCGAGTCGGCATCCCTCGGAAGTTCGGCGATAACGGTACTCAATTTACCAGCCGCTACCGGGTAGAGATCCAATATGCTGCTCCATACTGTCCACAGGAGAACCCTACCGAGAGGACGAATCGGACGGCCAAGACGATGATAGCCCAACTCACCAAGGGAGACCAAAGTTCCTGGGACGAGCTATTACCGGAAAAAGCGCTCGCCATCAACGCAAGTGTATCGGACTCTACGGGATATAGTCCCGCCTTCCTGACGCAAGGATGCGAGCCCAGACTCCCTATTATGTTATACGACGAGGTCACTCCTGGATCAGCGGTGATATCTAAGGACCCCGCAGGAAAAGCGCTCCAACTCTGAGGAATCTTCGATATTGTCAGATCCAACCTCCAACGTGCCTCCCCAGAGCAAGCACACCATTACAACCTTCGACAAGGTGTGGCTACGCCAACATCCTCTTTCGAAGGCGGCCGAAGGTTTCGCCGCCAAATTGGCCCCCAAATGTGACGGTCCCTACACCATAACGAGATTCATATCCCCTGACCTGGTTCTTTTGCGACGCCCAGGGGAAAAACGTTCACGCTCTGCCAACATCAGCCAGCTGAAACCCTATTACTCTGAGGACTTTGGGAATGCAGCCGCGGAAGGAGACGACGAGACTGCCCTGAGAGGCGACACGAGAGGTTAAGCAGGGTAGAGGTTCACACGGTAAATTCTAAGTTGAATTGTACTAACACACACAATGTTATTAGCTAAGTTTTCTAAGTCGAGGTTTCACTGCACCGATAGGTAGGAGCTTGAACAATAAGGGTCTCGTATCTATAAGTTTAGTCTCCGCTTTTAGATGGAAGAAGTCATCGAGTTGTCGGATGGATTGGCAGTAGCAGTAGTTATCTAAGTTTGGCATTGTTATTATTAGAACGTAAGAGATTTAAAATGAAGGTTTATGATTTAGTATGTGGAAAGCGAACATATGGATTTTTGGCTGCAAAACCAAAATAGGTCAAGTTTGGTTTCGCACCATCCGCCCGAGGTGGCAACCATAGGCAAAAATAAATTAGTTACGTCAGACATATATACATTATCCCGATCTTATGAATTTCATCTACTAACCTACCTGCGCAGTAAGGCGGAAGACCCCCTCATCCTCCCGCTTAATACCAGGAGGTGGTAGATCCCTTCGTGTCCTATTAACCCCCCCACGAGGTGGTAGATCCCTTCGTATCCTATTAAACCCCACAAGGTGGTAGATCCCTTCGTGTCCTATTAACTCCCACATCGTGGCGGAATGGCAAAACCTTCCGACTTTGACTAATCAAACTTGCTTTTAGCCGGCCAGCCACGACAGAATCTGGCTGCGGCCTCGCCCGAAGGTCCAGCCCGTGGAATTTTTGGCCTCGCGAGCCTCATACCTCGGCCACGTTCAATAGAATCCGGCTGCGGCCTCGCCCGAAGGTCCAGCAAGTGGAATTTTCCGTCACGAAAGGACTTGGTGTTCTGATGTTACCGTAACCTCATAGGTTCTGGAACACCCTCCTCCCCCCTCGATTGGATAGACGCGGAATCTCAGGGATAATTGATCAAATATACGCTCCGCGAATATTACTCTCTAGCCCTATGTCTCAGTGACTTTACCAATTTCTTGAAAAAAGACCTCTGAATTCGACTGAGAGTTATATCTTGGCCAGAGAGCATCCTTACAGATACTACCCCAAGAACCCAAAAATCCAAGGGAAAATCAACGCAAAGGTGGACCAGCTTCTTTGAATGGGGTTCATAGAGCATTCAAAGAGCCCATACAGCTCCCCCATCGTGATGGTGAAAAAGAAGACAGGCAACTGGAGCCTGTGTGTCGACTTCAGACAGATCCACGCGAAGTCAGTGAAGGATCCTAGATCAACTAAGGGAAGCGCGGTACATCAGCAGTTTGGACCTGAAGGATGGATACTGGCAGATCCCACTGGAAGAGAATAGCAGGCCATGCACGGCGTTCACGGTACCAGGCAAAGGTCTATTTCAGTGCCGTAATGCCGTTCGGACTTCACTCGGCGGCGGCATCGTTTCAACGAGTGTTGGACCAAGTATTTGGCCCCGAGATGTCACCTCACGCATTCGCAAACCAGGATGACATGAAAGGACACTTACGAGAACGGCACAAGGATATGAGTCACGATAAGGGATCACCCCGCAAGGCAACAGGTTTCAGCGTCGGGTGAGAGCCAGAATCAACCGATTACGCCACGTAGAAGGGAGTATGCGCGAAGGGAGACAAGCAACACAAGTCGCGCAGTCCAGACACACACCGTAGCATCCGGAGAATCTATACGGAATGCGCCGGACGAGCTCGTCTAGTTGTTACCCGAGGAAAGGGGGAGTAGAATCACGCACCGCACCAACAGGTAACTGAAAAAAAATGGTTCCATGGCAACAGTGGTAGCAAACGGCATATGCTTACCCATAACCGTGAGACGAATTCGATGAAATGTTTTAACTGCAGTGAAGAATTCTGATCTGAAAATATTCTCAAGGGGTATGAGCGTGGTCACTCCGGATATTTTGTCCGCTGCGAATTTTGCTCTTTGGTATTGTTAGACATGGAGTGCGTGCGACGGCACAAGAGGCGCATTCATGGTAACCGACGAGCTTCGATCGAAGAGAAGTAAATGCCAAAAGTGCAATTCAGCACTGGCAGAAAAGCCCTGCTGCAAACGATGGCCAAACGCTCTTCAAGGCCGCTGGGGCCACTGTTCTTGGGGTTAAGGACAACGAACGGCATAGGCTGGAAGGAGCTGAGAAAATAAAATGGAAAAGACAGATCAGCCAGAAGCTGTGCGGGCAGATTGAAAGTTGGAAAATCACCATGAGCCAGGGAAGGGGGCGCCTCGATAAGCGATCGATTGGCACTGAACGATAGTGCGATCGATGGGCACACGCAAGCTGGAAATATCGGCAAAAGGTATAAATATCGCAACGAGCAGGTGGCAACGCCGCACCGTCGGTATCGATAGTCGATAAAACATCGATCACGCACGGATGGTGTGACCAGGCGGAGGAACCATGGAAAGGAGTAGGACGCAGCAATAAGCAGCGAGCTGGGGATCGATAGCCCATGAGTATCGATGTCCCAGTGGAAACATGGGAAATATCGGCACGGGAGATATCAAATTTCTACGAAGAGGATGACCAGCGCTGTAGAAACTCAATGGGCAACGAGGGAGTGCCGCGGGAATCGGAAGGAGCATAAGAAGGACTCGAAGGCTAAGATGTGCAAGGAAACGCCGTAGAGTAGGAACAAGTTTTAAATGCTTCCCGTAGTAAGGGGGGAATGTGAGGAGTTGAATAACTCCCCTCAAATCTAAGCAGCAGCAGCAGCAGATGGCCGGCCGTTTACCAGATACGCGGCGAAATCGCTTAGTAACGGCGCGGCGAGGAGAGGATGGAGAACAAGAGAGTTTGGAGACCAAGAATGGAGATCAAGAGAGTTTGGAGACCAACAAGCGGACAAGGAGATAGTGGAGACTTGCCGGGCAGAGCAAGAGTGCCATGTGGGGATAACGGGACTCCACCGGACTTTGAACTCTCCCGTGAACTTTGGACCTGGGGAAGAAGTGCCACATCTCGGCAGTGGAGCGGCACACAGGCGTGCCACAAGCATCACGGGGACCTGCGGGACGGCGGCAGTGGGCAGAACATCGGTTGGAAGCTGTGCGTAAGGGACAAGTGGGTCAACCAGGAGTCACGGACTTTGGACCCGGAGTGGAAAGATTCAGCGGACCGTGCGCAAGACCGCAGAGCGCTGGCAGCTGGATCAGTCGATCACGAGGAGTCAAACCATCAAGATCAGTTAAAATACCAAAGTGAATAGTCTGTAAACCAAGTTATATTCGAGGGAGCCACAACAAGGCAAGTCGTCAGAAGCAGCGCCGTGGGAAGCATACAAGGAGCCAGATCGCCACGTCGAGACGTTCGGGATTGGGACATCAGGAATCTCCGAATTGAGACACAAGTGGCTGAGGTCCTGAAGGCATCACAAGGCTAAGTCATGGCGTTTGTTTTCCAACTTTGTCACGACCACACCCTGGCGAATCGCCCGGCGGTTCTGTCAGAGTCAAGCGAAAGAAGCCTACGACGAAGAACCGTTAGCTCGGGGATGAAAGTTGTCTAGGACCCAGCGTACCTTGCCCGACCAAGCAGGACCTGGCGTGAAGGACGAGCGGTGATCGATTTGCGGTTTCAAGAGGCGTTAGCCTGGAGAGCCCTCCGATTACCGGCGAAGTTTTCGAACAGCAACCGCCCAAATCCCCGAGTGCCAGAACGCCAAGCTACTAAACAGGAAGAGCGAGCGAACGACCAGTTGAAGCAGTCAATAGGCGTTGTCCTGGAGAAGCCCAGCGGCAAGACAGGAGACAGCGAAGAGGACATCGGCAGCGTCGCCAGCAGACATCACCGGCAGCCACGTTACCATCGCCGCGCCGAGCTCATTGGGGACCGCAGGAGAGTCGCGGACGTCAAGCATTGGGGTGACGCCGGGTGGAACGTTCGTCTTCGTTAGGCTTAAAGCAAAGTGAACTGCTAGGCAGCTTCCTGGCGATAGCCTTGACTGTCAGCGCGATCTGAGCAAGAACATAGCGGGACCGTCCGGGATAGAGCAAGGGACAGGTATTGCCTCGAGAGGCGTTGGCCTGGAGAGCAAGCCTTTGTTAGTCTGAGAACGGTAACGCTTCCCTAAGCGCACAAAGCCGAACACTCTGCGAGTCCAAGGCGGGACAAGCGACCCCGAGGCAGCGCGTCGGCAAGCGAGCAGAGGCGGCCACTACGAGCGTCCCGAGATACAGGAGCCAGCGGACGTCGAGTCAACGCGTCGTCAAGCCAAGTCGAGGAACACTAGCAGCCGGCGGAACCAGAGCAATGAGATACCGAGGCCAGCCCAACCACACACCCGCTGTACCAATACTACGAGAATAAATCCCACTGTTACCATTCGAACCCTGTGTTTTCTGACTGATCTACGGGGCAGTCACGTCATACAAATTTGGTGGGCCGAACACACAATCTTCTGAGCTAGCCGCACGAATCTCGTAGCGAGCAGACAAAAAAATCAGTTCGTTACAATGTATTATGCAGAAGAAGAATTATATCGTAGCACTCGGTCGAAGCCCAATGCCCTAATGTAACCAAACGGTTTGTCAACACAATTCTTTACGAATACGATTCTGAAGATCAGTCCGAAACTAAAGCCGATGTCGAGGGCGAAGTCTGCGCAATTAAGGCTGCAGACAATTTCATATGTTTGAACTGTGATGAAACAGGTCACAGGTACCATGATTGTCTAAAACCTCGCCGTATTTTCTGTAACGGTTGCAGCATATGTATATAAACCAAATTGTGCAAAATATAAATCGGTATCGGAAAACTCCAAGCAGGACATTCGCAACATGAATGTCCGCCGTTAGCCTCGGATATTCTAAGACCTCCGAATGCTGCGGCAACGGATAATTTACCTGATTTGTATACTCCCAAGTCTGATGTACCGACTACTAAAGCGTTCAATCCATATCACCTGTGCTTGCAAGAGTATATCAAACGAAGGCTTAAGCCTGTTAGTGTGAATTCTATCTTCGCTTACAAACTTCGATCTACCTTGCGTATACGCAAATTCTGGATTCTCAAACGAGCTTTTAACTGTTGCATTATCTCATCAGTCATCCACAAAAAGAGTGACATTCGGTTTTTCACAATGGTGGAGATAGTTGGTCTCGAATATTCAGCTCTCTTAGACAGCGGGGCCAACAAAAGTGTCATTGGTGGAAAGCTTGCCCACAAAAAAATATCTAGCAAGCTGTATAATAAATTAAAAAGCGTAGTTCGTACTGCAGACGGTCAAAACAAATGAATGTCCGCCGTTAGCCTCGGATATTCTAAGACCTCCGGATGCTGCGGCAACGGATAATTTACCTGATTTGTATACTCCCAAGTCTGATGTACCGACTACTAAAGCGTTCAATTCATATCACCTGTGCTTGCAAGAGTATCTCAAACGAAGGCTTAAACCTGTTAGTGTGAATTCTATCTTGGCTTACAAACGTCGATCTACCTTGCGTATACGCAAATTCTGGATTCTCAAACGAGCTTTTAACTGTTGCATTATCTCATCAGTCATCCACAAAAAGAGTGACATTCGGTCTTTCACAATGGTGGAGATAGTTGGTCTCGAATATTCAGCTCTCCTAGACAGTGGAGCCATCAAGAGTGTCATTGGTGGAAAGCTTTCCCACAAAAAAATATCTATCAAGCTGTATAATAAATTAAAAAGCCTAGTTCGTACTGCAGACGGTCAAACACAATCCGTGGCTGGCACAATCTCCTTCCCTTGACGTACAACACTATAAATTCAGAATTTAAATTCTTAATAGAACCCTCTATTCAATACAGCGTGATAAGCATCATGGATTTCTGTGAAACTTTTGGCATTTTCATCCAACATTCGTTTTCGGTTAATGAAATTGAATGCAAACCCGAGGAGGAAACCGCTCACATCTATTTATCCAACGCACAGAAATCAAAGCTGAAAAAGGTAATCGACTTCTATCCATCATTCGAATGTGAGGGCCTAGGTTTGACCAGATTGATAGAACACAACATTGACACATCTACCGCGAAACCAATCAAACAAAGGTTTTATCCTTTATCGCCAGCTAAGGAAAAGCTTTTGTGTGTCGAAATCGATCGCATGATTAAAATGGACGTCATAGAAGAGGCAACATCATCGCCTTGGTCTTCTCCGGTTATTTTGCACGTCAAGCCTGGCAAGGTACGTTTCTGTCTCGATGCGAGGAAACTTAATGCAGTTACCGTTAAGGATGCTTCTATTGATTTCTATTATGGAAGGTCTGCTTAGCCATCTCCCGCCAGCGCATTGCATTTCTAAAATAGATCTCAAGGGTGCGTTTTGGCAAAACTGCCTAGATCAAGAGTCCCGTGCAAAGACAGCGTTCACGATACCGAACCGACCACTATACCAATTCAAGGAGATGCCATTTGGTTTGACCAACGCATCGCAAACCATGTGCCGTTTAGTGGACCTTGTAATACCATATCAGCTGAAGTCGCATGTGCTAGTCTACCTTGATGACCTTTTGGTGCTGTCAAACAGCTTTGAAGACCGTCTTCTACATCCTTCTTAGCGCTGTCAGCGAGTTCCTGATACCCAAAACTAAGAAACAGCTGAGAAGATTTCTTGGTATGACTGGTTGATACCAGCGCTTCAATTCGAACTATTCCTAAGTCATATTCCACCTTACAGAGTTTATACGTGGCAAAGACTTTCAATGGGATGAATATGCTCAAGAGCCCTTTGAGAACATCAAAGCCAAGTTATGTTCTGCCCCATGTCTCGTTCACCCCGATTATGATAAACCATTCATTCTGCAGTGCGATGTCTCACTTCATGATGTTGGTGCAGTTCTGGCCCAATGTGACCAATCTGCTTGCGAACGACCAATAGCGTTCATGTCAAAAAAACTTAACAAAGCCGAACGTAACTGTACAGTTACAGAACTTGAATGCATGGATGTAGTCTTGGCAATCAAAAAGTTCAGGATGTATACTGATGGACATTCTTTTAAAGTAGGCACTAACCACTCCAGTTTGCGTTGCCATATGAATCAATCTGATTTAAGCGGTAGACTGGCCAGATGGGCTATCAAACTTCAGGGTTACCTCTTTGAAATGGAGCATCGTGAAGGATGTGATAATATCGCGACGGATGCTCTATCCCGTGCTTTCGAGGACGATGAAGTTGCTGCGCTGAATGCTCAAGTTCACCCTGAAATCGAACTCGCATCAGTTGCTTTCCAATCGGAAGAGTATTCTGCACTTCGGAACATATTCTCGTCCTCACAACTACCTGATGTCCAAGTAGTCGACGACGAATTCAATTGACACTTCACCAGACGATGGCTGGAAATTGTTCGTACCCGAGTCGTTACGCCAAAGCGTAATCAGT
The DNA here is from genome assembly GCF_043229965.1 of Drosophila suzukii. Lineage (NCBI taxonomy): Eukaryota > Metazoa > Arthropoda > Insecta > Diptera > Drosophilidae > Drosophila > Drosophila suzukii. The sequence continues at coordinate 119,667 of NW_027255927.1, read as the reverse complement.
GCCGCCTATGACCAACCATCATCTGCGCATTATGGAATGACCAAATGCCTAGAGCGCATTCGCCGCCGCTTTTACTGGCCAAACATGGTAATCAACGTGCGGGACTACTTACGCAACTGCGAAACGTGCCTCACTACAAAGCATCCTTCGCGTTCCTTGAAAACACCTTTGGGTGCTGAAGTGCATAGCGAAAGGATATTTCAACGACTCTATCTGGATATTATTGGCCCATTTCCGCGTTCCAAGTCTGGAAACATAGGCATATTGATAATCCTGGATCACGTTTCAAAATTCACTTTTCTAAAGCCAGTGAAAAAGTTCACCACTGAAGTAATCGTCAGTATACTTCAGGACAAAATCCTACCCTGCTTTGGTGTGCCTGAGACAGTCGTGAGTGACAACGGCACTTAGTTTAAAAGCCGTGACTTCTCCGACTACCTTTCGACGCGACTTTGAGAGCTTACATCCGGTAGGACCAGCGCGAATGGGATGCTTTCCTCAACAACATCAATTGCTCTCTTCGCAACTTCCTCCATCAGTCTATCGGTGTATCACCTTACCAAGATGTTTTTGGGCAACATATGATCTCACACGGCCAGGACTATAAATTGTTGCGCAAGTTGGGTTTACTCACCGAAGGTGATGTCAACCTTTCAAGGACTAACGAGTGTCAGAAAATTCGAGCAAGAATCAATAAACATCTGAGCAAAGCTTATGAGACGAACCAGCGCACATATAACCTACGTACGTAGGTCAAGAGGTGACAGAACGGAACTTTGCGCTGAGCAACGCTGCCAACAATTTCAACGCAAAGCTATCCCCAGTCGGAACAAAAGCGCGAGTTAAGGAGGAACTTGGTCAATCATTATAAGTTCTGGAAGACATAAATGGCAAAGAGCTTGGTAAATTCCATGCCAAGGACATCTGGTGATCCCTCCTGACTCAGTTTTCAGTTTTTATTGTTAGTCACAAGGAATAAAAATAGAAACTGTGGTTGTGGGAGTCATTATATTCCTAAGTTGGCACTCCTAGTTAGGTAACTAACATAAATAGCCCAGATGCAACCCTTCCGTTCATCAATGATCCGATCCTCGCCCGAATACCGGAAATACCGTTTTGATGGATTTTGGGGATTTCGTGCATCCTACATCCACTCTAGACGCCATGATTTCCCTCTATTTGTCGCAAACTTCTACCTAGATCGGTTCGTTCTCTGCGTAAAGTGTTACAATTTTCAAACCCGTCCGCGTGTGAAATTCTTAGAATTTTACAGTCCTCCCTCTGCGCTCAGCAAGGAGCAAGTGCCGCGTGCAGAGGTTTATAAGCGGAACCATACGTTTCTTCAGCGCCAGGACAGAATCGCCGTTTGAGATTCTCATACCGCACACCGAGTGAAAGGAATCTTTCATCCTTGCCACACCTGAATTAATTTCATTTTATTTCGTCAAAACATAATCGGCTTAAAGGATCGCCGCTGTCAACCCGCGTGAGGTTTTGACCTTACCAAGTCCGCACCGCGATCTACAAGTCGGATCACGTTGCAGTTTGGGCGAAAATTGAACCGGCGCCGATTCTGCGAAATTCGGAATATGAGTTCCAATTCTGGTTTTCAGTTAATTGTGGCCGGAACAGCCAACTTGTTTTTGTATCGCTAAAGCGTTTAATTTTCTTAGTTTAATTTTCTTATTCTAAACATGTGTACGACAAGTTTCTAATTTAATTTACGATTCCTATTTAGCCATTATACTTGCGTGTGTGGTTAGGACATAGTATGATATACATACACCTAAATAAAGCTATTTTATAGCGCACATCGATCGTCATGAGGCCTGCTGACTTCGTTGGAAAGTTCGTAAGTACGGCATAGCCGTAAATCATTTTCATTCCTACATATATATATATATACACTTTTGGTACAAAGATATACATGTAAATTTTCCCACATTCGTGTATTGATAAATATTATAAGAATCGTTTACCCTTATATAATTTAAAGTTATCAGCCTAAGTGCTTTTCTGTAATTTTTGAATAAGTTTTCCGTATATCGATTAAATATGTAATCAGATTCGTAATAATTTAACGTAAACTAAATATCCATTTCTTTTTCTATTTGATAATCTTGTACTAACACACGATCATATAGAGAGTCGTTTGGCGTGAAGAACGCTTAGTTTTAAGGTTTTAGTGTTAGGACTTGTAGTATTCGGAACCATGAACCATATTATCGTATTTGCCATGTTAAATGAAATTTAAGATGAATTAATTTGTGATCTTTTGAGGGCACTTTAGAGGATGTAGCGCAGCGGTTGTTTTGAAGGTGGAGTCTAATGAGACTTCACAGGTAGGGTGGGTATAGAAGGCGGCCAATAACATCTGGGCCTCCGTCTTCGAAAGGTACAGTCTCTCGTCCGAATCTTAGCCGTTGGGTTAAATTCTTATCGTTGCCGTCTCTACAATTGTTAGTTCTGTGACACTCTTGTTTCATCTTAACACAAGCCCACACCCATCTCCCTGAGCAGGTCGGTCAAATCGTAGACAGAGGTGTTAGGGTATGCCGGTTTTCTGGTATGTCGGGGCCTATGATGGTTTTAGTAACTTGGACAGTGATGGGTCAACCTTCATGGGTTCTGGCGTGTCCCCACGTGGAGCGTGGAGCAGGGTGTACCTGTGCTTTGTGCTGTTTAGTGAGGTGTGTATTTTTTCCAGCACCTACTTGGGCCATCTTTTTGGCTCCTTGCAAACGACGATGCGAATGTGTACCTCTCGTGGTTTGATTCCACTTCTTGAGCCAATGCCAGCGCCGTTGGCATGTATTCGGCTTTGCCGAGAAAAGGACATCCGTGAGACTGCGCTTGAGTCCCGAAATAAACACCCGGAGTGCATCATCCTGGAAATTGTCACATAAAGGTTAGGTTAGGTTAGGTAGAAGTGGTTGGAGACTAGATATTAATCCCCTCACTTAGGCCACAATGGGCCCCTTGTGATATCTCATGATCTCCGAACGATCCGTTTCCCTAGCTCATGGGTTATCTGCTTTCGCGAAGTATTCTGTTCTTCTTAAGAAACATAAAAGTTTTTGGATGCTTATGTCCTGAATGGCCGCAAGGTTCGGAAGTGTGTAGCTACCTAGGGTTTGAAAGCGCTTTAGGTTATGCGCTGGGCAGAAGCATAGGAGGTGTTCGATGCTCTCCTCTTCGTCTATCTGTTTGCAGCTGCGGCAGAAGCGTGGTTACTTAGTCCCAGCCTTAGCGCATGAGTCCCTATAAGACAGTGGCCCGTGAGGGCATTTAGGAGAGTGGAGATGTCCTCCCTGCTACATTGTAGAAGAGTTTTTGTTCTTTTCGAGTTGTAGTTTGGCCATGTGAGTCAAGAATTGTGGCATGTTGAGATTGAGTTCCAACGGTTGTTGGAAAGTGTATACAATCTCTGCCAGAGGTGGAGCTTGCAGGTAGCCATGGGCATACCTACCGTGTCCTTATCACGAAGGATATCGGCGGTTGTCCCCTGTCTTGCTAGCTATTGTGCTTTGCAGTTGCCCTCAATATTGCGGTGTCCAGGCACCCAGATGAGGTTGATTCTCAGACGAGTGGCCATCTCGTTAAGAGATTTGCGGCATTCAGAGATTGTTTTTGAGTGCGTTGTGTAGGAGTCGAGGGCCCTGAGGGCTGCTTGACTATCCGAGACGATGAAGATATCTATGTCTTGATTTACAGACGTGTCAGGGTGGTAATGGCTTCCTGAATTGCCATGACTTCCGCTTGGAAAACACTACAGTGGTCTGGTAGGCGGAATGAGACTTTTATGTCTAGTTCGGGGGAAAAGACTCCCCCACCTGTTTGGGAGTTAAGCTTGGAGCCGTCTGTGTATATGTTGACGGCATTTACGAATTGATGTGGGAGGTTGTCCCAGTCTGTACGGGTGGGTATATAGATCTTGTATCTTCTTTCGAAGTTGACTATGGGTGGGACGTAGTCTGTATTACGTGGTAGGGGTGAATGTTTTGATAGGATATTGGAGTGACCCGTGGAGCCTGTTGTCCATGCCTCTGCTTCGCGGAGCCTCAGCGCTGTTGCAGATGCCCAGCTTTTGGCAAGTAGGTTCAGGGGTTGTTGATCGAGAATTGTGTTTAGTGCCTCAGTGGCGGTAGTGCGAAGCGCCCCACTGATGCAGAGCTCTGCGCTTCTGTGGATCTTGTGAAGGATCCGGAGGTTGCAGTTCTTATCTAGGAAAGGCCACCAGACGATGTTTCCATAGAGGAGAATGGGCCTGACTATTGCAGTATATAGCCAGTGAACTATCATGGGGGAGAAACCCCACTACCTCCCTATGGCTTTTTTACAAGCGAAGAGGGCTATGGCCGCTTTGCGTGTGCGATCTAGGATGTTATCTGTCCAGAGGAGCTTTTTGTCAAGGATGACACCTAGGTTCTTTGCTTGGTTGCTAAAGGTTAGGCGCGTTTGGTGTAGTTTTGGGGGAACTGGAATTGGTACCTTATACTTCCTTGTAAAGAGAACTAGTTCGGTCTTTTCTGGGTTAACTCCCAGTCCACAGCCAGCCGTTCACCGGGAGAGGGTGGATAAGGCTGTCTCCATTAGATTGCAAAGGGTTTGCGGGAATTTGCCCTGCAGTAGGATAGCCACGTCGTCCGCGTAGGCTACCACTTTTGTGCCCGCCTCTTCTAGAAGTGGTAGCAGTTTGTTGACCACTAAAACCCATAGAAGAGGTGACTGTACGCCCCCTTGTGGGGTTCCTCTGCTGACGTTCCTGGTCGAGTGGGCCGATCCCATAGTGGAGTACACTACTCTGCTGGTTAGCATGGTGTGTATGAGTCCCACTATGGGCCGCTCAATGCCCAGTTCAGTCAGAGCGCCAGTGATAGCCGTTAGGGTCACGTTGTTGAGAGCGCCATCTGTGTCTAGAAACGCTGCCAGAGAGTTCTTTATTGAGGAAACCTCTCTCTATACTAAATACTAGAAAGTGGAGGGTGGTATCTGTTGATCTGCCTTTACGGTAAGCGTGTCGTGATATTGATGCCAATTAGCCTTTACAGGGTCTTCAACAAGAAGGAAGAGAGTCTTATCGGGCGGAAGTCCTTTGGGTTAGTGTGGGAGGGCTTGCCGGCTTTCGGTATAAAAATTGCTTTAACGTCCAGCCACCTTGTTGGAACATGGTTTAGAACAAGGCAGCCGTGGAAGATGGTTGTCAGCCAGGGTAGGGATATATCTAGTGTCCGTTGTAGTTTGGAAGGATAGAAACCGTACGGGCCGGGGGATTTGAAGGGCTTAAAAGGGTTAATAGCTCACTTAATGCGGTCAGGGTTCGAGATGTTGTCTATGCTCTGGTCGTCCAAGTTCTCCTCTATGTGGAGGTCCTCCACTACATGGGTGTTCTTAGGGAAGTGGGTGTGTAACAGTAGTTCAAGGGTTTCCTGACTGTTTTCCGTCCAGCTGTCAGCATTGGTTTTTAAATAGCCAATGGTTGCTGGAGCTTTTGCTAGAATTCTTCTGAGTCTGGATGCCTCCGCAGTAGATTCTATGCTACTGCAGAAGTTAGCCCAAGCTCTTCGTTTTGCTAGTCTAATTTCCTTTTTGTATAGGCTTAGTTTTGTATGATATAAATTCCAGGAGGATTCGCTATTGTTGTATTTAGCTCTATTGAAGTAAGTTCTACACTCTCTTTTAAGGTTCGCCAGGGTTGCGTTCCACCAAGGAGTTTGTGCTTTGTTTTGACTGGCTTGGGCTTGCCCAAGGAGTGGAAAAGAAGAAAGTGGAGACTTGGCGGGCAGAGCAAGAGTGCCATGTGGGGATAACGGGACTCCACCGGACTTTGAACTCTCCCGAGAACTTTGGACCGGGGGGAAGAAGTGCCACATCTCGCCAGTGGAGCGGCACAAGCATCACGGGAACCAGCTGGACGGCGGCAGTGGGCAGAGCATCGGTTGGAAGCTGTGCGTAAAGGACAAGTGGGTCAACCAGGAGTCACGGACTTTGGACCCGGAGTGCAGAGATTCAGCAGGCCGTGCGCAAAAGGGAAATATCGGTTCCTGGAGGCCCTTTATAAGGCCGCAGAGCGCTGGCAGCTGGATAAGTCGATCACGAGGAGTCAAACCATCAAGATCAGTTAAAATACCAAAGTGAATAGTCTGTCGACCAAGTAATATTCGAGGGAGCCACAACAAGGCAAGTCGTCAGAAGCAGCGCCGTGGGAAGCATACAAGGAGCAAGATCGCCACGTCGAGACGTTCGGGATTGGGACATCAGGAATCTCCGAATTGAGACACAAGTGGCTGAGGTCCGGAAGGCATCACAAGGCTAAGTCAAGGCGTTTGTTTTCCAACTTTGTCACGACCACACCCTGGCGAATCGCCCGGCGGGTCTTTCAGAGTCAAGCGAAAGAGGCCTACGACGAAGAACCGTTAGCTCGGGGATGAAAGTTGTCTAGGACCCAGCGTACCTTGCCCGACCAAGCAGGACCTGACGTGAAGGACGAGCGGTGATCGATTTGCGGTTTCATGAGGCGTTGGCCTGGAGAGCCCTGCGATTACCGGCGAAGTTTTCGAACAGCAACCGCCCAAATCCCCGAGTGCCAGATCGCCACGCTACTAGTCAGGAAGGGCGAGCGAACGATCCGTTCAAGCAGTCAATAGGCGTTGTCCTGGAGAAGCCCAGCGGCAAGACAGGAGACAGCGCAGAGGACATCGGCAGCGACGCCAGCAGACATCACCGGCAGCCACGTTACCATCGCCGCGCCGAGCTCACTGGGGAGCGCAGGAGCGTCGCGGACGTCAAGCATTTGGGTGAAGCCGGGTGGAACGTTCGCCTGCGCTAGGCTTAAAGCAAAGTGAACTGCTAGGCAGCTTCCTGGCGATAGCCTTGACTGTCAGCGCGATCTGAGCAAGAACATAGCGGGACCGTCCGGGATAGAGCAAGGGACAGGTATTGCCTCGAGAGGCGTTGGCCTGGAGAGCAAGCCTTTGTTAGTCTGAGAACGGTAACGCTTCCCTAAGCGCACAAAGCCGAACACTCTGCGAGTCCAAGGCGGGACAAGCGACCCCGAGGCAGCGCGTCGGCAAGCGAGCAGAGGCGGCCACTACGAGCGTCCCGAGATACAGGAGCCAGCGGACGTCGAGTCAACGCGTCGTCAAGCCAAGTCGAGGAACACTAGCAGCCGGCGGAACCAGAGCAATGAGATACCGAGGCCAGCCCAACCACACACCCGCTGTACCAATACCACGAGAATAAATCCCACTATTACCATTCGAACCCTGTGTTTTCTGACTGATCTACGGGGCAGTCACGTCATACAAATTTGGTGGGCCGAACACACAATCTTCTGAGCTAGCCGCACGAATCTCGTAGCGAGCAGACAAAAAAATCAGTTCGTTACAATGTATTATGCAGAAGAAGAATTATATCGTAGCACTCGGTCGAAGCCCAATGCCCTAATGTAACCAAACGGTTTGTCAACACAATTCTTTACGAATACGATTCTGAAGATCAGTCCGAAACTAAAGCCGATGTCGAGGGCGAAGTCTGCGCAATTAAGGCTGCAGACAATTTCATATGTTTGAACTGTGATGAAACAGGTCACAGGTACCATGATTGTCTAAAACCTCGCCGTATTTTCTGTAACGGTTGCAGCATATGTATATAAACCAAATTGTGCAAAATATAAATCGGTATCGGAAAACTCCAAGCAGGACATTCGCAACATGAATGTCCGCCGTTAGCCTCGGATATTCTAAGACCTCCGAATGCTGCGGCAACGGATAATTTACCTGATTTGTATACTCCCAAGTCTGATGTACCGACTACTAAAGCGTTCAATCCATATCACCTGTGCTTGCAAGAGTATATCAAACGAAGGCTTAAGCCTGTTAGTGTGAATTCTATCTTCGCTTACAAACTTCGATCTACCTTGCGTATACGCAAATTCTGGATTCTCAAACGAGCTTTTAACTGTTGCATTATCTCATCAGTCATCCACAAAAAGAGTGGCATTCGGTTTTTCACAATGGTGGAGATAGTTGGTCTCGAATATTCAGCTCTCTTAGACAGCGGGGCCAACAAAAGTGTCATTGGTGGAAAGCTTGCCCACAAAAAAATATCTAGCAAGCTGTATAATAAATTAAAAAGCGTAGTTCGTACTGCAGACGGTCAAAACAAATGAATGTCCGCCGTTAGCCTCGGATATTCTAAGACCTCCGGATGCTGCGGCAACGGATAATTTACCTGATTTGTATACTCCCAAGTCTGATGTACCGACTACTAAAGCGTTCAATTCATATCACCTGTGCTTGCAAGAGTATCTCAAACGAAGGCTTAAACCTGTTAGTGTGAATTCTATCTTGGCTTACAAACGTCGATCTACCTTGCGTATACGCAAATTCTGGATTCTCAAACGAGCTTTTAACTGTTGCATTATCTCATCAGTCATCCACAAAAAGAGTGACATTCGGTCTTTCACAATGGTGGAGATAGTTGGTCTCGAATATTCAGCTCTCCTAGACAGTGGAGCCATCAAGAGTGTCATTGGTGGAAAGCTTTCCCACAAAAAAATATCTATCAAGCTGTATAATAAATTAAAAAGCCTAGTTCGTACTGCAGACGGTCAAACACAATCCGTGGCTGGCACAATCTCCTTCCCTTGACGTACAACACTATAAATTCAGAATTTAAATTCTTAATAGAACCCTCTATTCAATACAGCGTGATAAGCATCATGGATTTCTGTGAAACTTTTGGCATTTTCATCCAACATTCGTTTTCGGTTAATGAAATTGAATGCAAACCCGAGGAGGAAACCGCTCACATCTATTTATCCAACGCACAGAAATCAAAGCTGAAAAAGGTAATCGACTTCTATCCATCATTCGAATGTGAGGGCCTAGGTTTGACCAGATTGATAGAACACAACATTGACACATCTACCGCGAAACCAATCAAACAAAGGTTTTATCCTTTATCACCAGCTAAGGAAAAGCTTTTGTGTGACGAAATCGATCGCATGATTAAAATGGACGTCATAGAAGAGGCAACATCATCGCCTTGGTCTTCTCCGGTTATTTTGCACGTCAAGCCTGGCAAGGTACGTTTCTGTCTCGATGCGAGGAAACTTAATGCAGTTACCGTTAAGGATGCTTCTATTGATTTCTATTATGGAAGGTCTGCTTAGCCATCTCCCGCCAGCGCATTGCATTTCTAAAATAGATCTCAAGGGTGCGTTTTGGCAAAACTGCCTAGATCAAGAGTCCCGTGCAAAGACAGCGTTCACGATACCGAACCGACCACTATACCAATTCAAGGAGATGCCATTTGGTTTGACCAACGCATCGCAAACCATGTGCCGTTTAGTGGACCTTGTAATACCATATCAGCTGAAGTCGCATGTGCTAGTCTACCTTGATGACCTTTTGGTGCTGTCAAACAGCTTTGAAGACCGTCTTCTACATCCTTCTTAGCGCTGTCAGCGAGTTCCTGATACCCAAAACTAAGAAACAGCTGAGAAGATTTCTTGGTATGACTGGTTGATACCAGCGCTTCAATTCGAACTATTCCTAAGTCATATTCCACCTTACAGAGTTTATACGTGGCAAAGACTTTCAATGGGATGAATATGCTCAAGAGCCCTTTGAGAACATCAAAGCCAAGTTATGTTCTGCCCCATGTCTCGTTCACCCCGATTATGATAAACCATTCATTCTGCAGTGCGATGTCTCACTTCATGATGTTGGTGCAGTTCTGGCCCAATGTGACCAATCTGCTTGCGAACGACCAATAGCGTTCATGTCAAAAAAACTTAACAAAGCCGAACGTAACTGTACAGTTACAGAACTTGAATGCATGGCTGTAGTCTTGGCAATCAAAAAGTTCAGGATGTATACTGATGGACATTCTTTTAAAGTAGGCACTAACCACTCCAGTTTGCGTTGCCATATGAATCAATCTGATTTAAGCGGTAGACTGGCCAGATGGGCTATCAAACTTCAGGGTTACCTCTTTGAAATGGAGCATCGTGAAGGATGTGATAATATCGCGACGGATGCTCTATCCCGTGCTTTCGAGGACGATGAAGTTGCTGCGCTGAATGCTCAAGTTCACCCTGAAATCGAACTCGCATCAGTTGCTTTCCAATCGGAAGAGTATTCAGCACTTCGGAACATATTCTCGTCCTCACAACTACCTGATGTCCAAGTAGTCGACGACGAATTCAATTGACACTTCACCAGACGATGGCTGGAAATTGTTCGTACCCGAGTCGTTACGCCAAAGCGTAATCAGTGCCGCCTATGACCAACCATCATCTGCGCATTATGGAATGACCAAATGCCTAGAGCGCATTCGCCGCCGCTTTTACTGGCCAAACATGGTAATCAACGTGCGGGACTACATACGCAACTGCGAAACGTGCCTCACTACAAAGCATCCTTCGCGTTCCTTGAAAACACCTTTGGGTGCTGAAGTGCATAGCGAAAGGATATTTCAACGACTCTATCTGGATATTATTGGCCCATTTCCGCGTTCCAAGTCTGGAAACATAGGCATATTGATAATCCTGGATCACGTTTCAAAATTCACTTTTCTAAAGCCAGTGAAAAAGTTCACCACTGAAGTAATCGTCAGTATACTTCAGGACAAAATCCTACCCTGCTTTGGTGTGCCTGAGACAGTCGTGAGTGACGACGGCACTTAGTTTAAAAGCCGTGACTTCTCCGACTACCTTTCGACGCGACTTTGAGAGCTTACATCCGGTAGGACCAGCGCGAATGGGATGCTTTCCTCAACAACATCAATTGCTCTCTTCGCAACTTCCTCCATCAGTCTATCGGTGTATCACCTTACCAAGATGTTTTTGGGCAACATATGATCTCACACGGCCAGGACTATAAATTGTTGCGCAAGTTGGGTTTACTCACCGAAGGTGATGTCAACCTTTCAAGGACTAACGAGTGTCAGAAAATTCGAGCAAGAATCAATAAACATCTGAGCAAAGCTTATGAGACGAACCAGCGCACATATAACCTACGTACGTAGGTCAAGAGGTGACAGAACGGAACTTTGCGCTGAGCAACGCTGCCAACAATTTCAACGCAAAGCTAGCCCCAGTCGGAACAAAAGCGCGAGTTAAGGAGGAACTTGGTCAATCATTATAAGTTCTGGAAGACATAAATGGCAAAGAGCTTGGTAAATTCCATGCCAAGGACATCTGGTGATCCCTCCTGACTCAGTTTTCAGTTTTTATTGTTAGTCACAAGGAATAAAAATAGAAACTGTGGTTGTGGGAGTCAGTATATTCGGTTAAGTTGGCACTCCTAGTTAGGTACTTAACATAAATAGCCCAGATCCTCGCCCGAATACCGGAAATACAGTTTTGATGGATTTAGGGGATTTTGTGCATCCTACATCCACTCTAGACGCCACGATTTCCTTCTATTTGTCGCAAACTTCTACCTAGATCGGTTCGTTCCCTGCGTAAAGTGTTACAATTTTCAAGCCCGTCCGCGTGTGAAATTCTTAGAATTCCTCCCTCTGCGCACAGCAAGGAGCAGGTGCCGCGAGCAGAGGTTTATAAGCGGAACCATACGTTTCTTCAGCGCCAGGCCAGAATCGGCGTTTGAGATTCTCATACCGCACACCGCGTGAAAGGAATCTTTCATCCTTGCCACACCTGGATTAATTTCATTTTATTTGGTCAAAACATAATCGGCTTAAAGGATCGCCGCTGTCAACCCGCGTGAGGTTTTGACCTTACCAAGTCCGCACCACGATCTACAAGTCGGATCACGTTGCAGTTTGGGCGAAAATCACACCGGCGCCGATTCTGCGAAATTCGGAATATGAGTTCCAATTCTGATTTTCAGTTAATTTTGGCCGGAACAGCCAACTTGTTTTTGTATCGCTAAAGCGTTTAATTTTTTTAGTTTAATTTTCTTATTCTAAACATGTGTACGACAAGTTTCTTATTTAATTTACGATTCCTATTTAGCCATTATACTTGCGTGAGTGCTTAGGACATAGTATGATATACATACACCTAAATTAAGCTATTCTATAGCGCACATCGATCGTCATGAGGCCTGCTGACTTCGTTGGAAAGTTCGTAAGTACGGCATAGACGTAAATCATTTACATTCCTACATATATATATATATATACACTTTTGGTACAAAGATATACATGTAAATTTTCCCACATTCGTGTATTGATAAATATTAATTAAGAATCGTTTACCCTTATATAATTTAGCGTTATCAGCCTAAGTGCTTTTCTGTAATTTTCGAATAAGTTTTCCGTATATCGATTAAATGTGTAATCAGATTCGTAATAATTTAACGTAAACTTAATATCCATTAATTTTTCTATTTGATAATCTTGTACTGACACACGATCACATAGAGAGTCGTTTGGCGTGAGGAACGCTTAGTTTTAAGGTTTTGGTGTTATTATTTGTAGTATTAAGAACCATGAACCACATTATCGTATTTGCCGTATTAAATGAAATTTAAGATGAATTAATTTGTGACCTTTTGAGGGCACTTTAGAGGATGTAGCGCAGCGGTTGTTTTGAAGGTGGAGTCTAATGAGACTTCACAGGTAGGGTGGGTATAGAAGGCGGCCAATAACATCTGGGCCTCCGTCTTCGAAAGGTACAGTCTCTCGTCCGAATCTTAGCCGTTGGGTTAAATTCTTATCGTTGCCGTCTCTACAATTGTTAGTTCTGTGACACTCTTGTTTCATCTTAACACAAGCCCACACCCATCTCCCTGAGCAGGTCGGTCAAATCGTAGACAGAGGTGTTAGGGTATGCCGGTTTTCTGGTATGTCGGGGCCTATGATGGTTTTAGTAACTTGGACAGTGATGGGTCAACCTTCATGGGTTCTGGCGTGTCCCCACGTGGAGCATGGAGCAGGGTGTACCTGTGCCTTATGCTGTTTAGTGAGGTGTGTATTTTTTCCAGCACCTACATGGGCCATCTTTTTGGCTCCTTGCAAACGACGATGCGAATGTGTACCTCTCGTGGTTTGATTCCACTTCTTGAGCCAATGCCAGCGCCGTTGACATGTCCTTCGGCTTTGCCGAGAAAAGGACATCCGTGAGACTGCGCTTGAGTCGCGAAATAAATACCCGGAGTGCATCATCCTGGAATTTGTCACATAAAGGTTAGGTTAGGTAGGAGTGCTTGGAGACTAGATATTAATCCCCTCACTTAGGCCACAATGGGCCCCTTGTGATACCACATGATCTCCGAAAGATCCGTTTCCCTCGCTCATGGGTTATCTTACGTCCTGAATGGCCGCAAGGTTCGGAAGTTTGTAGTTACCTAGGGTTTGAAAGCGCATTAGGTTATGCGCTGGGCAGAAGCATAGGAGGTGTTCGATGCTCTCCTCTTCGTCTATCTGTTTGCAGCTGCGGCAGAAGTCGTAGTTACTTAGTCCCAGCCTTAGCGCATGAGTCCCTATAAGGCAGTGGCCCGTGAGGGCATTTAGGAGAGTGGAGATGTCCTCCCTGCTACATTGTAGAAGAGTTTTTGTTCTTTTCGAGTTGTAGTTTGGCCATGTGAGTCTAGAATTGTGGCATGTTGAGATTGAGTTCCAACGGTTGTTGGAAAGTGTATACAATCTCTGCCTGAGATGGAGCTTGCGGGTAGCCATGGGCATACCTACCGTGTCCTTATCACGAAGGATATCGGCGGTTGTCCCCTGTCTTGCTAGCTCGTCTGCTATGCAGTTGCCCACAGTATTGCGGTTTCCAGGCACCCAGATGAGGTTGATTCTCAGATGAGTGGCCATCTTGTTAAGAGATTTGCGGCATTCAGAGATTGTTTTTGAGTTCGTTGTGTAGGAGTCGAGGGCCCTGAGGGCTGCTTGACTATCCGAGAAGATGAAGATATCTATGTCTTGATGTACAGACGTGTTCAGGTGGGTAATGGCTTTCTGAATTACCATGACTTCCGCTTGGAAAACACTACAGTGGTCTGGTAGGCGGAATGAGACTTTTATGTCTAGTTCGGGGGAAAAGACTCCAACTGTTTGGGAGTTAAGCTTGGAGCCGTCTGTGTATATGTTGACGGCGTTTACGAATTGATGTGGGAGGTTGTCCCAGTCTGTTCGGGTGGGTATATGGTTCTTGTATCTTCTTTCGAAGTTGACTATGGGTGGGACGCAGTCTGTATTACGTGATAGGGGTGAATGTTTTGATAGGATATTGGAGTGACCTGTGGAGCCTGTTGTCCATGCCGCTGCTTCGCGGAGCCTCAGCGCTGTTGCAGATGCCCAGCTTTTGGCAAGTAGGTCCAGGGGTTGGAGATCGAGAATTGTGTTTAGTGCCTCAGTGGCGGTAGTGCGAAGCGCCCCACTGATGCAGAGCTCTGCGCTTCTTTGGATCTTGTGAAGGATCCGGAGGTTGCAGTTCTTATCTAGGAAAGGCCACCAGACGATGTTTCCATAGAGGAGAATGGGCCTGACTATTGCAGTATATAGCCAGTGAACTATCATGGGGGAGAAACCCCACTTCCTCCCTATGGCTTTTTAACAAGCGAAGAGGGCTATGGCCGCTTTGCGTGTGCGATCTAGGATGTTATCTGTCCAGAGGAGCTTTTTGTCAAGGATGACACCTAGGTACTTTGCTTGGTTGCTAAAGGTTAAGCGCGTTTGGTGTAGTTTTGGGGGAACTAGAATTGGTACCTTATACTTCCTTGTAAAGAGAACTAGTTCAGTCTTTTCTGGGTTAACTCTCAGTCCACAGCCAGCCGTTCACCGGGAGAGGGTGGATAAGGCTGTCTCCATTAGATTGCAAAGGGTTTGGGGGAATTTGCCCTGCAGTAGGATAGCCACGTCGTCCGCGTAGGCTACCACTTTTGTGCACGCCTCTTCTAGAAGTGATAGCAGTTTGTTGACTGCCGCTCAATGCCCAGTTCAGTCAGAGCACCAGTAATCGCCGTTGGGGTGACGTTGTTACAGGCGCCTTCTATATCTAGAAACGCTGCAAGAGAGTAATCCCTATTGCGGAAACCTATCTCTATACTGTACACTAGAGAGTGGAGGGTGGTATCTGTTGATCTACCCTTACGGTACGCATGCTGTGCGTCAGAGAGTAGGCTATGGTTAGTCTGATATGGGTGTCAATTAGCCTTTCTAGGGTCTTCAACAAGAAGGAAGAGAGACTAATCGGGCAGAAGTCCTTTGGGTTGGTGTGGGAGGGCTTGCCGGCTTTCGGTATGAAAATTACCTTAACGTCCAGCCACCTTGTTGGAATTTGGTTTAGAGCAAGGCAGCCGTGGATGATGGCTGTCAGCCAGGGAAGGGACAAATCTAGTGTCCGTTGTAGCTGGGCCGGGAAGAACCCATCTGGGCCGGGTGATTTGAAGGGCTTAAAAGAGTTAACAGCCCACTGAATGCGGCCAGGGTTTGAAATGTTGTCAATACTCTGGTCGTCTAAGTTCTCCTCTATGTGGAGGTCCTCCACTACATGGGTGTTCTTAGGGAAGTGGGTGTATAACAGTTCAAAGGTTTTCTGACTGTTTTCCGTCCAGCTGTCAGCATTGGTTTTTAGATAGCCTGGAGCTTTTGCTAGAATTCTTCTGAGTCTGGATGCCTTCGCAGTAGATTCTATGCTACTGCAGAAGTTAGCCCAAGCTCTTCGTTTGGCTATTCTAATTTCCTTTTTGTATAGGCTTAGTTTTGTATGATATAAATTTCAGGAGGATTCGCTATTGTTGTATCTAGCTCTATTGAAGTAAGTTCTACACTCTCTTTTAAGGTTCGCCAGGATTGCGTTCCACCAAGGGGATTTGTGCTTTGTTTGACTGCTTGGGCAAGCCCTTTTTAAGGCCTCACCGCAGATATCAGTAAAAGTGTTAACTATGTTATCTTATTCTTGACGGTTGCGTATGTGTGTCGTAGTATCCCCAGATGGTTAATCTTAGATTAGTGATGTTCTCGGCGGGAGGACAGTCTAGACTTATTGTAAATTCTATGTATCGGTGGTCTGAGAATGAGTGTTCGATCCCCACCTTCCACGCTTCTAGCTGGTTAAGTAGGGTTAGTGTAATTAGTGTAATGTCTATTACTTCCCTCCTATTTCTAGTGATGAAAGTTGGGTCATTTCCCTTGTTGGAGATGAATAGATTTGATTGGAGGAGATAGTCGTAGAGTAACTCACCCCTTTCGTTGGTGTTTGTACTTCCCCATTGTGTGTTGTGTGAGTTAGCGTCCCCACCCAGGATGAGTTCCTTAGATGAGTGAGTGCGTATGAGTTGTTGTGTAGTGCTGTTTGGTAGTGGCCCTTCGTAGTCGTGAGCCAGATAGAATGATGCTATGGTGTGATGAGTGTGTTCGTTTAGCTCCAGTCTGACCGTGGTGAGGTCGCCTTCGCTAAATTGTGGAATAAGAAATGTATTAAAGTGTGTCTTTGTTAGAATGCAGGTTCTGGTTTTACCCTTGTCCTTGGAGTAAAATAGCTTGTATAGGGGGGTTGATAAGCCACAGATGTTGTTACCAACAATCCATGGCTCTTGTATGAGGACTACGTCTATGTTGCCTGTTGCCAGGCGGGTGAGGAGGGCAGCGGATGCTGCCTTGCTGTGGTGCAGGTTAATTTGCAGCAACTGCGCCATCTTTGGGACTGAGGTCGGGCTGGGTACCCTCCGCTTCCTCCGCTATGTCCTGGAGAACAGAGCGCCCTGGTCGGGTTGTGTCCTGGGTGCACAGCTGCTTCAGGCTCTCTGTCAGCTCCGAGTTGGTTGACACGTAGCCGGTGAGGGTGGCCTCTTCATGTTCTAATTCGTCGTCGCTCGGGGGTTCGGACGACGCACAGGCAGCCAGGTTGTCTGCCGATAACTTATCCGTGTCGTAGATTCGTAGCTGCACCTTATCGATCCCGTAGTTCACCCGGTGTTGTTGGGCTGCGAGGGGTCCCAAGCAGGCCTGGTTCAGGAGGATAACCACGGTCATGGTGATGCGCTCGGTTTTCTCCACCTTGACCACCTTCCAACCGTCTGTTGAAAGTTTCGGGTTGAACCTGGTCAGCAGGCTGAGTATAGCCTCTGGTTCCGATGGTTCCGACGGCAGCCACACCCTCGCTCTCGGTCGAGACGGGATGTCTGCAGCCTCGCAAACTGCCAGCTTGGCCCCGGTGTAGACCTCGCCGACCTTGTTAATTGCTGTCTTGTAGAGTGATGCCTTTATTTTTCTCCTAATAATAATAACCGCCTGATCATGGCTTGAGCTAAATAATTTCTGGATATATAATATGCGGCTACTGCCGCTTGCCGCCAGAAGACGTATGCGTCTTGTACTCCCGTAAACTCGGCTGATGTATAGCTAGACGCAGCTCATTTTCCCTACGCTGACTTTCAAGGGCTGCACTATAGGCTGGCTGACCACTATTTGTGTCCAAAATTAATAACTTCAAAACAAAACCATATACTTGAGTTCAGTTTTTTATTTCGGCTTATAATAAGCAACTGAACAGAAAAAAGGCGTGGCACCGCCCTTTTTTGGCAGAAATTTCTTGTTATATCATTAGAAATAAAATAAAGGTATATAAGAAAATACTCACCCTGAAAACAAAAGTTAATATAAAGGTGTATTTTTTTTGATTTGGTTTTATATTGATATATTGAACATATATTGAGAAAAAAGGTGTGGCACCGCCCATTTTTGACATGTTACCGACCTTACGCCCATTCGCACTATCTGAATTTATTAATAATTTAATATTTCTAGCCTTGCTCCCGACAACAAATAAGGCAATTTTGCCCTGCTTGTCGATCTCCGTCTATTTATACAAACCACAGTGTGGGATTCAGCCAAGTTGAGTACTTTCTTTTGAAAGAAGCTTCGCTTTGAGTTTTCAAAACATCCTCATAAGCATGTGAACCAGCTATCGAAGTTCTTAATCTGTCAAATATTGCCTGCTTTATCTCTCCAGAACTCCAATTCCCAAACAATTCTGTATTGGCCAACCTAAGGTTGTGACCTAAAAAGATAGGTTGCGACGAAAGTGCGCAAATGTGCACTTTCGGATTGCATTCATATGAACAAGAACTGAACTACCGACAACACAGTGTAAACATTAAGGTGAAACTCACTTTATATCTCTATTTAAATGATAGTTTTTATTTTTAATTTGTACACGTAAAGCGGCTATTAGAAGCACTCAGTTACAGGGACAACATAAACAAATCCAACTTTTGACGACCACAAACATATAGTACAAGCCGCTCTCTTTCGACGCCATTACAACTTCTTTGATAAAAACTTAGTTTGGTGCCATATTTTTAATAATTTTAAACCGACTCTTTTTTTTGCACAGTAGCTTTCGTGCGCCCGTGACACCGAACAGCTATTTTAACAGCCGATATTTTAACAGAACGCGACTTTGTAAAAATTTCTGTTACGTAACATTGAAGTTTGATGTTTTCCCAACACTATGACGTCATTACATTTTAAAATTAACGACTTTCGAAAAATGGAATTTTTGGCCACAAAAAGTGGTCAGCAAGCCTATAGTGGGCTGCTTCTTGAACGGCATTGTTAACGGCCGCCTGTATGGTGGCCGTCATTTGTTCCATGCTAAATGCCATGTTTGCAACAGTGGGTTTCCTAGCGTTTGCACTTTTTGGTGTAGAAAATCTGGCAGGCCTTTCTGTCTCCGACTCAGATTCGCTGGAGAATTGTCTTTTAACCCATTACTCGTAGAGTAAAACGGTATTCTAGATACGTCGGAAAGTATGTAACAGCGTGTCGGACCATTTAAAGTATATTCTTGATCAGGATTACTAGTCGAGTCGATCCGTCTGTCCGTCTGTTCCTCTGTCCGTATGAGCGCTGAGATCTCGGAAACTATAAAAGCTACAATACTGGGGTTAGGCATGCAGATTGCTGAGATTCCTGCGCAGCGCAAGTTTGTTTCAGAAATGTGCCACGCCCACTCTAACGCCCACAAACCGCCCAAAACTGTGGCTCCTACAGTTTTGATGCTTGAATAAAAATTTTAACTGAAATGTAATGTTCTTATCAATACCTATCGATTGACCCAAAAAAAAATTTGCCACGCCCACCCTAACGCCCATAAACCGCCCACAAACTTCAAAAAATCGTAAATATGAACGTGGATATCTCGGAAACTATCAAAGCTAGAGAATTGGGACTTCAGATTTAGATTCCGTAGCCTTATACGCAGCGCAAGTTTGTAACGCGAATATGCCACGCCCACTCTGACGCCCACAAACCGCGAAAACCTGTGACGCCCAGTTTTTATGCTAAATAAAAAATGTTAGCTGAAATGTATTGGTCTCGTCAATACCTGTCGATTGGTCAAAAAAAAAATTTGCAACACCCACTCTAACGCCCATAACGCTTAAATCTGTATACCGCCGGTAGGTGGCGCATTTTAACCTCGCTTTGCTACTTGCATATCTCTATTTAGCTGAGTAACGGGTATCTGATAGTCGAGGTACTCGACTATAGCGTTCTTCCTTGTTTTTATTTTTAATTTGTACACGTAAAGCGGCTATTAGAAGCACTCAGTTACAGGGACAACATAATCAAATCCAACTTTTGACGACCACAAACATATAGTACAAGCCGCTCTCTTTCGACGCATTACAACTTCTTTGATAAAAACTTAGTTTGGTGCCATACTTTTAATAATTTTAAACCGACTCTTTTTTTCGCACAGTAGCTTTCGTGCGCCCGTGACACCGAACAGCTATTTTAACAGCCGATATTTTAACAGATCGCGACTCTGTAAAAATTTCTGTTACGTAACATTGAAGTTTGATGTTTTCCCAACACTATGACGTCATTACATTTTAAAATTAACGACTTTCGAAAAATGGAATTTTTGGCCACAAAAAGTGGTCAGCAAGCCTATAGTGGGCTGCTTCTTGAACGGCATTGTTAACGGCCGCCTGTATGGTGGCCGTCATCTGTTCCATGCTAAATGCCATGTTTGCAACTGTGGGTTACTTAGCGTTTCCACTTTTTGGTGTAGAAAATCTGGCAGGCCTTTCTGTTTCCGACTCAGATTCGCTGGAGAATTGTCTTTTAACCCATTACTCGTAGAGTAAAACGGTATTCTAGATACGTCGGAAAGTGTGTAACAGCGTGTCGGACCATATAAAGTATATTCTTGATCAGGATTACTAGTCGAGTCGATCCGTCTGTCCGTCTGTTCCTCTGTCCGTATGAGCGCTGAGATCTCGGAAACTATAAAAGCTACAATACTGGGGTTAGGCATGCAGATTGCTGAGATTCCTGAGCAGCACAAGTTTGTTTCAGCAGGGTGCCACGCCCACTCTAACGCCCACAAACCGCCCGAAACTGTGGCTCCTACAGTTTTGATGCTAGAATAAAAATTTTAACTGAAATCATCATCAATACCTATCGATTGACCCAAAAGTTTTCCACGCACACTCTAACGCCCATAACGCTTAAATCTGTCTACCGCCCACCTAACCATACGTTGAGGTCACGGGTAAATGGCGCATTTCAATCTCGCTTTGCTGCTTGCATATCTCCATTTCCCTTTGGTCCCTTTAGCTGAGTAACGGGTATCTGATAGTCGAGGTACTCGACTATAGTTCTTCCTTGTTTATTCCTGTACTGCTAAAGGGGATTGCTCATGTGAAGCTGTGAGTATAAGATCGCCCTAAAGAATTAATGCATGCTCAAGATGTATGCGCATGGAGGAAATTGCAACGATGAATGAGAGCTCGTCAAACTGAGCTGTTGCCTTGCCAAGCAGTGGCAAACAAAGAAAATAAAAAAAACAAATTGCCTAACAAATGCATGTAGGGTATTACAAATTAAAATTTTTATTTCGGGTATAGTTAAGTAAATTAAAGAAACAAAGGTATTTTATTTAAACTCCACGACTTTCGCACTCTATGAATGACACGACTTCCTCTGACAAAATATCCACATCAACTGACTTGCTAACATTTATAATGAAAAGGGATAGGAACTATTTTGCGTTTTTGGCTGATGAAGAATGCTTGAGGTTGCGGAACTCTGAACAGTGTGTCCCCATATGAAATTAAATAGGTTGCTGTAAATCCCTCATGTATCCATATCCCACAATCGGCTATCCTGAATCTTCATTCGCCCCTGAATGATCCCCATTTTTTCATATATTCGGCTGCTGTCGTAGTAATATTTGGTCCCTCCTGATTGCCTTCTTTCTTTACTTCATAGCGCCCGTGATTCAGTTTTTTTAGTTACTTTGTATGGGCCGAAAAATTTTGGACGGAGTTTCACTCCAGTTCCATACTGTGTTCTTTTTATGGCGACCAATTCACCTACAGCATATTCCGTTTCTACCTTCCTTTTTTCGTTAAAACTCTTTCTGTTTTCTTGCAGGACTTTCTCTATATTTTGCTGAGCTTTCTTTCGTATCTCTTCACGTTCGTCATTTAGTTCTTCTATTTCTAAGTTTTCAATCATCATCAGTACCTATCGAGAATTCGTCGTCCCTCTTTCTCATATTCAATCCGGTCAAGACTTGGAACGGACTGTACTTAGTTGATCGATGTGGAGTGCTGTTAATTATCTGCTGAACTCTATCTACGTGACGATACCAATTCAGAGGGTTTTCCTGGCACATTTTGCTGAGCATCGGGATGACAATTTTGCGAACTCTTTCCACTTGGCCGTTACCTCTGGGTACGCCTGTGGTAATGTGTAGAAGCTGGATTCCTTCACGGTTGCAGTACTCGTTAAAGAGTCCTGAAGTAAAAGCGGTGCCCCTGTCAGAAATTATTCGGCGAGGATTGCCAAAAACTGATGCTTGCTTTTCCAGTTTTTCTAAGACTTCTTCGGTTCTAGTCGACTTTGTTGGATAAAGCCAAACAAACTTGGAAAATCCATCCACGACAGCCAAAATGTGGTTATAGCGTTTCTTCGTGTCGGTGAGGGGTCCAACGTGGTCGATGTGATAGGTTCCGAGAGGTTCCTGAGCCTTGTCAATTGGACTGAGTAACCCTTCCTTTTTTCCACGCTTGGAGTCGATTATCAGGCATTCCACGCATCCTTTGACAACTCGTTCTACCTTCTGTTGGATTCCTGAGATATAATACGACTTTTCCAGAATATCGCGAGTCTTCTTTACACCGAAGTGGCCCTCCTTGTGTGCTACGCTGATAATTTCCTCTTCCATTGAATTAGGAATAACTAGCAGCTCAAGAACTGCGTCCTTGTACAGGATATTATTTTTTAGGAAATAGTCTTTGTAGTCATCGTTCTTGGTTAATATGGATTTTACAGCTTTTATCCAGCTATCGTTGTCCTGTGCCTCCACTAAACGTGACTTTGTGCAATCTGCGATCTTGGTTCCAGCCCTGTGTTCTACCTGAAATTCAAACTCTTGCAGAGCTATGGCCCATCTGGCAACTCTTGGTGCTAGGTCATCCTTCTTGATCGTCATTGCGAAGGCGTTGCAATCGGTAAACACAGTAAAAGGTTTACCAAGGAGGTAAACTCGCCATTTTTTCAACGCATTTACGATTGCTAAAACCTCAAGCTCGTAGGAACTGTAATTTTCTTCACAACCGTTTGTCTTCCTGCTCATAAGCTCTACAGGATGGAACTGCTGATCCTCCGAGTCTCTCTGCATTAAAACGCCTCCAAAGCCATACTTGCTTGCATCATGTATGCACTTCGGTTGTGGCTATCGGATCGAACAGTTTGAGTACTGGTGCTGACACTAGTAGCTGTTTCAAGAGGTTAAACGAAAATAATCCTTGCTCTGTCAACGTGAGATTTCTGTCGTCCTTTTTGTTGCTTTTCATCCGAAGAAGGTCGCTTAAAGGTTTTGCTGTGAGGGCGTAGTCTTTAATGAAGCGCCGCATATATGACGTCAGACCCAAGTACCGCTGCAAAGCTTGTCTGCTTTGAGTAATTGGAAAATTGACGACTGCTTTAATCTTCTCGTTGGTGGGTGCTATAGTTCCGTTCTCAATAATGTAGCCTAAGAAATTGATCTTGCTCTTGAGAAATTGTGCTTTTCTCCACTTGATTCGTAATCCAGCCCTCACTGGAAGTGAAGCGAAGCTTTTTGTTATAGATTGTTCCGTAAATGGACATCATGCTAAAGAAATTTCAATCATTTCAAAAGAAAGTACTCAACTTGGCTTAATCCCACACTGGGGTTTGCATAAATAGGCGGAGATCGACAAGCAGGGCAAAATTGCCTTATTTGTTGTCGGGAGCAAGGCTAGAAATATTAAATTATTAATAAATTCAGATAGTGCAAATGGGCGTAAGGGCGGTAACATGTCAAAAATGGGCGGTGCCACACCTTTTTTCTCAATAAATGTTCAATATATCAATATAAAACCAAATCAAAAAAATACACCTTTATATTAACTTTTGTTTTCAGGGTAAGTATTTTCTTATATACTTTTATTTTATTTTTAATGATATAACAAGAAATTTTTGCCAAAAAAGGGCGGTGCCACGCCTTTTTTCTGTTCAGTTGCTTATTATAAGCCGAAATAAAAAACTGATCTCATGTATATGGTTTTGTTTCGAAGTTATTAATTTTAGCCACAAAAAGTGGTCAGCCAGCCTATAGTGCAGCTCTTGAAAGTCAGCATAGGGAAAATGAGCTGCGTCTAGCTATACATCAGCCGAGTTTACGGGAGCACAAGACGCATACGTCTTCTGGCGGCAAGCGGCAGTAGCCGCATATTATATATCCAGAAATTATTTAACTCGAGCCATTATCAGGCGGTTCTTATTATTAGGAGAAAAATAAAGGCCCTGCTGATGCCGTGCTGTTCTCGTTTGGCACTGTGTTGAATTTCGATGCGATCATAAATCAACTCGATTTCACATACAGTGACAAGCGTCAGATTCATGTCATCGAGGAGGAAATAGACACCCTCAGACAGGTAAGCCTCACACCTTCGCAATACGATAGCGAGTTTTATGCGAAAAGTCATCAAATAACTCAGTCTCAAACAGTGAGCTCAGGCAAGTGGCGACCGCCTGTTCTAAGTCAGCCTTACCCGGGTACGGCGGATCTCTGCCCGGGTGGACCTGTCCTTTCTCCGCAGCTCGTGGGATTTAACATGGAGAATTTAACTAATAATAAAGACAAACAGACTGCACCAAACAAGAGCCCGAAACTCTTAAAAAGTCGGAAGTCGTAACCAAGGACGATAGAAACAGCAAGATCACGGCTCCGACCACCCCAGTCCATGTGACGTCTACCCCTGCCAAGGCCAGCGAACAACGCAGCCGGCTAAGCCCAACTCGCCATAGCGACAAGCCCAAGCCTTCCACCAGCGTAGGTGTGGCTAACCAGCCACTCCAACCTGAGGGAACCGCTAAAGCCGGTCTCGTGGTGAGTACCAGGGCAAAGGAGTTTAAGAGGATACCACCTAACCAGGCAGGGCCTCTGGAACGAAAGAAAGCGTTTAGGATCCTCAACGGCTGGCCACCAATCCGATAAGTGAGGATCAGACGTCAAAATTGGATTACCTGAAAATCCATGAGGACATAGCCTGGGCAAAGGCGGTAATCCCAGTCTTCGACATCGGAATGACTACCAGCAACAGCAACAAGCGAGAGAGGTCGATGGAGACAGCTCAACCAGCGAGCAAGAAGGCTAAAGTAACCAACCGCGGCACATGGTCGAGATCCTTTGCGGAAGTGGTAAAGGATCGGAAGATCATTGGTGTCATCGACCAGAGCGCTGAAGGCGGTAGGATCCCAAGAAACCAATGGGGTCTGGTTAGACGGGCCCTTGCGTCAGTGGCCTTGAAAGTGCTAGACGAAAACCCAGGCCCGCCACCCGATTTCACAGATGAAGGGTGGTACCAGGGCAATGTTAAGTTGATCGCCTGCGAAGACGAAAGATCGGCAGCACTCTACAAGGCAGCAATTAACAAGGTCGGCGAGGTCTACCCCGGGGCCAAGCTGGCAGTTTGCGAGGCTGCAGACATCCCGTCTCGACCGAGAGCGAGGGTGTGGCTGCCGTCGGAACCATCGGAACCAGAGGCTGTACTCAGCCTGCTGACCAGGTTCAACCCGAAACTTCCAACAGACGGTTGGAAGGTGGTCAAGGTGGAGAAAACCGAGCGCATCACCATGACCGTGGTTATCCTCCTGAACCAGGCCTGCTTGGAACCCCTCGCAGCCCAACAACACCGGGTGAACTACGGGTTCGATAAGGTGCAGCTACTAATAACTACGGATAAGCTCGCGGCAGACAACCTGGCTGCCTGTGCGTCGTCCGAACCCCCGAGCGACGACGAATTAGAACATGAAGAGGCCACCCTCACCGGCTACGTGTCAACCGACTCGGAGCTGACAGAGAGCCTGAAGCAGCTGTGCACCCAGGACACAACCCGACCAGGGCGCTCTGTTCTCCAGGACATAGCGGAGGAAGCGGAGGGTACCCAGCCCGACCTCAGTCCCAAAGATGGTGCAGTTTCTGCAAATTAACCTGCACCACAGCAAGGCAGCATCCGCTGCCCTCCTCACCCGCCTGGCAACAGGCAACATAGACGTAGTCCTCATACAAGAGCCATGGATTGTTGGTAGCAACATCTGTGGCTTATCAACCTCCCTATACAAGCTATTTTACACCAAGGACAAAGGTAAAACTAGAACCTGCATTCTTACAAAGACACACTTTAATACATTTCTTATTCCACAGTTTAGCGAAGGCGACCTCACCACGGTCAGACTGGAGCTAAACGAACACACTCATCACACCATAGCATCATTCTATCTGGCTCACGACTACGAAGGGCCACTACCAAACAGCACTACACAACAACTCATACGCACTCACTCATCTAAGGAACTCATCCTGGGTGGGGACGTTAACTCACACCACACACAATGGGGAAGTACAAACACCAACGAAAGGGGTGAGTTACTCTACGACTATCTCCTCCAATCAAATCTATTCATCTGCAACAAGGGTAATTACCAAACTTTCATCACTAGAAATAGGAGGGAAGTACTAGACATTACACTAATATCTGATCCCCTACTTAAGCAGCTAGAAGCGTGGAAGGTGGGGATCGAACACTCATTCTCAGACCACCGATACATAGAAATTACAATAAGTCTAGACTGTCCTCCCGCCGAGAACATCACTAATCTAAGATTAACCAACTGGGGATACTACAAAAATCTCCTCTACACGCTCCTCCGACACGCATACGCAACCGTCAAGAATTAGATAACCTAGTTAACACTTTTACTGATATCTGCGGTGAGGCCTTAAAAAGGGCTTGCCCAAGCAGAACAGTCAAAACAAATCACAAACCCCCTTGGTGGAACGCAACCCTGGCGAACCTTAAAAGAGAGTGTAGAACTTACTTCAATAGAGCTAAATACAACAATAGCGAATCCTCCTGGAATTTATATCATACAAAACTAAGCCTATACAAAAAGGAAATTAGAATAGCAAAAGGAAGAGCTTGGGCTTACTTCTGCAGTAGCATAGAATCTACTGCGGAGGCATCCAGACTCAGAAGAATTCTAGCAAAAGCTCCAGCAACCATTGGCTATCTAAAAACCAATGCTGAAAGCTGGACGGAAAACAGTCAGGAAACCCTTGAACTACTGTTATACACCCACTTCCCTAAGAACACCCATGTAGTGGAGGACCTCCACATAGAGGAGAACTTGGACGACCAGAGTATTGAAAACATTTCAAACCCTGGCCGCATTCAGTGGGCTGTTAACTCTTTTAAGCCCTTCAAATCACCCGGCCCAGATGGGTTCTTCCCGGCCCAGCTACAACGGACACTAGACATGTCCCTACCCTGGCTGACAGCCATCTTCCACGGCTGCCTTGTTCTAAACCAAATTCCAACAAGGTGGCTGGACGTTAAGGTAATTTTCATACCGAAAGCCGGCAAGCCCTCCTACACCAACCCAAAGGACTTCCGCCCGATTAGTCTCTCTTCCTTCTTGTTGAAGACCCTAGAAAGGCTAATTGACACCCATATAAGACTAACCATCGACCATAGCCTACTCTCTGACGCACAGCATGCGTACCGTAAGGGTAGATCAACAGATACCACCCTCCACTCTCTAGTGTACAGTATAGAGATAGGTTTCCGCAATAAGGAATACTCTCTTGCAGCGTTTCTAGATATAGAAGGCGCCTGTAACAACGTCACCCCAACGGCGATTACTGGTGCTCTGACTGAACTGGGCATTGAGCGGCAGTCAACAAACTGCTATCACTTCTAGAAGAGGCGTGCACAAAAGTGGTAGCCTACGCGGACGACGTGGTTATTCTACTGCAGGGCAAATTCCCGCAAACCCTTTGCAATCTAATGGAGACAGCCTTATCCACCCTCTCCCGGTGAACGGCTGGCTGTGGACTGGGAGTTAACCCAGAAAAGACCGAACTAGTTCTCTTTACAAGGAAGTATAAGGTACCAATTCTAGTTCTCCCAAAACTACACCAAACGCGCCTAACCTTTAGCAACCAAGCAATGAACCTAGGTGTCATCCTTGACAAAAAGCTCCTCTGGACAGATAACATCCTAGATCGCACACGCAAAGCGGCCATAGCCCTCTTCGCTTGTAAAAAAGCCATAGGGAGGTAGTGGGGTTTCTCCCCCATGATAGTTCACTGGCTATATACTGCGTCTGGTGGCCTTCTCTAGATAAGAACTCCAACCTCCGGATCCTTCACAAGATCCACAGAAGCGCAGAGCTCTGCATCAGTAGGGCGCTTCGCACTACCGCCACTGAGGCACTTAACACAATTCTCGATCAACAACCCCTGAACCTACTTGCCAAAAGCTGGGCATCTGCAACAGCGCTGAGGCTCCGCGAAGCAGAGGCATGGACAACAGGCTCCACGGGTCACTCCAATATCCCATCAAAACATTCACCCCTACCACGTAATACAGACTACGTCCCACCCATAGTCAACTTCGAAAGAAGATACAAGATCTATATACCCACCCGTACAGACTGGGACAACCTCCCACATCAATTCGTAAATGCCGTCAACATATACACAGACGGCTCCAAGCTTAACTCCCAAACAGGTGGGGGAGTCTTTTCCCCCGAACTAGACATAAAAGTCTCATTCCGCCTACCAGACCACTGTAGTGTTTTCCAAGCGGAAGTCATGGCAATTCAGGAAGCCATTACCACCCTGAACACGTCTGTACATCAAGACATAGATATCTTCATCGTCTCGGATAGTCAAGCAGCCCTCAGGGCCCTCGACTCCTACACAACGAACTCAAAAACAATCTCTGAATGCCGCAAATCTCTTAACGAGATGGCCACTCATCTGAGAATCAACCTCCTCTGGGTGCCTGGAAACCGCAATACTGTGGGCAACTGCATAGCAGACGAGCTAGCAAGACAGGGGACAACCGCCGATATCCTTCGTGATAAGGACACGGTAGGTATGCCCATGGCTACCCGCAAGCTCCGTCTCAGGCAGAGATTGTATACACTTTCCAACAACCGTTGGAACTCAATCTCAACATGCCACAATTCTAGACTCACATGGCCAAACTACAACTCGAAAAGAACAAAAACTCTTCTACAATGTAGCAGGGAGGACATCTCCACTCTCCTAAATGCCCTCACGGGCCACTGTCTTATAGGGACTCATGCCCTAAGGCTGGGACTAAGTAACTACGACTTCTGCCGCAGCTGCAAACAGATAGACGAAGAGGAGAGCATCGAACACCTCCTATGCTTCTGCCCAGCGCATAACCTAATGCGCTTTCAAACCCTAGGTAACTACAAACTTCCGAACCTTGCGGCCATTCAGGACGTAAGATAACCCATGAGCGAGGGAAACGGATCTTTCGGAGATCATGTGGTATCACAAGGGGCCCATTGTGGCCTAAGTGAGGGGATTAATATCTAGTCTCCAACCACTCCTACCTAACCTAACCTAACCTTTATGTGACAAATTCCAGGATGATGCACTCCGGGTATTTATTTCGCGACTCAAGCGCAGTCTCACGGATGTCCTTTTCTCGGCAAAGCCGAAGGACATGCCAACGGCGCTGGCATTGGCTCAAGAAGTGGAATCAAACCACTAGAGGTACACATTCGCATCGTCGTTTGCAAGGAGCCAAAAAGATAGCCCAAGTAGGTGCTGGAAAAAATACACACCTCACTAAACAGCACAAGGCACAGGTACACCCTGCTCCACGCTCCACGTGGGGACACGCCAGAACCCATGAAGGTTGACCCATCACTGTCCAAGTTACTAAAACCATCATAGGCCCCGGCATACCAGAATACCGGCATACCCTAACATCTCTGTCTACGATTTGACCGGCCTGCTCAGGGAGATGGGTGTGGGCTTGTGTTAAGATGAAACAAGAGTGTCACAGAACTAACAATTGTAGACAGAGAGACGGTAACGATAAGAATTTTACCCAACGGCTAAGATTCGGACACGAGACTGTACCTATCGAAGACGGAGGCCCAGATGTTATTGGCCGCCTTCTATACCCACCCTACCTGTGAAGTCTCATTAGACTCCACCTTCAAAACAACCGCTGCGCTACATCCTCTAAAGTGCCCTCAAAAGATCACAAATTAATTCATCTTAAATTTCATTTAACATGGCAAATACGATAATATGGTTCATGGTTCCGAATACTACAAGTCCTAACACTAAAACCTTAAAACTAAGCGTTCTTCACGCCAAACGACTCTCTATATGATCGTGTGTTAGTACAAGATTATCAAATAGAAAAAGAAAAGAAAAAGATAAATGGATATTTAGTTTACGTTAAGTTATTACGAATCTGATTACATATTTTATCGATATACGGAAAACTTATTCAAAAATTACAGAAAAGCACTTAGGCTGATAGCGTTAAATAATATAAGGGTAAACGATTCTTATTTAATATTTATCAATACACGAATGTGTATATATATATAGTGACGTGTCTGCACTGCGATTTCTCAACGGCCACCAGTTCAAAGATCGAAACCGTTTACAAATAAACAGAATCGCCAATTTCGACTTTGATCAAAAACGATACAGAAGCTCGAGATCCCGCAATGCAAACAAACAAAGAAAATTGATTAAGTCCGAACGTCAACAATGACGTAATTCAATAAACGTAAAAATCCAATAAGATCGCAAAATCTAATAAGACCGAATTATGTAAACATAAACAAAGAAGTGGCGATCACACCATCCGCCTGCGATTGCGTCACCTAATGCACTAACAGTAAATTCTAAGACGCAAACCGAGGTTTCATTCTAACCAATTCCGTAACAAACAATTAGTCTTTTTCCAACGTTCTAATAAAGAATAACCAACGAATATAAAAAAAATAAACTACAATTTTTATTCGGGCGAAGAACGACCCATGTAAATATATATATATGTAGGAATGTAAATGATTTACGGCTATGCCGTACTTACGAACTCTCCAACGAAGTCAGCAGGCCTCATGACGATCGATGTGCGCTGTAGAATAGTTTAATTTAGGTGTATATATATCAAACTATGTCCTAAGCACACACGCAAGTATAATGGCTAAATAGGAATCGTAAACTAAATTAGAAACTTGTCGTACACATGTTTAGAATAAGAAAATTAAACTAAAAAAATTAAACGCTTTAGCGATACAAAAACAAGTTGGCAGTCCCGGCCAAAATTAACTGAAAACCAGAATGGGAACTCATATTCCGAATTTCGCCGAATCGGCGCTGGTGCGATTTTCGCCCGAACTGGTGCGAATGTGGTGCGGACTTGGTAAGGTCAAAACCTCACGCGGGTTGACAGCGGCGATCCTTTAAGCCGATTATGTTTTGACGAAATAAAATGAAATTAATCCAGGTGTGGCAAGGATGAAAGATTCCTTTCACTCGGTGTGCGGTATGAGAATCTCAAACGGCGATTCTGGCCTGGCGCTGAAGAAACGTATGGTTCCGCTTATAAACCTCTGCTCGCGGCACCTGCTCCTTGCTGTGCACAGAGGGAGGAATTCTAAGAATTTCACACGCGGACGGGTTTGAATATTGTAACACTTTACGCAGGGAACGAACCGATCTAGGTAGAAGTTTGCGACAAATAGAAGGAAATCATGGCGTCTAGAGTGGATGTAGGATGCACAAAATCCCCAAAAATCCATCAAAACTGTATTTCCGGTATTCGGGCGAGGATCGGATCATTGATAAGCTGAAGGGTTGCATCTGGGCTATTTATGTTAAGTACCTAACTAGGAGTGCCAACTTAACCGAATATACTGACTCCCACAACCACAGTTTCTATTTTTATTCCTTGTGACTAAAAATAAAAACTGAAAACTGAGTCAGGAGGGATCACCAGATGTCCTTGGCATGGAATTTAACAAGCTTTTTGCCATTTATGTCTTCCAGAACTTAGAATGATTGACCAAGTTCCTCCTTAACTCGCGGTTTTGTTCCGACTGGGGCTAGCTTTGCGTTGAAATTGTTGGCAGCGTTGCTAAGCGCAAAGTTCCGTTTTGTCACCTCTTGACCTACGTACGTAGGTTATATGTGCGCTGGTTCGTCTCATAAGCTTTGCTCAGATGTTTATTGATGCTTGCTCGAGTTTTCTGACACTCGTTTTGATAGGATATTGGAGTGACCCGTGGAGCCTGTTGTCCATGCCGCTGCTTCGCGGAGCCTTAGCGCTGTTGCAGATGCCCAGCTTTTGGCAAGTAGGTGCAGGGGTTGGAGATCGAGAATTGTGTTTAGTGCCTCAGTGGCGGTAGTGCGAAGCGCCCCACTGATGCAGAGCTCGCGCTTCTGTGGATCTTGTGAAGGATCCGGAGGTTGCAGTTCTTATCTAGAGAAGGCCACCAGACGATGTTTCCGTAGAGGAGAATGGGCCTGACTATTGCAGTATATAGCCAGTAAACTATCATGGGGGAGAAACCCCACTTCCTCCTGATGGCTTTTTTACAAGCGAAGAGGGCTATGGCCGCTTTGCGTGTGCGATCTAGGATGTTATCTGTCCAGAGGAGCTTTTTGTCAAGGATGACACCTAGGTACTTTGCTTGGTTGCTAAAGGTTAGGCGCGTTTGGTGTAGTTTTGGGGGAACTAGAATTGGTACCTTATACTTCCTTGTAAAGAGAACTAGTTCGGTCTTTTCTGGGTTAACTCCCAGTTTACAGCCCGCCGTTCACCGGGAGAGGGTGGATAAGGCTGTCTCCATTAGATTGCAAAGGGTTTGCGGGAATTTGCCCTGCAGTAGAATAACCACGTCGTCCGCGTAGGCTACCACTTTTGTGCCCGCCTCTTCTAGAAGTGATAGCAGTTTGTTGACCACTAAAACCCATAGAAGAGGTGACAGTACGCCCCCTTGTGGGGTTCCTCTGCTGACGTTCCTGGTCGAGTGGGCCGATCCCATAGTGGAGTACACTACTCTGCTGGTTAGCATGGTGTGTATGAGTCCCACTATGGGCCGCTCAATGCCCAGTTCAGTCAGAGCACCAGTAATCGCCGTTGGGGTGACGTTGTTACAGGCGCCTTCTACGTCTAGAAACGCTGCAAGAGAGTATTCCTTATTGCGGAAACCTATCTCTATACTGTACACTAGAGAGTGGAGGGCGGTATCTGTTGATCTACCCTTACGGTACGCATGCTGTGCGTCAGAGAGTAGGCTATGGTCGATGGTTAGTCTTATATGGGTGTCAATTAGCCTTTCTAGGGTCTTCAACAAGAAGGAAGAGAGACTAATCGGGCGGAAGTCCTTTGGGTTGGTGTGGGAGGGCTTGCCGGCTTTCGGTATGAAAATTACCTTAACGTCCAGCCACCTTGTTGGAATTTGGTTTAGAACAAGGCAGCCGTGGAAGATGGCTGTCAGCCAGGGTAGGGACATATCTAGTGTCCGTTGTAGCTGGGCCGGGAAGAACCCATCTGGGCCGGGTGATTTGAAGGGCTTAAAAGAGTTAACAGCCCACTGAATGCGGCCAGGGTTTGAAATGTTTTCAATACTCTGGTCGTCCAAGTTCTCCTCTATGTGGAGGTCCTCCACTACATGGGTGTTCTTAGGGAAGTGGGTGTATAACAGTAGTTCAAGGGTTTCCTGACTGTTTTCCGTCCAGCTTTCAGCATTGGTTTTTAGATAGCCAATGGTTGCTGGAGCTTTTGCTAGAATTCTTCTGAGTCTGGATGCCTCCGCAGTAGATTCTATGCTACTGCAGAAGTAAGCCCAAGCTCTTCCTTTTGCTATTCTAATTTCCTTTTTGTATAGGCTTAGTTTTGTATGATATAAATTCCAGGAGGATTCGCTATTGTTGTATTTAGCTCTATTGAAGTAAGTTCTACACTCTCTTTTAAGGTTCCCCAGGGTTGCGTTCCACCAAGGGGGTTTGTGCTTTGTTTTGACTGTTCTGCTTGGGCAAGCCCTTTTTAAGGATTCACCGCAGATATCAGTAAAAGTGTTAACTAGGTTATCTAATTCTTGACGGTTGCGTATGCGTGTCGGAGGAGCGTGTAGAGGAGATTTTTGTAGTACCCCCAGTTGGTTAATCTAAGATTAGTGATGTTCTCGGCAAAGCCGAAGGACATGCCAACGGCGCTGGCATTGGCTCAAGAAGTGGAATCAAACCACTAGAGGTACACATTCGCATCGTCGTTTGCAAGGAGCCAAAAAGATAGCCCAAGTAGGTGCTGGAAAAAATACACACCTCACTAAACAGCACAAGGCACAGGTACACCCTGCTCCACGCTCCACGTGGGGACACGCCAGAACCCATGAAGGTTGACCCATCACTGTCCAAGTTACTAAAACCATCATAGGCCCCGGCATACCAGAATACCGGCATACCCTAACATCTCTGTCTACGATTTGACCGGCCTGCTCAGGGAGATGGGTGTGGGCTTGTGTTAAGATGAAAC
Organism: Drosophila suzukii; assembly: GCF_043229965.1. Classification (NCBI taxonomy): domain Eukaryota; kingdom Metazoa; phylum Arthropoda; class Insecta; order Diptera; family Drosophilidae; genus Drosophila; species Drosophila suzukii. Next base: position 85,810 of record NW_027255927.1, on the reverse strand, counting down.
AAGAGTGTCACAGAACTAACAATTGTAGACAGAGAGACGGTAACGATAAGAATTTTACCCAACGGCTAAGATTCGGACACGAGACTGTACCTATCGAAGACGGAGGCCCAGATGTTATTGGCCGCCTTCTATACCCACCCAACCTGTGAAGTCTCATTAGACTCCACCTTCAAAACAACCGCTGCGCTACATCCTCTAAAGTGCCCTCAAAAGATCACAAATTAATTCATCTTAAATTTCATTTAATATGGCAAATACGATAATATGGTTCATGGTTCCGAATACTACAAGTCCTAACACTAAAACCTTAAAACTAAGCGTTCTTCACGCCAAACGACTCTCTAAATGATCGTGTGTTAGTACAAGATTATCAAATAGAAAAAGAAAAGAAAAAGATAAATGGATATTTAGTTTACGTTAAGTTATTACGAATCTGATTACATATTTTATCGATATACGGAAAACTTATTCAAAAATTACAGAAAAGCACTTAGCTGATAGCGTTAAATAATATAAGGGTAAACGATTCTTATTTAATATTTATCAATACACGAATGTGTATATATATATAGTGACGTGTCTGCACTGCGATTTCTCAACGGCCACCAGTTCAAAGATCGAAACCGTTTACAAATAAACAGAATCGCCAATTTCGACTTTGATCAAAAACGATACAGAAGCTCGAGATCCCGCAATGCAAACAAACAAAGAAAATTGATTAAGTCCGAACGTCAACAATGACGTAATTCAATAAACGTAAAAATCCAATAAGATCGCAAAATCTAATAAGACCGAATTATGTAAACATAAACAAAGAAGTGGCGATCACACCATCCACCTGCGATTGCGTCACCTAATGCACTAACAGTAAATTCTAAGACGCAAACCGAGGTTTCATTCTAACCAATTCCGTAACAAACAATTAGTCTTTTTCCAACGTTCTAATAAAGAATAACCAACGAATATAAAAAAAATAAACTACAATTTTTATTCGGGCGAAGAACGACTCATGTAAATATATATATATGTAGGAATGTAAATGATTTACGGCTATGCCGTACTTACGAACTCTCCAACGAAGTCAGCAGGCCTCATGACGATCGATGTGCGCTGTAGAATAGTTTAATTTAGGTGTATATATATCAAACTATGTCCTAAGCACACACGCAAGTATAATGGCTAAATAGGAATCGTAAACTAAATTAGAAACTTGTCGTACACATGTTTAGAATAAGAAAATTAAACTAAAAAAATTAAACGCTTTAGCGATACAAAAACAAGTTGGCAGTCCCGGCCAAAATTAACTGAAAACCAGAATGGGAACTCATATTCCGAATTTCGCCGAATCGGCGCTGGTGCGATTTTCGCCCGAACTGGTGCGAATGTGGTGCGGACTTGGTAAGGTCAAAACCTCACGCGGGTTGACAGCGGCGATCCTTTAAGCCGATTATGTTTTGACGAAATAAAATGAAATTAATCCAGGTGTGGCAAGGATGAAAGATTCCTTTCACTCGGTGTGCGGTATGAGAATCTCAAACGGCGATTCTGGCCTGGCGCTGAAGAAACGTATGGTTCCGCTTATAAACCTCTGCCTGACTATTGCAGTATATAGCCAGTAAACTATCATGGGGGAGAAACCCCACTTCCTCCTGATGGCTTTTTTACAAGCGAAGAGGGCTATGGCCGCTTTGCGTGTGCGATCTAGGATGTTATCTGTCCAGAGGAGCTTTTTGTCAAGGATGACACCTAGGTACTTTGCTTGGTTGCTAAAGGTTAGGCGCGTTTGGTGTAGTTTTGGGGGAACTAGAATTGGTACCTTATACTTCCTTGTAAAGAGAACTAGTTCGGTCTTTTCTGGGTTAACTCCCAGTTTACAGCCCGCCGTTCACCGGGAGAGGGTGGATAAGGCTGTCTCCATTAGATTGCAAAGGGTTTGCGGGAATTTGCCCTGCAGTAGAATAACCACGTCGTCCGCGTAGGCTACCACTTTTGTGCCCGCCTCTTCTAGAAGTGATAGCAGTTTGTTGACCACTAAAACCCATAGAAGAGGTGACAGTACGCCCCCTTGTGGGGTTCCTCTGCTGACGTTCCTGGTCGAGTGGGCCGATCCCATAGTGGAGTACACTACTCTGCTGGTTAGCATGGTGTGTATGAGTCCCACTATGGGCCGCTCAATGCCCAGTTCAGTCAGAGCACCAGTAATCGCCGTTGGGGTGACGTTGTTACAGGCGCCTTCTACGTCTAGAAACGCTGCAAGAGAGTATTCCTTATTGCGGAAACCTATCTCTATACTGTACACTAGAGAGTGGAGGGCGGTATCTGTTGATCTACCCTTACGGTACGCATGCTGTGCGTCAGAGAGTAGGCTATGGTCGATGGTTAGTCTTATATGGGTGTCAATTAGCCTTTCTAGGGTCTTCAACAAGAAGGAAGAGAGACTAATCGGGCGGAAGTCCTTTGGGTTGGTGTGGGAGGGCTTGCCGGCTTTCGGTATGAAAATTACCTTAACGTCCAGCCACCTTGTTGGAATTTGGTTTAGAACAAGGCAGCCGTGGAAGATGGCTGTCAGCCAGGGTAGGGACATATCTAGTGTCCGTTGTAGCTGGGCCGGGAAGAACCCATCTGGGCCGGGTGATTTGAAGGGCTTAAAAGAGTTAACAGCCCACTGAATGCGGCCAGGGTTTGAAATGTTTTCAATACTCTGGTCGTCCAAGTTCTCCTCTATGTGGAGGTCCTCCACTACATGGGTGTTCTTAGGGAAGTGGGTGTATAACAGTAGTTCAAGGGTTTCCTGACTGTTTTCCGTCCAGCTTCCAGCATTGGTTTTTAGATAGCCAATGGTTGCTGGAGCTTTTGCTAGAATTCTTCTGAGTCTGGATGCCTCCTCTTCCTTTTGCTATTCTAATTTCCTTTTTGTATAGGCTTAGTTTTGTATGATATAAATTCCAGGAGGATTCGCTATTGTTGTATTTAGCTCTATTGAAGTAAGTTCTACACTCTCTTTTAAGGTTCCCCAGGGTTGCGTTCCACCAAGGGGGTTTGTGCTTTGTTTTGACTGTTCTGCTTGGGCAAGCCCTTTTTAAGGATTCACCGCAGATATCAGTAAAAGTGTTAACTAGGTTATCTAATTCTTGACGGTTGTCGGAGGAGCGTGTAGAGGAGATTTTTGTAGTACCCCCAGTTGGTTAATCTAAGATTAGTGATGTTCTCGGCGGGAGGACAGTCTAGACTTATTGTAAATTCTATGTATCGGTGGTCTGAGAATGAGTGTTCGATCCCCACCTTCCACGCTTCTAGCTGGTTAAGTAGGGGATCAGATATTAGTGTAATTTCTAGTACTTCCCTCCTATTTCTAGTGATGAAAGTTGGGTCATTAACCTTGTTGCAGATGAATAGATTTGATTGGAGGAGATAGTCGTACAGTAACTCACCCCTTTCGTTGGTGTTTGTACTTCCCCATTGTGTGTGGTGTGAGCTAGCGTCCCCACCCAGGATGAGTTCCTTTTTTTTTTTTTTTATATTCATTTATTTCATACAACTATATACATTAAAAGTGAGTTCAAGAACAGGAGTAGGGGGCCGTGGTTGCGCGGTATCACCGCAAGGTATTGCTTCGCGCAATGGTAGCCAACTTGGCTGTTACTTCTCTCCTCTCGTTATCGGTGCGACGCAGCGTTCGCAGTACGCTCGCTGCGTAGGCTGCCGTCGCTTCCCAATTCGCCTCCTTCAGCAGCATGAGGGGCACAAAGGTTTCTGGCCGAACTCTTGCCCCGGTGGTCTCCGTGAGTATCTGGCGGTCATAGCCAAAGCGGCGACATTCAAAAAGGACATGCTGAGCGTCCTCGACAATGCCGCTGCCGCACTCTGGGCAACCGTCCTCCGTGTCGTGCCGAAGCGCTTAAGGAAGCTTCGGAAGCAGCCGTGTCCACTCAGCGCCTGCGTGAGGTAAAAATCCACCTGGCCGTGCTTCCTACTTAGCCATGGCTCTATGCTGGGGATGAGCTTGTGCGTCCAGCGACCCTTGCTGGAGATGTCCCAGGCTGCCTGCCAGTTGACGACGCTCTGCATCCTGGCTCTTCTCTTTACCTCGGTCTTGGTACTGCGGTCCGCCTGTTCGCCTGCTAGAGCCGCGCGAATCTCCTTGGCCTCCCGCACCAGTTCACACAGGGGAACTTGGCCTGCGATGACAAGGGCTGCGTCGTCCGAGATCGTCCTGAAGGCACTCGAAATTCTAACGGCGCACAGGCGGTACGTCGAGTTAACACCTCGCATGTAGCTACTCACAGCAGTGGCCTCAGCCCACACTGGAGCCGCGTACAGCAACTGCGACTTGACAACAGTCGCGAGGAGCCTGCGTCTGTCCTGCTTCGGTCCCCTGGTATTCAGCAGGATCCTGCAGAGCGATCCTGTGGTTTCGCTTGCCTTCTTGTTTACGAACTCCAGGTGTTCGCGGTAGGAGAGGCGGGTGTCCAGCATGACTCCCAGGTACCTTATGGCACGCTGAGAAGTTATCGTTGACCCTCCGATCTGGATATGCGCCGACTCCACTGCTTTCCTGCTTGAAATCAGCACCGCCTCAGTTTTGTGAGAGGCCAGCTCTAGGCCCGCCACTGCGAGCCACTCCTCCACTGCTCGAATTGCGCAGTTTGTAGCAGCCTCCACGGCCGCAACTTCCTTGGCCACCACAACCAGCGCGACATCATCCGCAAAGCCCACAATGTCGGTGCTGCTCGGCAGTGGGAGCTTCAAAACACCGTCATACATCGTGTTCCAAAGCAGAGGGCCCAGTACCGAGCCTTGAGGAACACCGGCTGTCACCTCGTACGTCCTGGGGCCCACAGAGGTGTCTAGGATCAACTCCCTTTTGCTGAGGTAGCTGTGCACTACATTCAGCAGGTAATCCGGGATGTTGAAGGACCGTAGTGCCTCCAGTGTCCTCCCCCAATCGGCTGTGTTGAACGCGTTCCGTATGTCCAGCGTGACCACTAGACAATACTTTTTCGTCCCACCTTTCCATCTGGTACCCGCGATGGCTTTAGCCGCAATATTGGTGACCCTCTCTATCGCGTCCAGTGTAGATTTCCCTTTACGGAAACCGTACTGGTTGGAAGACAGTCCACCGGCGTCCTCCATAGCAGCGTTAGGCCTTGTTGCAATGACCCTTTCGCAGACCTTGCCTATAGTGTCCAGCAGGCAGATGGGTCTATAGGAAGAAGCTTCGCCCGCTGGTTTCCCTGGCTTCGGCAGGAGCAGAAGTTTTTGGCGCTTCCACCTGTCGGGGAAGGTCCCTTCCAGCATGCACGTGTTGTAGAGCGATGCTACCACGCCCGGATGGAGGGATAGCAAGGTCTTCACTGCCCTGTTCGGGACCAAATCCGGCCCGGGTGCCTTCTTGCTCTTCAGGTTCCTTGCCGCAGACAATAGTTCCGTCTCCGTGACCGGACATATCTGGCTCCCAATTTGTCGCGTCCATCGGGGGATGCAATGGCGGCGACCCTCTGGAAACAGCACTTGGACAATGCCTTCCAGGACCGCTGGGTCAGTAGGCGACCTGTTGCCGGCACTCACACGCTTGACCACCGTCTTGTAGGCTCTTCCCCATGGGTCGTTTTCCAGCTCGTCACAGAGCTTGAGGTAGCTCTCCCTCTTGCTGTCCCGAATCGCCAGTTTGAGTGCGGTGCCTCTCGCCCTTTGGACTTGGCCCGGTCATCGGCTGGCTTTGGCACGGTGGACCGCCAACTGTCAGCAGGATAGCCTCATGGTCGCTGGCCGTGAACACCTCGCCTATCCTCCAGCGTGTGCTACGGGATAACGAGCTGCTCGCGAACGATAGATCGATGATTGAACCGGCCCCAGCTCTGTTGAAGGTGTGCTGGGAGCCCTCGTTCAACAGGACGATGTCCAGAGACGCAATTGCTTCCAGGATGGTGCGCCCCCTGGCGTTGGTATAGAGGGAGCCCCATTCCTCGGCCCAGGCGTTAAAGTCGCCTCCGATCACCACGTTGCTCCTTCCTCTTAGGTCGCTTATCAGCTCGTCCATGATCCTGCTAAAGGACGTCAGTGATAGACTGGGGGCCAGGTAGCAGCTGTAGATCCATGTGCCGCCTACGTTCGCTCGGACAAATCCCTCTACTGCCATCGTGTCCCGCATTGGTGGAACACCCACGCCGCAGAGCCACAGTGCAGCTTTGCCTGTGCGATCCGTGACCCAATCGCTGCTGCTTTCCACTCTGTATGGCTCACTGAGTATCGCCACCTCAGAACCCAGCTCACGCACCGTCTGCTTCAGGAGGTCCTGCGCGGCCCTACAATGGTTCAGATTTAGCTGAATCAATTGCATGACGGCCGAGGTCTCCCTGTCCCGCTGGTTGTGGCTGGGCAGAGTCTGCTTCCCGCCTGGTGCCTGGTCTCCTTTCTTCCTGCCGCAGAGCAGAATAAACATGAAGGCTCCTTGCTGCACTTGGCTGCCTTGTGCCCATTTTCACCACATCTCATGCAGCAATCGCTCCTGTCTACTAGGCTCTTGCAGTTAACTGCAATATGCCCGGATTCCAAGCATTTAAAACATCTTGGGGGCCTGTTCTTTCCCGGATCCTGCAGATGGTCCATCCAATCCGCACCTCGCCACGATGGAGGACGGTTTTCCCCAGGGAGTAGGGCAAGCTGATCACAGCTAGCTGCGACTCCGCGTAGCCTCGACGCAGACTCCGAACTCTGATGCGCTCCGCGTCGATACCATACTGGCTCGCAATCGCAGCGCAGATTTCCTGCTCCGTCGCGATGGAGTCGATGTCTCGTATCTCCAGAACGAGCAGTTTGGTCTCGTCCGACATGGCTCGCACTGACGCTGCGTCGCCTAACACCCTCGCAATGCTCTCCTTCATGGCTTCTACACTTTCTGCGCTGCCTTTGGCCACCTCGAGCAGTAGGTTGCCGTTAATGGTGCGGCGTACCTTGGATACACAGCTTCCCAAGTCCGACAGCTGTTTATCTTCCCTTCGAGTCACCATGGCTAACACCTCACTGTACGATTTCCCGCTCGCCTGGACAACGACGGCGTCGGGTCTGGCGCGACGCGTGGCCCTCGGCTTTTTCTTGACCACCTCCCACTCAGCGACCGGAATTGCGGGGCTCACAGTCTTACTGGCGCCAGCGTGCGACGCATCTCTCTCTTGTGGCCCTTTTGGTCGGTTTGACGGGAGGACTACGTCTATGTTGCCTGTTGCCAGGCGGGTAAGGAGGGCAGCGGATACTGCCTTGCTGTGGTGCAGGTTTATTTGCAGAAACTGCACCATCTTTGGGACTGAGGTCGGGCTGGGTACCCTCCGCTTTCTCCGCTATGTCCTGGAGAACAGAGTGCCCTGTTCGGGTTGTGTCCTGGGTGCACAGCTGCTTCAGGCTCTCTGTCAGCTCCGAGTCGGTTGACACGTCGTCGCTCGGGGGTTCGTACGACGCACAGGCAGCCAGGTTGTCTGCCGCGAGCTTATCCGTAGTTATTAGTAGCTGCACCTTATCGAACCCGTAGTTCACCCGGTGTTGTTGGGCTGCGAGGGGTTCCAAGCAGGCCTGGTTCAGGAGGATAACCACGGTCATGGTGATGCGCTCGGTTTTCTCCACCTTGACCACCTTCCAACCGTCTGTTGGAAGTTTCGGGTTGAACCTGGTCAGCAGGCTGAGTACAGCCTCTGGTTCCGATGGTTCCGACGGCAGCCACACCCTCGCTCTCGGTCGAGACGGGATGTCTGCAGCCTCGCAAACTGCCAGCTTGGCCCCGGTGTAGACCTCGCCGACCTTGTTAATTGCTGCCTTGTAGAGTGATGCCTTTATTTTTCTCCTAATAATAATAACCGCCTGATCATGGCTTGAGCTAAATAATTTCTGGATATATAATATGCGGCTACTGCCGCTTGCCGCCAGAAGACGTATGCGTCTTGTACTCCCGTAAACTCGGCTGATGTATAGCTAGACGCAGCTCATTTTCCCTACGCTGACTTTCAAGGGCTGCACTATAGGCTGGCTGACCACTACTTGTGTCCAAAATTAATAACTTCAAAACAAAACCATATACTTGAGTTCAGTTTTTTATTTCGGCTTATAATAAGCAACTGAACAGAAAAAAGGCGTGGCACCGCCCTTTTTTGGCAGAAATTTCTTGTTATATCATTAGAAATAAAATAAAGGTATATAAGAAAATACTCACCCTGAAAACAAAAGTTAATATAAAGGTGTATTTTTTTTGATTTGGTTTTATATTGATATATTGAACATATATTGAGAAAAAAGGTGTGGCACCGCCCATTTTTGACATGTTACCGACCTTACGCCCATTCGCACTATCTGAATTTATTAATAATTTAATATTTCTAGCCTTGCTCCCGACAACAAATAAGGCAATTTTGCCCTGCTTGTCGATCTCCGTCTATTTATACAAACCCCAGTGTGGGATTCAGCCAAGTTGAGTACTTTCTTTTGAAAGAAGCTTCGCTTTGAGTTTTCAAAACATCCTCATAAGCATGTGAACCAGCTATCGAAGTTCTTAATCTGTCAAATATTGCCTGCTTTATCTCTCCAGAACTCCAATTCCCAAACAATTCTGTATTGGCCAACCTAAGGTTGTGACCTAAAAAGATAGGTTGCGACGAAAGTGCGCAAATGTGCACTTTCGGATTGCATTCATATGAACAAGAACTGAACTACCGACAACACAGTGTAAACATTAAGGTGAAACTCACTTTATATCTCTATTTAAATGATAGTTTTTATTTTTAATTTGTACACGTAAAGCGGCTATTAGAAGCACTCAGTTACAGGGACAACATAAACAAATCCAACTTTTGACGACCACAAACATATAGTACAAGCCGCTCTCTTTCGACGCCATTACAACTTCTTTGATAAAAACTTAGTTTGGTGCCATATTTTTAATAATTTTAAACCGACTCTTTTTTTCGCACAGTAGCTTTCGTGCGCCCGTGACACCGAACAGCTATTTTAACAGCCGATATTTTAACAGAACGCGACTTTGTAAAAATTTCTGTTACGTAACATTGAAGTTTGATGTTTTCCCAACACTATGACGTCATTACATTTTAAAATTAACGACTTTCGAAAAATGGAATTTTTGGCCACAAAAAGTGGTCAGCAAGCCTATAGTGGGCTGCTTCTTGAACGGCATTGTTAACGGCCGCCTGTATGGTGGCCGTCATTTGTTCCATGCTAAATGCCATGTTTGCAACAGTGGGTTTCCTAGCGTTTGCACTTTTTGGTGTAGAAAATCTGGCAGGCCTTTCTGTCTCCGACTCAGATTCGCTGGAGAATTGTCTTTTAACCCATTACTCGTAGAGTAAAAAAAAGTATGTTACAGCGTGTCGGACCATTTAAAGTATATTCTTGATCAGGATTACTAGTCGAGTCGATCCGTCTGTCCGTCTGTTCCTCTGTCCGTATGAGCGCTGAGATCTCGGAAACTATAAAAGCTACAATACTGGGGTTAGGCATGCAGATTGCTGAGATTCCTGAGCAGCACAAGTTTGTTTCAGCAGGGTGCCACGCCCACTCTAACGCCCACAAACCGCCCGAAACTGTGGCTCCTACAGTTTTGATGCTAGAATAAAAATTTTAACTGAAATCATCATCAATACCTATCGATTGACCCAAAAGTTTTCCACGCTTACTCTAACGCCCATAACGCTTAAATCTGTCTACCGCCCACCTAACCATACGTTGAGGTCACCGGTAAATGGCGCATTTCAATCTCGCTTTGCTGCTTGCATATCTCCATTTCCCTTTGGTCCCTTTAGCTGAGTAACGGTATCTGATAGTCGAGGTACTCGACTATAGCTCTTTCTTGTTTATTCCTGTACTGCTAAAGGGGATTGCTCATGTGAAGCTCTGAGTATATGATCGCCCTAAAGAATTAATGCATGCTCAAGATGTATGCGCATGGAGGCAATTGCAACGATGGATGAGAGCTCGTCGAACTGAGCTGTTGCCTTGCCAAGCAGTGGCATGGTGAAGGGTGCGCGGGGACTAAGCCTCCGCTATGGCAAACAAAGAAAATAAAAATCAAAAAATTGCCTAACAAATGCATGTAGGGTACTACAAATTAAAATGTTTATTCGGGTATAGTAATGTAAATTAAAGAAACAAAGTTATTTTATTTAAACTCCACGACTTTCGCACTCTATGAATGACACGACTTCCTCTGACAAAATATCCACATCAACTGACTTGCATAATGAAAGAGGGTGATGGATATAGATCACTTTGATGAAAAGGGATAGGAACTCTTTTGCGTTTTTGGCTGATGAAGAATGCTTGAGGTTGCGGAACTCTGAACAGTGTGTCCCCATATGAAATTAAATAGGTTGCTGTAAATCCCTCAATGTATCCATATCCCACAATCGGCTATCCTGAATCTTCATTCGCCCCTAAATGAACCCCATTTTTTCATATATTCGGCTGCTGTCGTAGTAATATTTGGTCCCTCCTGATTGCCTTCTTTCTTTACTTCATAGCGCCCGTGATTAAGTTTTTTAGTTACTTTGTATGGGCCGAAAAATTTTGGACGGAGTTTCATTCCAGTTCCATACTGTGTTCTTTTTATAGCGACCAATTCACCTACAGCATATTCAGTTTCTACCTTCCTTTTTTCGTTAAAACTCTTTCTGTTTTCTTGCTGGACTTTCTCTATATTTTGCTGAGCTTTCTTTCGTATCTCTTCACGTCCGTCATTTAGTTCTTCTATTTCTAAGTTTTCAAAATGTTTCGAGAATTCGTCGCCCCTCTTTTTCATATTCAATCCGTACTTACTTAGTTGTTCGAGGTGGACTGTTGTTAATTATCTGCTGAACTCTATCTACGTGACGATACCAATTCAGAGGGTTTTCCTGGAACATTTTGCTGAGCATCGGGATGACAATTTTGTGAACTCTTTCCACTTGGCCGTTACTTCTGGGTACGCCTGTGGTAATGTGAAGAAGCTGGATTCCTTCACGGTTGCAGTACTCGTTAAAGAGTCCTGAAGTAAAATCGGTGCCCCTGTCAGTAACTATTCGGCGAGGATTGCCAAAAACTGATGCTTGCTTTTCCAGTTTTTCTAAGACTTCTTCGGTTCTAGTCGACTTTGTTGGAAAAAGCCAAACAAACTTGGAAAATCCATCCACGACAGCCAAAATGTGGTTATAGCGTTTCTTCGTGTCGGTGAGGGGTCCAACGTGGTCGATGTGATAGGTTCCGAGAGGTTCCTGAGCCTTGTCAATGGGACTGAGTAACCCTTCCTTTTTTCCACGCTTGGAGTCGATTATCAGGCATTCCATGCATCCTTTGACAACTCGTTCTACCTTCTGTTGGATTCCTGGAATATAATACGACTTTTCCAGAATATCGCGAGTCTTCTTTACACCGAAGTGGCCCTCCTTGTGTGCTACGCTGATAATTTCCTCTTGCATTGAATTAGGAATAACTAACAGCTCAAGAACTGCACTGTGTTCTTCCTGAAATTCAAACTCTTGCAGAGCCATGGCCCATCTGGCAACTCTTGGTGGTAGGTCATCCTTCTTGATCGTCATTGCGAAGGCGTTGCAATCGGTAACCACAGTAAAAGGTTTACCAAGGAGGTAAGCTCGCCATTTTTTCAACGCATTTACGATTGCTAAAACCTCGAGCTCGTAGGAACTGTAATTTTCTTCACAACCGTTTGTCTTCCTGCTCATAAACTCTACAGGATGGAACTGCTGATCCTCCGACTCTCTCTGCATTAAAACGCCTCCAAAGCCATACTTCCTTGCATCTGTATGCACTTCGGTTGTGGCTATCGGATCGAACAGTTTGAGTACTGGTGCTGACACTAGTAGCTGTTTCAAGAGGTTAAACGAAAGTAATCCTTGCTCTGTCAACGTGAGATTTCCGTCGACCTTTTTTTTGCTTTTCATCCGAAGAAGGTCGCTTAAAGGTTTTGCTGTGAGGGCGTAGTCTTTAATGAAGCGCAGCATATATGACGTCAGACCCAAGTACCGCTGCAAAGCTTGTATGCTTTGAGGAATTGGAAAATTGACGACTGTTTTAATCTTCTCGTTGGTGGGTGCTATAGTTCCGTTCTCAATAGAGTAGCCTAAGAAATTGATCTTGCTCTTGAGACATTGTGCTTTTTCCCACTTGATTCGTAATCCAGCCCTCGAAGCTACGCTCCATACTTTCTCCAACGCCTTCAGTCCATCAGATTCGTTCTTCGTTGGCACGATTATATCGTCCATATAGACAACGATCGTTTGCGCTTGAATGAGATCCCTCAACGTAGTCGTGACATATCGGCAGAATACAGCAGGAGAATTTGAGATACCAAACGGTACATGAGTAAATTCGTACTGCCCGTTATGCGTCACGAACGCTGTGAACTTGAAAGCACATGAAAGAATCCGTTCATCATGTCCAGGGTTGTGAACATTTTTGAGCCCTGCAACCTGTCGAGAACATCGTCAATTAGACTCATCGGAAAATTGTCCTTCTTGATTTTTTTATTGAGTCGACGATAATCGCAACAATATCGTCTGGATCCGTCCCTTTTAGCTACCAGTACCACTGGCGAATCATACTCTGAGGAGCTGGGTACAATAATTCCCTCTGCCAACCACTCCTGCACTTGCTTCTCTATGAAACTCTGTTCTCGTATGACGTGCGTCTTGGGCGTTGATATACAGGAATGTCGTCTTCCAAAACGATTCTCATGCTTACTGGAGACTCTATCGATTTTATTGGCTGTACTCTGTAACAAGCTGCTGAACCTTTAGCTTATGGCAATCGTCTAAGTGGGATAAGTTAATTTTATCAAGGACATTCCATTAAATGTCGATGCAAAGTCTCTCTCTTTTGCCCTGAACTCGACGCCGTTGGAACTGAAAATAACGTCGACTGATTGTAGCACATCGTTTCCCACAATCGCAGCGTACTCGAGTTCATTTTGTTTAGCGACATGGAAAGTTACTGAGAAGCATACGCCATCTGCTTCAAGATCGATGTCGAAGCATCCTACGGTCACAAGTTCGCCCTTGCCGATACCTCTCAGGTGCTTAACTTTTGGCTTTAGCTTCAAGCCGTCAAAACTTTTGAAAATATCCTCTCTCATCAAACACAAGTCACATCCCGAATCAATCATTGCTATGAATGTCACTCCCTCAGCTTTCATCTTTTTGTAAATGAGTCCCTTCGCAGCCTTCTCTTCCAGCACGTTTGCAAGCTCTTTCTTAATGGAAATAGTTGCTTTCTTCTCATCGCAATTTTTAGAAATGTGTCCATTCTTGTTGCACTTGTAACATATTACTTCGCCCTTGCAATTCTTAGCAATATAGCCTTCGCTGTTACACTTGAAGCATATTCTTAAAAAATTGCTCTGAGTCTGTTCACCTGTCGATTCCCTGTTAAAATTGTTTTTAGAATTTCCCTTACCCTTCATCTTTTCGTTAATAAATACTTCTTCTTTAAGTTCCCTAATGGATTTCGCTCGATACAACCCTGCCTTGTTGATCTTGCTATCTGGGATGCCATCTACGAAGTACGATACTAGACTTTCCCCATCAAGATTTATCGGTTTGCTGATCTCCATTAAACTATAGAGAAATTCGATGCATGTCTCTTTTGGTTGTTTTTGCCTTTGGCGCAAAATCTTGTGTATCTCTGCCGAACACAGTTTTTTACCGAATTCTTCCTTCAACGCGTTTTTCAGCTCAATCCAACCCCTAACTCCACTTGTACTTTTGATATAAAGCTTGGCTGCTCCAATCAAAAGTTGCTTAGCATAAATAAATTTCTGCAAAATATCCCAGCCCACGGTAACTGCAACGTCATCGAATTCAGACAGCCAGTGATTGACGTCTCCTTGTTCGGAGCCTGAAAATGATGAAACACTGTCCTGAATATCGCGTAGGGTAAATCTCGAGCTACTAGGTTGAACGGCTTCTTGGTAATTGAAAGAACCACTAACACTCGCACCATCCTCATCAGCATCGTCGTCCTCATCGTCAGCCACAACTAATCCATACTGATCGAACAACCGATCCTGCAAAGCTCCTTTTCTGCCAGTAGTATTCAAACCTAGTTCGGATAACTTTGCCCTTAGAAGAGGCACTGTCATAGCGAGGCTCGTTCTAGCATCCATGGTAATGCGTTTAAGCCGTTTACATACAGTGGTACAATTCAATATTTAAATATAATGATACAAAGTAATAATTTAATTAACGTTAAACAATTCGTGTGATCAAAATAATTCGAATCAGATTATATATTGTATGTGAAATCACCTCAGTCGGTCACCACGCCCAGTTGGATTTTTCTGTCTTCTACAACTGCTTGAATTTTTGCCAATTCCAGTCCACTCAGCTACTCCAGCTCGTACTCTTCTACAATGTCGACACACCGCACTGCTTGATCGTCTCGTCCACTTTTTACAAATTGCGTTGTTTGCAAGTTCTTGCAGCTGCTCTTTTTGCCACAGGGAAACTTTTGTTGTCGTCCTTCTCTTCTCTCGCCTATAACACCCTCGCCTTCGTTGCAAGGATCACCTCTCGTTGTCCTCCTCTCACAGGTAATGGCTACCTTCGTTTTCACCTGCGATCGTGTCGTCAAAATTCGATCACAGGCAGTGCATCAAATTGTTGTCGACATTTTTTTATACTGCGTACATTACTTTGTTGCGGGCTTTAGCGCGTTAGATTTGTGGGCACTCACACAATCAAGTTTTGCAAAAATTTTGGCAAATTTTTTTTTTGTGGTCTTTGTAACCGTTTAAACTCTTCTAATACACAAATCTGCTAGTCGATTTGTTAAACTGTTCAGATTTTTCTCGGCTTTAATTGTTTCTATAACAGGTACTTCCTCCGCTTTTAACTTTTTCTTTCAGTTTTTGCTTCGTTCTTTGTCGCGGCAGTTTTTCTATGTGCTAACGCACAGTTTTCTCTTTGTTCTTTTACTTTATCCCGGTTGAGCCCCCAATAATTTGTAGGGTATTACAAATTAAAATGTTATTATTTGCCCGTAAGGCTAGGTAACCAATTTGTGATAATAAAATGGAATGAATTCGACGGAGCCGGAGTATCAATATTTATGAGTTCTTTATTAAGCAAAGCTCAGAATCGTCCAGGCTTAAGGCTAACAAAATTATAACTTCATAGCGGCTACGCAAATATGATGTGTTTGCCGGCTATGCATCGGCATCCGGCCAGACGCTGTGTCAGCAGTTTGGTCGGAGCAAACTCACGGACGATCGGTCATCGCCGTCGCCCGATTAACTTAGTTAACTTGTACATAGAAAATACCATAGCAACATCTCAAAATACGTTCATATAACTACTTAACACAACAGATACCGGTCAAGTAGTCAGTATAAATCAATTAAAATATGACCCACTTTAAAACTAAGATGTAGTAAACTCAAAAGTAACAAACCGAGAAATGACTGTATTATCTCAACTTACAAAAAACTTCCCTCCACAGTTCAAAACACAGCTTTAAAGCCTTTATACCCAATAGAGCGACATATTCGGAGCCGAATTGATAACTACTAATAATTTTTATAAACAAAAACTGAGATTAAAGGATGTTAAACCGATATGTAAAAAAAAACTATAGAAGTATAGATGATCTTCAAGCGCAGGTATAAAAGTTCATTAACTATCAAATTGTGGATCCATCTGTATCTGCATAGACCAGCCCATTATTATTAGTTCCGAAAAAGTCTCTTCCTGACTCCGACAAGAAAAAATGGCGATTAGTAATTGACTATCGTCAGCTTAACAAGAAACTGTTATCTGATTAATTCCTTCTACAGAGAATTAATGAAATTTTAGAACAACTATGTGGGGCAAAATATTTTCATGCCTTGACTTAATGTCAAGCTTTTATCATATCGAACTCGAAAAAAATTCCAGAAATAAAACGGCTTATTCGACTTGAAATGGTTCGTTTCGTTTCACGCGATTACCATTCGGCTTAAAAATAGCGCCAAATTCTGTTCAGAGAATGATGATTATACCACTCTATGGACTTGATACTTCTCCAGCATTCTGTTACGTGCTAGGCATGAAACTTTGAAAACTTTAATAAAACGCTTCGGTATGCCTTCGGCGACTATGTATATATATAAGAAATTTTTATTTACAGGCTGCGTTGCGATGCGTTGTGTTTCTTAAATTTAATTTCTGCACACATCAACGAATTAGCGACAATGACAAAATAATAGAAACAAGTGTTGAGCAACAAAAAAAAAAGCTGAAATTAACATACAGGGTGACTCAAGTGGAACGCATTCAAACTAGGGCGGTTAAATTCAAAGTTTATTTTCTCCAGCAACGTTCCCCTTAAAACGCTTAAGCCGTTTTACATAAAACATCAAGAACCGCTATCTTAGAGATGTGGCGTTGAAGTCCACCAATTGATGTCTGCACCTCTGCAATTCGAATTTGACCATCTTTTGCCTTAAACGATTGAGTAACAAGGCCCTTCACAGATCAATACTAGATCTTCGATTTAAATTGGCTTGGTTGGTGCAAACCATTTGGAGCGCTTCGTTAAAGTAGGAAGGTACTCTCTTGTCTTGTTCAACGTCTCCAAAATGCATCCTTTAACTGCTGAGCAATACGGTACTGTTTTCAATGGCAGTAATTATCAATTTCTCCCGGAGCATGTGTAGAGTTTACGGTTCCTAGTAGATGGTGATTTGGCGTGAGTGGCTTAGGATCGTCTATAGTAACATATACATGTGTTAGAGGTCTGCTGTTGATAATATTTTCGGCCTCTATCAGTAGACAACGTAGCGTTTTTACTCTTGGTGCTTGCTCCTTTAGAGTTACTGCTAGGACACGATTGTTGATTGAACCAATTTTTCCCAACATCCTCCTGAACTAGGATTAGCTGGACAGTTGAACTACCAATTGATGTCCTTGGTTGCCAGCGTTGCCCTTATATACTCCTATTCAAAGAGGTCGTTAGTTTTCTTCAAAATATTGTCGACACCAACAACGTTTGTGCCCATATCAGAGCGAATAGTGTTAAGACGCCTCGCTTATTTACGAAATTTCCGATGACTACAATGCATGCTCAGATGATAGTTCCTCGGCAAGTTCCAGGGGTATAGCTCTGACCGTTAAACATGTAAACAAGGCGACTCGCCGTTTTTCATGACGACGACCTATTTTCACAGAGAAGGGGCCCAAAAAGACAAGCTCTGTGTAAGTAAACGATCGATTGTACGGCGTAGCCCTATTTTTAGGCAATTATCCCTAAGCGTGAGCATTGGCTTTACGTTTTTGTTTTTACATTACTGACAGGTCGATTTGGCGCGTTTGACTGCTGTACGTATACTGTTCACCCAGAACTTACGACGTATCTCGATTACTATTAGTTCGTCATTTTGTTGGTGATATATTTTATGATAGTACAATATAATTAAGTCGGTAAGTGGATGCCCCCTTGGAAGTATTACTGACTGCCGAGTATTTACAGCCGTATATATGCACTGTTTAGCCTGCCCTGCACAACAAACAAGCCATCTTCATTTTGGCTAAGAGCGCTTATTTCTTCGAAATACGTGTGTTGCTGTGCTAGCTTACATATTGCTTTCTCAACATTGACCAATTCTTTAAAGGAAATTACTCCTTTAACTTTCTTCCAGTTTTATCGAATGTTTCCCATGATTCTGAGCACTTATCTTGTTTTCCGCTTTAGGCACATAAAGTTTGAGAAACGACCAGTGTCTATTGCTGGCTCTATTCCTATTGCAATGGGAACTGTTAATTTGGGACACTTTAATTTGTTCCTGATCTAGTAACTTTCAGACACCTATAACGAGTGAAACAAAACAAGTGTCTTAGCTGAACCCCCACAACCACAAAAGCTCCCCACAACATTTTTTAGTCCTTTGAATCGGGTTTGCTGTTTTATTCGGAAGTTCGGTACCAGCAGTATAGTTTTTTTCTACATATCATAATCATTCATAATACATACATACAATTCGATAGCAAATGCATTAACGCATTAAAAGTTCTGCGAATGGGTTTCAAAGTTTATTTATTTCGGTATTTGCCGTCAAGTTCTTATTCATATTGACCGATATACGCGAGCTGACAAAGTTGGGGAAGGAAAATGTCGTAAAAGTAATTTTTAAAGAACGTTGAGGACGATTAGTAAGTTCTAAAACACAACCAAAAATTTTAATTTTTGAATACAATTTTTACACAAGTGAAGGGCTGGAAAGAAGATTTAATTTTTTGCACCCCCAGTGTGTGCAAATTAAATTTGTCGTTAATAGATGAATTAAAAAAATTTATTTTTTATTTTTAAAACTTGGGTGATAAACCTTTATTCTTAAATCAAATTAATACAAGACACTTTTTGAAAATTGTGAACCGATCGCGGTCTCGGATAAAATAGGACTGCCTCTTAATTCTAAAAAATTCTCCAATGAACCTCGGCCAGAAGCTTTCCTTTTCTTAAGCTTCCAGAACTATAATTTTTGTTTAAAATAAAAGCTCATGCTGAAACTGTCGCATCTCATTGTGAAATGAAATTATGCTGACCGATGCAATTTGATTGAAAATCGGAACGCAATATGTTCTGAACTTAGAACGCAATACTGTGGGCTTTGAACGGAAAAGTTTGGGCTTCGAACGGAAGCTTGTGTTTACTTTACGATTGGTTTATTTATCTTAGCAGGACGGTCAAGCGCGGCCCTCGAAGTGAATGGCAAAGGCAAAGGCAGAATCTTAAACAAAGGCAAAGGCAATGTCGCTGAAGGCAAGGGTAACATAGCTGAGATTGAATTCAAAAATTTGTTTATAAATTCCATAAGTGGAACCGTTTCACGGGTTGGATAACTTGCATCCATACAGCATTCCTACACCAATATTCCTGTGGGTTCATAAATAGTAACGTGCTTTAAGGCCTCTGTCTTTGTACTATGAATTTCCAACATTTATTTATGATTTTAACAAACAAAATAAACACACATACAGTTTAATACCCAGTGCGATGGAATGCAACGACAGACTAGATCTTTTTCGTTGCGAATGGAGAGTTTAAGGTTTTCAAAACATGAAGTCATGTCCCAGATTTCAAAACTCATTGATAAAGCCGGTTGGCTTCCCCCTATTGTTGTTCAAGCCAAATTTTCATGATGATTATGATGATTTTCTCCCGAAGAACTCCTTCAAAGGTAGCACGATTTCCTTTCTAGTTTCTAGTTCTATATAAAATGCGCATGCTTCTTAAATGGAATTTGGTGCGGCAATATAAGTTCGTGTTCAATATGAAGGTATCGATTTTTCTAAGCTTCTGACAGCAAAAACTAAGGTCACTCCCATGAAGACTTTATCTTTGCCACGACCCGAGTTCTGCGGAGCTGTCCATAATTCTGAACGGCGGTCCTCCTTAAAATCCCATTTGGTACCGTCGATTCTTACCTATGACTCCACTATTGTCTTATTGAATAAACTACCCTGTCAATGGACAACGTTCGTGACTAATCGAGTGACGAAAATCATGTTAGCTACACGGTACGTCAATGGTGCGCTCGGAAAAACATCCCAGCAGATTTAGGGAGCCGAGGAGTATCATCTGTAGCGCGACTGTCCTAAGCCCTGTAAAGTCGTTGCAAGGACTAAACTTGAAAAGAAAGCTGTAAAATGGCTCTATTTGTGTTCAATTTGGGAAATGCTTGACAGGTTTCCACATTTCAATCGGATGTTGAGAGTTATGTATCTTGTTCAACGTTCCACAAATCCCTGATGTCTACCACAGAGGAAATTACCAATATCCAATGAGTCCCAAGTCAAACCCAACGAATCTATTATCCAGAGGAATACCAGCTCCTTCAGTCGTAGAAACAGCTTTGTGTCTTCAACACTAACACGTTTCTTGACTCTGATATCGTCATCCGTTCATGTGGTCGATAAACGGCATCTAACTCATTATCATATGATAAACGTCCGATCCTTTTACCCTATCACTGTCGTTTTGCCGCACTTCTATTCTGTTTTTCCCTTCACGGTGGTAACCAACTCATGGTGCGCCCTATCCGAACATAGTTTTGGATTCCAAAACTTCGAAACCTTATTGTTTGCAAATAAGTAAATATGTGGACTGTATTTAATCTTTTATTTAGGCTGGTAAAATGCTCCAAAGTTTCGGCGCGTAACCTCACGTATAATTCACGGTTTCAATGCGTTAAGGATGAGCAACATAGTTGTGCCGTCCTGACGGTGATCACTCTGACCATTGATTCCTGACCTGGGTGAACTCCATGTATGCCACCAAGTTTCCATTTTAACGGGGGTAAGTTGGTCTCTTTGAGCACAACAAGACTTCAAGATTGGTCGTCCCTTTTTCCCGCTTGCCGCGTCACTGTAAAGAAGTCAAGTATTCGTTGTGTCGTTGCTTCCAAAATCCTTGTCCCTTGAAGCTGATTTCACAGCTCCAATCGATTTGTCTGCAGGTCCAGGAACGAAGGCTGTCCAATCAAAAAATGAGCTGGCGTAAGTGGATCGACTGTGAGATTACTGAGCTGCGCCAGTGGTCGTATGTTGAGGATAGCTTCTATTTGTGGGAGCACTTTTGAAAATTTTTTAAAAGATAGAGCGGCACCTCCCATAACGCGGTCTAGGTGCATCTTTATCGAACGCACTCCCGACTGCCATAAACCGCCAAAGAGGGGTGTGGAGGGGGGTATAAAGTGCCATTTCCAGCTTTTAGCCGAGAAGAGGTCTTCCAACTATGATCGCTGACGGCTTCTAGGTGCATCGCCTAGGTGGCTAGGCACGCCTAGCTGTCGAACGCGTCGAAAGGTGTCGTCGACTCCAGGATGAAAATTAGCCTTGTAAACGTAGCGTATGATGCGTAAAGTGTGAGGAGATTTCTTTAAGGGGACCTTGCGTTGAACGGCATCACTGATCGGTGGATATGTCCACCGATGCGCAACAATCCAGAATCATCTAAAAACGGTGTCAGTCTGAGCAGTTTGGAATTTCTGGGCAGGCGACGATCATGTCTGTCAGCGTCATACTCCAATGGAAATAAAGAGATTTGCATGTGTTTCAGCGGTCTCCCAGAGGCATACTGCAAGTCCCTTGTCGTCAGAAATTCGCTTGTAACGACCCAGTACAGCTCGCCGTGGTCGGGGTACGAGACAGAAATCTATTTCCCCTTTCCCCAATAATGACACAGAGAGAGAACGCTGTGAAGTATGCTTTTATTTATTACGATTGGATAGAGCTAGGGTATAACAGATAATGTTGATAGCTAGGCGCTTCTGCTGCGGAAGGGTCGAGCTTCGTACTGCGTGCTTTGTAGTGTCGGCGCTGCGGAAGGCCCGAGTTGTGGACTGCTTGCTTCGTTGTGTCGGCGGTGCGAAAGGGATGAGTTATGGACTGCTTGCTCCGACGTGTCGGCGCTGCGGAAGGGCCGAGTTGTGGACTGCTTTCTTCGTTGTGTCGGCGCTGGTAAAGGGCCGAGTTGTGGAGTGGTTAGAGTGGGTCGTAGTGTTCTGGGTCGGTCAGAGGAACTATCTACTTTGATTTCGAGTGAAATTCCGGAGTGTAGGGCATCGCTAGTTTCGGTCTGCAGGGCATCGTTTGTTTCGGTCTGCCGGGGATTGTTAGTATCGACCTGCCGTCTACTCCGTATCGTTTCCGGGTCGGAAGCCGGAAACGTGACTTCTGGGGGAACTCACTGAAATGGGCCTGAATATCAAAAACGGGCCAGGCTCAGTGATCATGACCGGGCCTGGGCTGAATTACGTAAACCAAGCCGGGAAACCGGTGATCCTTACCAGGTCGTGGAGCCAATTTAAAACCAAGCTTTTACGGATCCGCTATCACTACCAATTTGGGCTATTGTTTCCATGGGTTTTTTATTTCGTTGTCCTTCCTCGTTGTGTCTGCCGTGTCGTCGTCAAAGTGATTGGTTTTCTGCCTTCTTGGGTTGGTCCCTGTCTCGCGACTGGTTCTGCCCTTGTCGGCCTTCCTACTCCTGCTGGACCTTCCACGTCCACAGCCCCAAATACAATGACCGGACGGCGCTGCTGGTTCAGGCACTGCAGGTTCTCCCCGTACTTAGCTAGCGAGTTCTTTAGTTTGTTGTTCATGCTGTAACGGATGACCTGGTAATTAGTGTGAAGTCTTATTCAATACGGGGTGGTTAGCTCTTATGTTAATTCGATCTCTACCACGGGTTTTAGTTCGTTAATGTACGCACTGTATGTCTTTCCTGTCGTCGTGTGTTTGAACATTGCTATTACTGTAGACACGCAGCCTGTTACTTTTAATGAACCTCCGTATTTTGGTGCTAGCTTGGCTGCGAACCCAATGGTTGCTTTGGATAATGGATGTTGCCGTTCCCATACGAGGTCTCCTATCTTGGGCCTCAAGTCCCTTTTCCGTAGGTTATACGCCCTGGCTTGATTTTGTACTGCTTTTCCGATGTGACAACTTGCTTGTTTCTATAATTCGTTGAAATCATGCCTCGGTCGTCTCCTTCACCATTCCGTATCCGGGGGTGGCTTCGTTGAACAGGCTTCCAGGTATTCGTATTTCTCGTCCGTATAATGTATAAGCAGAGCTATATCCGGTTGATTCCGACCTGCTGCCTTTGATTACCATTGATATCTTGGGTAGCCAGTCGTCCCACCGCGTGTGTTCGTTCCAGAGAAGTGAGCTATCATTGTTTTAATTGTTCTGTTTGCCCTCTCTGCCGGGTTCTCCTGAGGAGTGTATAGTTCTGTCAGCTGGTTAACAATTTCCCATTTCTGGAGTTGTGTCTTAAACTTGTTGCTCGTGAACTGTACCCCGTTATCCGAGATGAGTTTTTTCGGTGCTCCATACCGTGTTAGAATTTGCTCTCGTAGTACTTTTATCACGATTTCCATTGCTGCTTTTCTGACGGCTGCCTTCTTTACCCATTTCGAGAACTTGTCGAATGCAACCAGTAGCATGTTGTCCCCGTGACTAGACCTCGGTAGTGGGCCAACGAAGTCTACGCAGAGGGTTTCCCAGAGTGCTTATGCAATTTGTGTCAGCATTTTCCCCGCCCCCTGTTGCTGTGAAGTCTTGTAACGTTGTCATGTTTTGCAGCGTCGTACGTACTGCTGAAGTGCCCCAGTGGATTGCTAGGCACTTCTTTTTGATGGCTTTGTCTTTGTATGTTTTCGACTGGCTTTCTTGAGTTAAAACTGCTCCTAATCCTCTGTTAATGGTGTCCGTCTAAAGAACAAAGGTCTTTTCAAAGTCAGGCAAGTTAGGAATAGTGCTCCTTTTAGAACTTTCTTAAATTTTTTGGTTTCCTCTTCTGTCTCTTCGTTCCATTTAAACTTCGTATCCTTTTTGACCAGGTTGTGCAGCGGTTGAGCCAGTTCCGTGAAGTTAGGAAAGAACCTTCTGCACAATGAGACTACCCCCAGGAAGCTGTGTACCTGCTTCGTCGTCTGTGGGCTTGGCATGTTCAGGATCGCAGCTATCTTTTCCGGATCGGTGTGTACACCTCTAGCGCTGACTAAGTGGCCAGATATCTTAGCTCTTCCTTATAGAAGTGGTATTTCTCCGTGTTGATCCTTAGGTTTGCCTTGCAAAGTCGTCTCATCACTTCTTGCAGTTTCTCCAGGTGTTCCCGTTTCGGCAGTCGATGACCACTTTGTCATCCAGGTATGCGAATACGAATGGTTCCATCTGTGTTTCGATGACTGAGTCCATGGCTCTTTGGAAAGTGGCCGGGGCTGTGTGCAATCCGAAAGGCATTACTTTCCACTGAAACAGTCCTGGTACAGTAAAAGCGGTGTACAGTTTACTACTTTTTTCCATCGGTATCTGCCAGTAACCACTTTTAGACTTAGTGTGCTACATAAGCACTCCAGTAGTTGGTTGAGTATGTGATCCATTCGCGGTGCCGGGTATGCATCTCGTTCTGAGTGCTCGTTTAGCTGCCTGTAGTATACGCATAGTCTTCATTGTTTGTTTTTTTTTTACGATTACTACTGGCGAGCTGTAAGCGGAATGCGAGGGTTCTATGAGGTTATGTTCTGGCAGTTCGTCCACTTCTACATTTATTGTCGATTGCCTTGCTGAGTTTCGAAGGTTGTACCTCTGCTTAATTGGGAGGTCGTGCTTCATAAAGATTTAGTGGCTGGCAACGTGACTGACTCCCTTGAGTCGGCTTTGAGATTTCTTGGATCTCTGTTAAATTGCCTGTTGTAATGCGGTGGTTTCTCTTGTTCTTCTTTATTCTTGCTGTGATGCCTCTGCATTTTAATGAGACGTTGCACTGTTCTAAGAAATCTACTCCCAGTAGCAGGTCTCCGATCACCTTGTTCTTCTTTATTCTTGCTGTGATGCCGCTGCACTTTAATGAGACGTTGCACTGTTCTAAGAAATCTTCTCCCAGTAGCAGGTCTCCGATCACCTCGTCGAGGACTAGCAGTGTCGTTGTGCTTACTTGGTTTCCAAGCTGTAATGGTGCTTCCAGTATCTCTGTGAAAAACTCTGTGTGAAACTCCGTGTTCCTCCCGTGTCAATGGCACGCGAACTCCTGCGTTGCCTATATTGACTTGCGCGAGTAAGCGTCGGCCGTTGAACTTTATTGCCGTTGACAGCAATGTATCGTGCATGTTCCATCCTGTTCGCATACCCAGCAGAAAAGCTTTGGCTGTTTGTTGCGCCCCCGTGCCATGTGTCCCACTGCTTTGCACCTTGATCATCTTTTATTCATGTCGAACGATCTTGTAATGTCTCCGGTTAGTGCTTGTGGTGGCTCTTGGGGTCTCCACTGATTTCTTGGTGCTCTCCAGCAAATTCCAGGTGGTTGTTGGTGTCCCCAGCGAGTGTCCGGCGTTTTTGGTGTTCTCTTCTGTGTTGTGTGTTTATGTGATTGGAGGGCCTCGAGGTCTTCCGCTGGTAACAGGAGTAGTTGGGAGTCGCGGATTCTGGGACAATTAGCATAATAATGGCCCCCGGCCCCTTACTAATTAGCATATTAATGACCCCCGCCTCTCACTAATTAACATATTAATGGCCCCCGCCTCTTCATTAATGTATACGGGTTCTGGGACAATTGGCATAATCCATAAATTATCTGATTTTAAAAGGTTTAGATGTCATAAAAATGTCACGATCATATTTATAAAGAGTATACTAAATTGCCCCCCAACCCCACACCACCATGTGACAATACTGATCACGTGACCTTTTTGCCTCACTATCAGCAATTAATATTCAGCAGGTGTTGCTGTACACGGGAGAAAGGTCGCACACTTTCCCCACATCCCCATGTGACAATATTGATCATGTATCCTTTTCCTCATTATCAGCAATTAATATTCAGCAGGTGTTGCTGTGCACGTGAGAAAGGTCGCAAGCCCAAAACATTTAAAGCTGGTTGCCTTAGAGGGACATGTCCGATCATGTTGAAGAATAACGTTTCCTATGATTGTAAAACTAATTTAGAAATCAAAAGAACCCCAATAAAATAAATCCCATAAGTTAATGATTCTCAGATGTCGAATATTTTCATATATTATTATTTTCGAATATTACTTGACCGGAATAAAAGGGACACATGCACAAGTCTGAAGGCGCACGCCCATTGACAAGATCATGGGCCTCACGCCAACGACCTCACTGCTAGCTCTAATACGTTCCCATAATAGGGGCTGAAATCACGACCGCGCAACAACTCGCAAGTAGCCGACATATCTCAGTCAAGGAAATGTTTTCCATTCTCCGTACCTGTAATTTTAACTCGAAATAAAAAGTCAGAAGTTTATTTTGTAGCATAATAATACATTTATTCATTTATTTTTGTATTGCGAACATTTTTGTTATACATAGAAATTAATTTTCTGCTTTGATTCCGGAGATTTGCATAGAAGAAGCAGGCGCACGTTTCCGACGTCATTTCTGGATTACAAAATGTAAAGTGTTCACCATAATTCGGAGTTTTGAGGTCATGTCCACCTCGATTCATGAACATAGTTTTTATACCCGTTACTCGTAGAGTAAAACGGTATACTAGATTCGTCGGAAAGTGTGTAACAGGCAGAAGGAAGCGTTTCCGACCCCATAAAGTATATATATTCTTGATCAGGATCACTAGCCGAGTCGATCTAGCCGTGTCCGTCTGTCTGTCCGTCCGGATGAACGCTGAGATCTCGGAAACTATGGGAGCTAGGCTATTGAGATTTGGCGTGCAGATTCCTGAGCTTCTTACGCAGCGCAAGTTTGTTTCAGCAATGTGCCACGCCCACTCTAACGCCCACAAACCGCCCAAACCTGTGACGGCCACAGTTTTCATACTAGATAAAAAATTATAACTGAAATGTATTGGTCTCGTCAATACCTATCGATTGATTAAAAAAAATTTTGCCACGCCCACTCTAACGCCCATAACGCTTAAGTCTGTCTACCGCCGGTAGGTGGCGTATTTAATTCTCGATTTGCTGCTTGCATAGCTCCATTTCCCTTTGGTCCCTTTAGCTGAGTAACGGGTATCTGATAGTCGAGGTACTCGACTATAGCGTTCTTTCTTGTTGTGTTTAGAAGGTATTGAAAATGCTGACCAATTATCTCTCCTTTAAATTGTTCAATAAATTGGTCAATTTCCTCATGAAACTTAATTTGGTTAATTTTGTTTTCTTGCACATCTTTACACATCTAGTCTCAACTTTAAAATAATGTATAAAAATTATTTTATTGTTTTGAAGCTACTTTTAAAAAATGTCAAAATAATGTATGCATTGCTAAGAGCACAAACCCCGCCCTTAAGGTGTGTTTCACAATAGGGAAACCGGTTTCCTTTAAACCTGTTTAATGACGGACAGCCCATTTCCTCGATATTAATGAGCTGACGACTCCCAAAAAACTTCTGTAGAAATCGTTTCTTTTCCACACCTTTACAAATAATTAGTTTTCCGCTTGTAATTGTCCTTAGATACTTTCGAGTTTGTGGAAAACTATTTTCCCCATCGTTCCAAAAAATTTTGTGATGTGTATTGGTTAACCAAAATGCAGTCTTTCGAGATTTTGTATTTAGCAAAGTAAAATCATATGGTGGTTCTATTAAAAAACTATTATTCAATTTTGGATCTTTTTCGAATACAATTCCAATTTCCTTTAGAATAAAATTATATTTATTATCAAAGAAACCTTGAACATCAATCGAAACAGTATCTTTCAACATTTTTCTAATGTTAAACAACTCGTTGTACTAGTCCGTTTAGTGGGTTATATTCAACTAAACGGTCTTGTATGAGGAGACAGTAAGCTTGGGTATTTTCATGACTTGGTGTCTTTAGTTCTATTGAAATTCTCACATCAATAGGACCAATTTCTAATGATTCATTTTGATATGAAAGATCAACCACAATAATAGGGGTCTTCAATTTAAATTCATTTGGGGTCAAAAATGGTTGTGATTCACGAGTATAGTAACTAGATTGAAATCTTGTATACATTTCATATAGGTGAGCATACTAATTCTTACTAAAATCAACATTCAGATTGTTATGGATATGACTCAGAATTCAAGTGAACTTTTAAGTTTGATAAGTTATTTGTGATAAGTTCTCCATTTAGTGTAAATCCAATTATGGCAAATCTTGGTTTTTCGCGGTTAGCCGACAATTTCACATTTCAGCTGTGTTGACTCCTGTACCCCAATTTGGGGTTAACATATGAATCTCAACTCCGGAATGCGATTGGTACGTTTACACCACTTTTAATAATATCGTACATCTTAATTTTTGTAAAATCGCTCAGAGTTACATGGGGAATTTTCCAGGTCTTATTCGTAATTTCCAGTTTAAAAGTTTGTTCATTTCTGGTTTGTTCAAGATTCACCAAGATTCTTCTTAAGCATCAACACTAGCTCGTGTTTACAGTTTAACAAAACTTTTTTATAATCCTCAGCCAATCCCAACAAATTTTTTAATGGTACAGAAAAAATTTTAAGTGGGGATCCCGTATAAATTTCGTCTCCACTGCTCCATCCAGAATTTAATAGGTATTGACTTTGAAGATTATCCAGAGATATACAATTTTTTAGGGTAGTAGTCATACCGATATAGACTTGACACGTTGGACTCGTTGTATGTAGTTGTTACCTAGCAGTATTTTGATGGTTACTTTCTTTTTAGTCTTGTTTTTGGATGGTTACTTTTTGTATAGTACCTGTACAGTACTTGATGGATGGTAACTATCTGTATAGTATCTGTAAAGTACTTGTTTTTAGATGGTAACTAAATGTTAACAAGTATTATGAGTTGCTATAGTCTCTTATTAAGAATTATCAAAGTACACAAGTTAAAGTTTGTAAGATCTGTTAGCCAAACACACTTGCAGTGAACTATCATTACCTGACCGTCATCAAAGTCACATGCCCAAGACCCAAGGACATTGAATAAAATACTTCCCCTTCATTTGTACCTGGAGTTTTAATTACAGTCAGAAACAAAATTTGTAGGATCATTCAATATTTTTTTTATAAATATTAATATTGTAAACATATTTCATTAAATGCATAATTAATTATATTTTATGTATATTTGTATATAATTAATTTTCTTACTCCCTCTGTAAGAAACATGTCGGTTATTAATCTTCGTTCGAAACGCAGATTTTCGCTTGGTTCCCATAAATGGATGTAAAATAGTTCTCACAATGTAATCTTTCTCAGATGTTGAATTATTTTTAAAGCATTCCTTTGTTCCATCCCATAATAACATTGTAATATATTTCGAAAGCATCATTAGCTAGCATAGGAGCGTCTGTCAATTTAATTTCTGATTCAAGTTTATGATAGAGGTGTTGGGACCTGGTAATATCGGTTTTTGTTGTCAACTATTTTTATACCCGTTACTCGTAGAGTAAAAGGGTATACTAGATTCGTCGGAAAGTATGTAACAGGCAGAAGGAAGCGTTTCCGAGCCCATAAAGTATATATATTCTTGATCAGGATCACTAGCCGAGTCGATCTAGCCATGTCCGTCTGTCTGTCCGGATGAACGCTGAGATCTCGGAAACTATGGGAGCTAGGCTATTGAGATTTGGCGTGCAGATTCCTGAGCTTCTTAAGCAGCGCAAGTTTACTTCAGTAGAGTGCCCCGCCCACTCTAACGCCCACAAAGCGCCCAAAACTGTGGCTCCTACAGTTTTGATGCTAGAATAATTTTAATAAAATTGTAACTGAAATTTAATGTTCTCATCAATACCTATCGATTGAAAAAAAAGTTTGCCACGCCCACCCTAACGCCCATAAACCGCCCACAAACTTCAAAAAATCGTAAATATGAACGTGGATATCTCGGAAACTATCAAAGATAGAGAATTGGGATTTCAGATTTAGATCCCGTAGCCTTATACGCAGCGCAAGTTTGTTACGCGAATATGCCACGCCCACTCTAACGCCCAAAAACCGCGAAAACATGTGACGCCAACGATTTTTATGCTAGATAAAAAATGTTAGCTGAAATGTATTGGTCTCGACAATACCTATCGATTGGTCCCACTCTAATGCCCATAACGCTTAAATCTGTATACCGCCGGTAGGTGGCGCATTTTAATCTTGCTTTGCTACTTGCATATCTCTATTTAGCTGAGTAACGGGTATCTGATAGTCGAGGTACTCGACTATAGCGTTCTTCCTTGTTCTAGCTCTAGTTTTCTAATTCTATTCTATTTGTATACTATTTGTATGAGTAAGGCATCATTGTCTAACATTCTGAATAAGTTTAATAAACTCTTTAATTACAATACTGATTAGCTGGTTACTATATATTTAGTAGATGTATACAAGTTGTTTAGTATCTGGTTTGATATGCTTAATAGATGTATTCAAGTTGTTTACTAGATGTATACAAGTTGTTTACTAGCTGTTTAGTATCTGGCTACTATATATTTAGTAGATGTATACAAGTTGTTTAGTATCTGGTTACTATATATTTAGTAGATGTATACAAGTTGTTTAGTATCTGGTTTCTATATGTTTAATAGATATATACAAGTTGTTTACTAGATGTATACAAGTTGTTTACTAGATGTATACGAGTTGTTTACTAGCTATTTAGTATCTGGTTACTATATATTTAGTAGATGTATACAAGTTGTTTAGTTCTGGTTACAATATATTTAGTAGATGTATGCAAGTTGTTTAGTATCTATGTTTAGTAGATGTATATAAGTTGTTTACTAGATGTATACAAGTTGTTTACTAGCTGTTTAGTATCTGGTTCCTATATATTTAGTAGATGTATACAAGTTGTTTAGTATCTGGTTTCTATATGTTTAGTAGATGTATACAAGTTGTTTACTAGATGTATACAAGTTGTTTACTAGTTGTTTAGTATCTGGTTTCTATATGTGTAGTAGATGTATACAAGTTGTTTAGTAGATGTATACAAGTTGTTTAGTAAATGTATACAAGTTGTTTACTAGCTGTTTATTATCTGGTTTATATATGTTTAGTATCTGTTTACTTGATGTTTACTTATTATTATTAGCTGGTTACTAGTTGTTTTTAACGTCTACGAGCTTTTATAGTCTTTTGTTAAGAATGATCAAAAATTCTTGATCATTAGACGACTTTCGATGTGAAGTACAAACTAACACTCTGATTTTCAATGTGTCTGCAATGTACGTAAGAAAGAATGCAAAGCCAAAATATCTCAAGATTGATATATAAATCTTAGAGGAACATGTCCGATTGTGTTGGGGGAAGATGTATCCTGTGATTGTAAAACTAATTAAGAAATAAATTGTTCACAAGTTGTCTAAAAGCTGTGTAGAAGCTGTTTTGATAAACAAATTTGATTCATAATGACAGATATTAAGAATATATAATAATATCATCCACTTTAACTAGTATATTGTTAAGATAAAAAACATTTCCATTTTTCATGTTCTTTCATCTTATGTAGGTATAATAAATGTAATCTTAACTACGATAGCTAGTCTTACATCACATAACTATAGTTATTAGCTACAATAAAATGTATACAAAGAACAAAATATATGAATGTCAAAAAACGATTTAAAACTAACTATAATTGGGAAAGTAATTGAAATCACTCCGGCGTAATACAGTAATAAACAAAAAACACTGTGATTCTCCCATTTTCTATTACGATAACAAATGTGTATACCCACACCTAAATGATCCTTTGTCCAAAAATGTCTGCGAGTTTCACTTATATATTTGTCACCGATAATTTAAATCCCATTAAGGGGGGCACTCTATGAAATGGGTTCAAAAATTCGATTTTTTTTTTTATTGCTTTAATCGATAGATATATTATCTGAGAACATAATTGCAAAGTTTCAAAGTCGAATTCCTATTACTTTCGGAGATATAATTTCTAGAATTTGCTCGTGCATAGTCATGCCAGGTGTTCGTTACTAAACTTTGAAGCGCGTTTTCTCAAAACCACGTTTTTAGAGTCCGTCTTCACGATAAAAAAAAAACCATTGAACCGATTTTCAAAAATGAACACTCATTTTGTAGGATATTGAACAGAGAAGTGCATAAACCACATAAATGCATGAAAAAAAATTTTTTTTCAATGTTTTTTTAATAAAAACAACAGAGCAAAAATTCACTTTTTTGTTTTTATATGGTTTTGTTGCTAATTTTAAAAAATTTCAATAGTTTTTGAGGTTCATGCACTTGAGACAAGCCTGCTGATTAATTTGATATATAATTTGTATGTTTCAGACTTCAACTTGAGACGATATCGTGAGGACTAAACATCAAAATACTGCTAGGTAACAACTAAATACAACGAGTCCAACGTGTCAAGTCTATATCGGTATGACTACTACCCTAAAAAATTGTATATCTCTGGATAATCTTCAAAGTCAATACCTATTAAATTCCGGATGGAGCAGTGGAGACGAAATTTATACGGGATCCCCACTTAAAATTTTTTCTGTACCATTAAAAAATTTGTTGGGATTGGCTGAGGATTATAAAAAAGTTTTGTTAAACTGTAAACACGAGCTAGTGTTGATGCTTAAGAAGAATCTTGGTGAATCTTGAACAAACCAGAAATGAACAAACTTTTAAACTGGAAATTACGAATAAGAACTGGAAAATTCCCCATGTAACTCTGAGCGATTTTACAAAAATTAAGATGTACGATATTATTAAAAGTGGTGTAAACGTACCAATCGCATTCCGGAGTTGAGATTCATATGTTAACCCCAAATTGGGGTACAGGAGTCAACACAGCTGAAATGTGAAATTGTCGGCTAACCGCGAAAAACCAAGATTTGCCATAATTGGATTTACACTAAATGGAGAACTTATCACAAATAACTTATCAAACTTAAAAGTTCACTTGAATTCTGAGTCATATCCATAACAATCTGAATGTTGATTTTAGTAAGAATTAGTATGCTCACCTATATGAAATGTATACAAGATTTCAATCTAGTTACTATACTCGTGAATCACAACCATTTTTGACCCCAAATGAATTTAAATTGAAGACCCCTATTATTGTGGTTGATCTTTCATATCAAAATGAATCATTAGAAATTGGTCCTATTGATGTGAGAATTTCAATAGAACTAAAGACACCAAGTCATGAAAATACCCAAGCTTACTGTCTCCTCATACAAGACCGTTTAGTTGAATATAACCCACTAAACGGACTAGTACAACGAGTTGTTTAACATTAGAAAAATGTTGAAAGATACTGTTTCGATTGATGTTCAAGGTTTCTTTGATAATAAATATAATTTTATTCTAAAGGAAATTGGAATTGTATTCGAAAAAGATCCAAAATTGAATAATAGTTTTTTAATAGAACCACCATATGATTTTACTTTGCTAAATACAAAATCTCGAAAGACTGCATTTTGGTTAACCAATACACATCACAAAATTTTTTGGAACGATGGGGAAAATAGTTTTCCACAAACTCGAAAGTATCTAAGGACAATTACAAGCGGAAAACTAATTATTTGTAAAGGTGTGGAAAAGAAACGATTTCTACAGAAGTTTTTTGGGAGTCGTCAGCTCATTAATATCGAGGAAATGGGCTGTCCGTCATTAAACAGGTTTAAAGGAAACCGGTTTCCCTATTGTGAAACACACCTTAAGGGCGGGGTTTGTGCTCTTAGCAATGCATACATTATTTTGACATTTTTTAAAAGTAGCTTCAAAACAATAAAATAATTTTTATACATTATTTTAAAGTTGAGACTAGATGTGTAAAGATGTGCAAGAAAACAAAATTAACCAAATTAAGTTTCATGAGGAAATTGACCAATTTATTGAACAATTTAAAGGAGAGATAATTGGTCAGCATTTTCAACACCTTCTAAACACAACAAGAAAGAACGCTATAGTCGAGTACCTCGACTATCAGATACCCGTTACTCAGCTAAAGGGACCAAAGGGAAATGGAGATATGCAAGCAGCAAAGCGAAATTAAAATGCGCCACCTACCTGCGGTAGACAGATTTAAGCGTTATGGGCGTTAGAGTGGGCGTGGCAAATTTATTTTTGGATCAATCGATAGGTATTGACGACACCAATACATTTCAGTTAAAATTTTTCATCTAGCATCCAAATTGTGGGCGTCACAGATTTTCGCGGTTTGTGGGCGTTTAAGTGGGCGTGGCAAACTTTTTTTTAGGTCAATCGATAGGTATTGATGAGAACAATACATTTCAGTTAAAATTTTCTATCTAGCATCAAAACTGTAGGAGTTTCAGTTTTGGGCGGCTTGTGGGCGTTAGAGTGGGCGTGGCAGTCTACTGAAACAAACTTGCGCTGCGTAAGAAGCTCAGGAATCTGTACGCCAAATCT
The DNA here is from genome assembly GCF_043229965.1 of Drosophila suzukii. Lineage (NCBI taxonomy): Eukaryota > Metazoa > Arthropoda > Insecta > Diptera > Drosophilidae > Drosophila > Drosophila suzukii. The sequence goes on along the minus strand of NW_027255927.1, from coordinate 51,976 downwards.
CAATAGCCTAGCTCTCATAGTTTCCGAGATCTCAGCGTTCATACGGACAGACAGACGGACAGACGGACAGACGGTCAGACGGACAGACGGACAGACGGACAGACGGACAGACGGACAGACGGACATGGCTAGATCGACTCGGCTAGTGATCCTGATCAAGAATATATATACTTTATGGGGTCGGAAACGCTTCCTTCTGCCTGTTACATACTTTCCGACGAATCTAGTATACCCTTTTACTCTACGAGTAACGGGTATAATTACAGTCCGATAAATTTCCACTCCCAAGAATTGATGATGTTTTGGATCAACTGGGACGAGCAAAATATTTTTCATGCCTTGACTTAATGTCAGGATTTCATCAAATGGAACTCGAAAAAAGTTCAAGGGATATAACGTCATTTTCAACGAGCAATGGCTCGTATCGCTTCACGCGATTACCTTTCGGATTAAAAATAGCTCCTAATTCATTTCAAAGAATGATGACTATTGCATTCTCTGGATTAGAATCTTCACAAGCATTCCTTTATATGGATGACTTAATAGTTATAGGTTGTTCCGAGAAGCATATGCTTAAAAACTTAACAGACGTTTTTGAGAAATGCCGGAAATACCATCTAAAGTTACATCCAAAAAAAATTTAATTTTTTATGCATGAAGTGGCTTTTCTCGGTCATAAATGCACAGACAAAGGAATACTTCCAGACGACAAGAAATATGACGTCCTTATGAATTACCCTGTGCCGCACGATGCGGACAGCGCTAGACAATTTGTAGCATTTTGCAATTATTATAGATGCTTTATAAAAAATTTCGCCGAACATTCACGGCACATAACAAGATTATGTAAAAAGAATGTTTCTTTTGAATGGACAGATGAATGCCAAAACGCATTCCAATATTTAAAAACAAAACTAAAGGAACCTACTTTGCTACAATATCTCGATTTCAGCAAAGAATTTTGTATTATAACTGATGCAAGTAAACAAGCGTGTGGAGCGGTTTTAACTCAAAACCATAACGGACTCCAACTTCCCATTGCATATGCATCAAGAGCTTTCACTAAGGGAGAAAGTAATAATTGTACAACAGAGCAGGAATTAGCTGCAATTCACTGGAGAATACTACATTTTCGACCATATATTTATGGAAATCACTTTACAATTAAAGCAGATCACAGACCATTAATATATATATTTTCAATGATAAATCCGAGCTCCAAACTGACACGTATGAGGCTAGAGTTAGAAGAGTATGATTTCACAGTTGAATACCTAAAGGGAAAAGACAATTATGTAGCTGATGCGTTATAAAGAATAACCATTAAAGATCTACAAAACATTAATGGTAATATAAAGAAAGTCACTACTAGATGTCAAAATAGACAGAAATTCCGCTCGGAAAACAAACAAATAAAATTGCCTACGCGTTCTATAGAGAAAGCTTCTAAGCCCAACGTATATGAAGTCATAAACAATGACGAAGTTCGTAAGGTAGTGACCTTGCATGTAAAGGATATACTATGTTTATTTAAACATGGTAGGCAAATTACTGCAAGATATGATGTTAGCGATTTATATACCAATGGACTCCTAGACTTAGGTCAATTTTTCCAAAGGCTTGAAATGCAAGCCGGTATAAATAAAATCAGCCAACTCAAAATGGAACCGTGGGAAAATATCTTTGAACGATTATCAATAAATAATTTTAAACAAATGGGCAACAAGATATTGAATACCTTAAGAGTAGCGCTACTCAACCCGGTGGCCCTTATAGAAAAACAAGACGAGAAAGAAGCAATTCTGTCTAAATTTCATGATGATCCAATACATGAAGGATATACTGGTATTACAAAAACCTTGGCCACGGTTTTTTGGCAAGGTATGACTCGAGATATTACTGAATACATACGAAAATGTCAGAAATGCCAAAAAGCTAAGATAACTAAGCACAAAAAGACTCCATTAATAATAACTGATACGCCTATAAATGCTTTCGACAGAGCGATAGTGGACACTATTGGTCCACTACCAAAATCAGAAACTGGCAATGAGTATGCAGTCACTCTAATATATGACCTTACTAAATATTTAGTTGCCATACCAGTTCCAAATAAAAACGCGAACACTGTCGCTAAAGCAATTTTTGAATCATTTATTACGATGTACGATCCAATGAAGACGTTCATTACGGACATGGGTACATAATATAAGAATTCAATTATAAATGACTTGTGCAAATATCTAAAAATTGAAAATATAACATCTACGGCACACCACCACCAGACAGTGTGAACAATAGAACGAAGTCATAGAAGTTTCCATTTATACATACGCTCATATATATCGGTTGATAAAACTGATTGGGACGTATGGCTTCAATATTTCGTTTTTTGTTTCAACACGACCACTTCAATGGCACTGATTATTGTCCATACGAGCTAGTATTTGGTAAAACAAATAATTTACCAAAACAATTTAAAAGTATAGAAAATATAGAACCCATATATAATATAGATGAGCATAGTCATATAAGGAAAGTAAATATAGATTAGAAGTAGCATACAAAAGAGCTAGAATAATGATAGAAAAAAATAAGGAAAATAATAAGATAGTATATGATCAGGAAATAAAAAACATGATATATCAGTAGGTTATCAAGTCCTTTTAAGAAATGAAACAGGTCATAAGTAAGATTATCAATATACTGGTCCGTATAAAGTAACGGAAATAGGAGAAAGAAATAACATTATAATAACAAATAATAAGAACAAAAAACAAACAGTTCATAAGGATAGATTAAAAATGTTTATTTCATAATTGCATTCAGCATGGCCATGCTAAGAAATACTTTTTCTTTAAAGACGAATATTATTCCTATTTCCATTCTCTTTGTAGGTAAAAAAAAAAAATTAAAAAAAAAAAAATTTTTAAATATATAATTATTTCTTTAAGTAAAATATACTAATAAAATAACTTCATAATATTACGTTACTTTTCAAATTAAGAATTTCAATCGTGAATTATTAAAAAAAATTAATTTTTATTTTTTATTCACTAAGTTACAACTTCACAACATTTCCTTAGTATCGACTTTTATTCAACGGTTCACCATTATTTTTTTTTTATTCGACCGATCTTCTCGGATGCAAAAACGGACTCCCTGGCCAAGGGCCGATTATCTGATAAACAAACCTCGGTTTAAGAGAATTGGGGCAGTCATTAAGAGTTGGGCAAGGGTTGGACTCAAGAGAGTCGGGAAATCGGATGATCAAATTCTCTGCTCAATTGTCAAACGGATTACGCTGCAGTTTTGGAGCTCGCCGGGTGTTGACCGGATGCTTGTGTTTACATTAGCTGGACCCAGCTTAGTTTATGTTAGGTGGACTGCGGCGCAATTGAATCTTAAAAATGAACTTCGATTGAAGTGGGTGATTCTGTGGGAACGCTGTGTAAGGGGATCCCAGCTAAGAATTGTTTATAAGAAATTGTTTACGACTCGGGTAAGGCGGCTTAGATATTTTTTGAATTTAAATACAAGCGTGATAATTACATATAGTAGAACAAGGAAGAACGCTATAGTCGAGAACCTCGACTATCAGATAGCCGTTACTCAGCTAAACAGAGATATGCAAGCAGCAAAGCGAGATTAAAATGCGCCACCTACCGGCGGTATACAGATTTAAGCGATATGGGCGTTAGAGTGGGCGTGGCAAATTTTGTTTTGGATCAATCGATAGGTATTGACGAGACCAATACATTTCAGTTAAGATTTTGTATCTAGCATGAAAATTTTGGGCGTCACAGGTTTTCGCGGTTTGTGGGCGTCAAAGTGGGCGTGGCACTCTGCTGAAACAAACTTGCGCTGCGTAAGAAGCTCAGGCATCTGCACGCCAAATCTCAATAGCCTACCTCCCATAGTTTCCGAGATCTCAGCGTTCATCCGGACAGACAGACAGACGGACATGGCTAGATCGACTCGGCTAGTGATCCTGATCAAGAATATATATACTTTGTGGGGTTGGAACCTCGTCCTTCTGCCTGTGTTGTGACGATTCGCACCCGATCGTCAAAGTTGAGCAGAAGTCTACTCTGGGGGTCTTTCACACACTTTGTAATAAAAACTCAGAAATTTGTTGAACTTCACCAGTTGTAATTATTTGTATACTTTCAATCTTTGACTTAATTGCTAACTTTGATTTACAAATTAGGAAATATAAAAGCTCGGTTATAAACGCGACCAGCTTCTCCTTATGTCTTCTTCGTAGTGTGGTGCTGCTAACATTAGCAGCAGAAATCTAACATTCGCTGTTAAAACTGCTGTTGTCCACTGCTTCTCAGAGTCGCCAGAAAACAGCTGTCCAGCTTCTCCTAATCGACAGAAACACCCGTTCATGCCGCCCCCAATACTGGACCCAGTATTCAAAGCCTTAGACCATGCTTAACTCTGAAAAGGTTGAAGTGTGTTATGGAGTGAATGCGGGTATATTCAAAGGTGCATGGGTTATGTACTTGGGCTAGACTCTTCAGTAAATCTTGGCAAAGGCAAACGACAAATCTTTGACACAGACCTCTTGTAAATACCCGTTGAGGTCTTAATTGTAGCTACTCGAACGAGCCCATCGGCCCCAGGATGTAAGTCGATGATTCGCCCTAATTTCCAGTCAGAAGGACCAGTTCGATCATCCTTGATGATGATCATGTCGTTACGCTGAAGATTGTCAGTTTCGTGGCGCCACTTGGGGCGCGCCTGCAGATGAGATAGCCAATCTGCACTCCATTTTCTCCAAAAGAGGCAAAACATCCTTTGACCATTCAGGAACTCTGTGTTTAATGAAGAATCCTTAAGACTCGGCTCAGGGAGTGACATCATCGAATCCCCGATTAAAAAATGTGCAGGGGTGAGAGCTTGCAAATCATCTAAGTCAGACGTTAAGGGGCATAATGGCCGAGAGTTTAAGCACGCTTCTATCTGGACAAGAATGGTAGACAGCTGCTCGTACGTCATTCGAATCCCATTAAACGATCGATAAAGATGGGTTTTAACCGCTTTTACGTTGGCTTCCCAGAGCCCTCCAAAGTTTGGACTATGTGGAGGATTGAAATGCCACTGAATGTTTCGACGAGTAAGTTCAGGAACTACTGTCTCTTCAACTCCTTTATAGAATTCATTGGTCCACAGCTTTAGAGACTTGTCGGATGAGATAAAGTTGGTTTCACAGTCGCTGTATAGATGTTGACAAAAACCCCTACGTCCGATAAAGCGCTGCAGCGCCCACAGAAAATGCTGTGCCGACATTCCCGTGACTGCTTCCAAATGAATCGCTTTGCTCGCTAAGCAAATAAAAACTGCAATGTATGCTTTATAGCAAGTGTGACCTCTGAATCTGGATGACTTTATCTTAATCGCACCAGTGTAATCAACTCCAGTTGCTTCGAACGCCCGTTTGGGCGGATCGACACGGTGCGCTGGTAAATCTCCCATCAGTTGGCTTGATGGTGACGGCCGGTGTTTGAAACAGGTTACGCACTGTCGCAGAATCCTTTTTACTGCCTGTTTACCGTTGACGATCCAGAAAACTTGATGAATTGTAGATAAAGTTAGTTGCACACCGCCATGTAAGGTGTTGTGATGAGCGTTCCTTATAACCAAAATAGTCAGGTGGTGGGCCTTTGGAAGGATTATTGGTGTGCGTTGAGACATGGAGAGATGCAAAGCATTCTTAAGTCTGCCTTTAACTCTCATGAGCCCCTCATCGTCGAGAAACGGTGATAGCTGGCTGAGTTTGTTGTGTGTTGAAATTCAGATACCTGAATAGGGCCGGTGAGTCTATCCGCTTTTTTGTGACGAGTATTATAAATGAATCGTTTGACGTAGGCTGTAACGAATAAGAGTTTATTATAGGAGGAATATGATTCGATAAATGGTTGCACTTCTATACAAATGTGGGCTCCGATGTGCTTTAAGGATTGCTCTCCTAAAACAAGTTCTGATTTTGGGGACTGAACTGGATTGACTGGCCAATGCTCCTCTGAAAGATGCAGCCAATGTGGTCCGTTCCACCAAAGCGTGTGGTGTTTTAGCTGAGAAGGGGTGAGTCCGCGTGTAGCACAATCTGCTGGGTTTTCTTGCGTAAGAACATGTCTCCACTGCGATGGCGAGCTTGCCTCCAGGATTGCTCCAATTCTATTCGACACAAATGTCTTCCAACGCCTAGGGTCACCGCTGATCCAATACAGCACTATCATTGCATCCGACCAGTAGTGTACGGATATGGTGTGATGTGATGCTTGAAGTTGATTGACAATCCAATCGGCTAATTGTGTACACAGCAGGGCTCCGGATAACTCAACTCTCGGAATTGTTAGCGGCTTAACAGGTGTGACTCGACTGCGGGCGCCTAATAAGTTAACCTGCACGGAACCATCCGTACAACTAGCTCGAAGATAAGCGCATGCTGCATACGCCATGGATGATCCATCACAAAACATGTGTAGTTGCAACGTCGAGACATGCCTTAAATCGAAGCCTAACCACCGAGGGATGTGTATCTCTTCAATGTCGGGGAGCTCTTGAATGAGCTGTCGCCACCGCTCGGCGAGTTGATCTGGCAATGGGTCGTCCCAATCTAATGATGCGGGGGGCTCATCCTTGCGCTCGATACGAAAACTCCAAACTTCCTTCAACAGGATTTTCGCAGCGATGATCACTGGTGCCAGGTATCCCAACGGATCGAATAAGCGTGCTACTGTGGATAGTATAGAACGTTTGGTGAATATAGGATTGAGAGAAAACTTAAGATTAAAACCAAAACCATCTTTGTTTGGATGCCAATACAACCCTAAAGTTTTAATGGAGTCCTTATTGTCGTTGGGATGCTTTCTAAGATATCTGGATGGTTGGATGCCCACTTCTTGAGCTCCATGCCTGCTGATTGCAGAGCTGCGATGACATCATTGCGAATTTTTAGAGCTCCGTCGATGGTCTCGTGTCCTGTTTGAACATCGTCCACATAGATTTCTTTTTTAAGGACATGCTCGGCCAGAGGATAGCGTTCGCGCTCGTCGGACGCAATCTGATGTATGACTCGAATCGCCGTGAAGGGTGCCGAGGCAGTGCCAAACGTTACTGTAGTCAAAAAATATTCCTTGATGAGTCCCTTTTCATCGCGCCAGAAAATTCGCTGATACTGGGCATCTTCTTCATGCATATCTATGCAGCGATACATTTTCGTTATATCGGCCACGAAGACATACCGATGGAAACGCCAGTTGAGTATAACTCCTCCAAGATCGTTTTGTAGGGCGGGACCCGTGCATAAAATATCATTCAAAGACCTCCCGTTAGACGATTTGCACGAAGCGTCGTATACGACGCGCATCTTTGTAGTTAAATTGTCGTCTTTGATCACAGCATGATGTGGAACGGTGCACGCAGAGATTGAGAGTTGCCTTTGAGAGTTGATCCTAGTGTGTTCTTCCTCACTGCCTTTTACCTCTTTTATCTGCTTGAGATCAAAGTACTCTTGAATAGTGCTGACATACTGTTGACTGAAATCTGGCCGATGATTAAGTTTCCTTTCCAGAGCGTGGAAACGGTTTAATGCGATTTGCCTTGACCGGCCGATCACCTGTGTGGGGTCAAACAACGTTTTTAAAGGCAATCGAACTAGATATTTCCCATTCGGCTGACGGACATGAGTTTGTTGAAAGTGGTCTTCACACCATTTTTCCTCTGCGTTGAGTTGTCTTGTTGTGGAGACCTGATCCAATTCGAAAAACCTCTGTACCATGTTGTTTAGGTTTGCCAAATTACAACGAATGGAGATTGATGTCGTCTGGGCTGCTTCAGCTGGTCCAAAAACTATCCAGCCCAGCTGTGTGTTTTGTGCAATTGGTTCTGCAACCGTCCCTTTGCGTATGTCCGGAAGCATTAATTGCGGGATTATGTCGACACCGATAAGTAGGTCAATGCGACCCGACTTGATGAAATTAGGATCTGCAAAGGATAACCCTTGGAGATGTTTACAGGACTTAATGTTTACATTTTGTTTTGGTAAATGACCTGTTAGTGACCAAAGGATGAAAGCTGAGGATACGTAGGCATTAAAATCCGATCCTGAACATGAGATTATGGTGAAGTCGGTGCTGTGCCTGCACTGATTATGCGAAGTATTACCAACTCCCGTGATCTAAGCTCGAACAGGATGCCGTTTGAGTCTAAGCGCTTGAACGATGTTTTCCGTGATGAGGGTGCCTTCCGAGCCATGGTCGATTAGAGCTCGAACTAAAGCTGACTGCCCAGTGGAGTTATTTACGATCCGAACCAGTGCAGTAGCAAGAAGGGTCGTTGAGTTCAGATGGGAGGCAACTGCGCTGAAGAGTTGCGTTGATGGTGCATTTTGTACAGCGGCTGCGCTCCGACCAGAGTCTGAAGCATGCTGTCGGGATACTTCAGGAGTCAATGAAGAACTTTGTTGAGCATTCGGGAAATGTAACAAAGTGTGGTGCCGTTGACCACATTGCGAGCAGTTTCGGTTGCTGCTGCATTGACTGAGAGAATGGGAAGCACTAAGGCAGTTGATGCATGCCTTCGAGCGGTCGACTATAACCTTTCGCGCGAAACAATCCTTGGCAAGGAAGTCCGGGCACCGTCTTAGAACGTGATTCTGTTGGCAGAGCGAGCACCTGATGGATCCAGACTCAAGAGTACTGTGGAAGCTGTGTCCCCTAACAGTGGAGTTTCCCGATGGTCTGGTTGTCTGGCGATGGTTGGTCGATTGTATAGATGATCTAACTGGAACGGCTGGTTTCCTACTCTCGATTAGGTCGATGCTGACTAATCGATTGTGAAGAAACACCTCCAGCTTTGTGAAGGTGGGGATTTCCACGTTGTTGTCCAGGGAATGTTCCCAGGCCTGTGTTATGCTGATAGGCAGCTTTGTGAGTAAGTGATGTACCAACCAATGATCACAGGAATCAATGGCAATGTGTAGTCGTCGGAATTCACTAATACATACATTTGCCAAGTTTAACAAAGTCCAGACTCAAGAGTACTGTGGAAGCTGTGTCCCCTAACAGTGGAGTTTCCCGATGGTCTGGTTGTCTGGCGATGGTTGGTCGATTGTATAGATGATCTAACTGGAACGGCTGGTTTCCTACTCTCGATTAGGTCGATGCTGACCAATCGATTGTGAAGAAACACCTCCAGCTTTGTGAAGGTGGGGATTTCCACGTTGTTGTCCAGGGAATGTTCCCAGGCCTGTGTTATGCTGATAGGCAGCTTTGTGAGTAAGTGATGTACCAACCAATGATCACAGGAATCAATGGCAATGTGTAGTCGTCGGAATTCACTAATACATACATTTGCCAAGTTTAACAAAGTCCTAAGGTCCACCGCGATCTCCTTGGACAGTGGCTCGATTCCGTACAGTGCATTCATATTGTACATGAACTGCAGTCGAGGGTTGTTGTATCGTTTTACCACAAGGTTCCATGCCACTGAATAGTTGGTTTCTGTTAATGCCATATGGTTTATATCCTGGTCTCGTCCGTGCGGTAGTGCTTGCTTCAAGAAATGAAATTTTTGAATGTTTGAAAGAGATTGATTTTCATGTATTAGCTGCGTAAAGCTGTCATAAAAAGATGGCCAATCTGCAAAATTCATCGGCGAAAGAACAATAAATGATGCTGTATGCTTGCTCAAAATTGTCTTCAACAGCATCCGCAAAATATGGATGCGATCGTGGACATTGCTGTAAAATGAGCGCTTGATGATTTGTGTAAAATTGTTTTGAAAGCTCGTTGAGCTTGTTGAGGCGAAACTCATAGTAGGATTTAGTTTTCTTTATTTGACCGTCCTTTTTAGCATTTTTAATTAGTTGGGTCAACCTGGAAGATAAGTCCATCTGCATTGCGTACATGTCTGCAAAAGGCTCGACCACAGCCAAAGGTGCCGAGCTCTGTTGTGCCAAATCACTACCATTACTTTCATTTTTACCCATTTTAATGTTTTCCTATTGCACTCTGCTTTGAAAAACCACGCACAAATACTCTCACAAACACACTCACCTGTTTCAGTCGTTCCGCTCGTGTTGCGATCAAGCTTTGAAGGAAGGGGACGGCAAACTTCACGAGACACGAGGCTCCGTTATGGCGATGTACGTGGCAAAGGTTGCGTAACTTTGCTGGTTTAAATTAATAATAGATTTGCAAACAAGTAAGCACAAAGATTGAAGTATGTTTACAAATATTGGAAGCTGATGAAGTTATGAGTGTATGATCCCCTCATGGGCCACCAAAATGTTGTGACGATTCGCACCCGATCGTCAAAGTTGAGCAGAAGTCTACTCTGGGGGTCTTTCACACACTTTGTAGTAAAAACTCAGAAATTTGTTGAACTTCACCAGTTGTATTCATTTGTATACTTTCAATCTTTGACTTAATTGCTAACTTTGATTTACAAATTAGGAAATATAAAAGCTCGGTTATAAACGCGACCAGCTTCTCCTTATGTCTTCTTCGTAGTGTGGTGCTGCTAACATTAGCAGCAGAAATCTAACATTCGCTGTTAAAACTGCTGTTGTCCACTGCTTCTCAGAGTCGCCAGAAAACAGCTGTCCAGCTTCTCCTAACCGACAGAAACACCCGTTCAGCCTGTTACATACTTTCCGACGAATCTAGTATACCCTCTTACTCTACGAGTAACTGGTATAATTAATATGATCAGTATAAATGTTATTGAGATTTGAGTTTGTTTAATTTTAATAAATGGGTTTAATATGTTAATGTTATCGAATGAAAGTTCCGAATCATTTGACATAAGATATTCGGATACTAAAAAATCATTAAACTGTTTAGCAGTGATATATTCTATTATCTTATGGTCCATATTAGAGTAGGATATATTATTTATTGTAGTAGTACTATTAAAAGTTATTAAAAATGACCCATTTAAATGAGTATCATTAACAGTTTTATAACCATTTATAAAAATGGCTCCTTCTTGGATTACATCAATTATTATATTCCCTGATTTTATTACAAAGGGATTTTTTTCCATTTAGTAGCCTAGTAAAACAAGTACTTTCTGGGCTTTAAGTGCCATAATTATTAAATATTTCTGTCCTAAAATTAGAAATTACATAGTACCTATTGTTACATTTGGCGACATGATTATCAATTAATAGTTTTCCATCATTGTGTGAGATGGATCTTGCGTTATACACTTCGCAACGGTTTGTTATGATGGGGTATTTTATATATATTACAATTCATTCTTGGTGTATGGCGATTTTAAATTTTGATATATCTAATACGTCCGTAATTACTACAGGTTTCTGTTCGTGTTTATATATTTCTTGGATTTCTTCAGCGTTCAGAATTTTAGTGTTGAAAACATCTATTTTTGCTAATGTAGTTGTATCCATTAAATTCATCAGATCGTAAGTAAGCAAGGGAAGACGGTGTTTTCTGAATGGAAATTCTTGGTTTGAAAGAACTGTTTGAAGATTCTCAAATAGAGTTTTTATTTCTTTAAATAATTTAGAGTTAATAACAAATTGATTGTTATTATTTTGGATTAAATCATCAATTTTATTTTGCAATGTTATCAAACCATAGTGATTGGGAGTCCCTGAACGAGTCCATTTCCAAAGGGTGCCTAATTTATTAATTCCTCTTTTTGCCCTACTTGGTAAAATTTGTGAGGGGAGCATTTTAATAATATCAAAGTCATAGGAAATTTCCCTCTGTAAATTATTATTTTTGCTTATGTGTGTTGATTCGAGTTTGATTATGTCTTTATATAAACTTAAATTAGTTATATGAAATAGGTCAGCGTATGAATCATAAATAAGAATGTCTTTTGTATCCTTGTAGAGGAAACAATCATGGTACGTGTAATCCATTATTTCGGAACTGGTGGCTGCTACAATCAATAATACAAATATTATTGAATTCATTTTCTGTAATTTAAGACAAACTGAGTCGTACGATTTCTATTGTTTATGATAACCTTATTAAGTAAATTCTCCTTAACTACTTTTTTGTATATCTAGAGTTAAGCATATTCCTTTCCCCGTGTTTTTTCTCATAAATGACTTCCCCTTCGTGGTAGTCCTTTTCCTTTCTACCTTTGTTGTGAGAATTTAACATTTTCTCTTGTGCCTGTTTTAATAGCTGTGGAATAGTATCATGTTCGATTTTATTGTATAATATATCGTATGGTCGTTGGTTGGTAATGGAATGTATAGTCATGTTATATTTCTGAGCTGCTCTAATTATAATCTTTGATGCAACGAGCAATTTCAGTAAGGGTTGAATGTGCCCTTTCTATTTGTCCATTGGACGTACTATGGCGAGGATCTGCGAAATATAAATTAATACCGCATCTTTGTGCGAGGGATTTAAATTGTGTTGATGAAAAACTAGGCCGTTATCCATCATTAAAGTTTTAGCAAGTGGAAAATGTTGCAATATTTCTGAAATTTTGGTTTCTATGTTTAGTTTATTTTGGATCTCCTTTACAACTATGAATCAATACAAGTAATGAACATTAAATTCTGAGCGTAAAAAATGTCGATATGCAAATTTTCTCCTTCTTTATTTGGGATGAGTGCTTGACCAATAGGAATTAGTACAGGGTGTCTATAATATTTGTTACTATTACAAATTGTAAAGTTCTTTATGTACTCCTGGAGTTTTTTGTTCAACTTTGGCCAATAGTACAGTCTGTTAATTTGCTTGTAATTTTCGTCCAGTCCCCTGTGTGCTCTACAATGAGATTATTCTATTATTAATGCTCTGTCTTCAGGGTTTTCTACATCTTGGACGAATATTTTTGTATATAGGAATTTATTCGTGAAATTTTCTTTAAGGGGATTTTGAATTTGGTATAAGTCTTTTAAAGTACAGTGAATACCTATTGTTATGTTAGGAGGGATATATTCCCTTAAGATTGATACCAAATCTTCCGGGGTATCAAATTCTATTATATGACTGGTATTTCCGAATATATACACCATTTCATGTATTGAAAACCTCCCCGTTGCTATTAGCAATTGTTGCTTAAACTGGTTTATGGGTTTGCGGGTTTCTTGTATAACATTCTCAAAACTACTCTCTGCAGAGTGCTGAGTGAATTGTTCTGAGACCGACTCGTTACTGTCCGTTAGGTTGTTAATTTACATTCTTGATAGGGCGTCAGCAACTACATTGGTAGATCCTGGTTTATAAATTATTTTGGGAGAGTAACTTTCAATGAATGAGTACCATCTTTTCATCTCGATGTTTGGGTTTTTTTGAGAGATCGAGAAAGACAGTGGTTGGTGATCTGTATAGATTTCTATGTTGTTAACTCCGTATAAATAGTTTCGCAAATTTTTAAATGCCCAAACTATGGCTAAAAGTTCTTTTTTATTGGTTGCATATATTTGTTTGGCTTTACTTAGAGTTTTTGAAATGAAGGTTACAGCACCAATAGCTAGATCGGGCGCATCGGTCGTTAAAGTGAATTTTTTATTATAATAAGGTTGTACCAATTCGATCTGTGCAATTAAATTATCGTTGAGCTCGTTAAAAGCTCTTACAGCTGAATCGTCCAACTGTATGGAAGTTTTACGGGACATTTTTTTTGGATACTTTACCATTTTGACCTTCCAAATACTTTGTTAACGGTTTTGCAATTTTTGCGTAGCTTTGTACAAATTTTCTGTAATAGCCGGTAAGGCTATTTGGATACTTTAATATTGTAGATCGGGGTCTGTTTTGATTACATTGTGGGAAACAACGTAGCCAAGAAATGCGGTTTCTAATTTGAAGAACTTTGATTTTTTTTTTGTCGGATATTTCAACGACGGCTTGTTCAGGACTTTTTAATTCCAAACTAGAATTTTTGTCGGATACTTCAACGACGGCGCGCTCAGGATTTTTGAGTCCCAAACTTGTAGTTTTGTCGGATACTTCAACGACGGCGTGTTCAGGATTTTTGAAACCCAAACTTGTAATTTTGTCGGATACTTCAACGACGTAGTGTTCAGGATATTTAAATCCCAAACTTGTTTTGCTTTGATTTGCTTCTTTAGACTCAGTTCTGATTTTGGCCTTTTCATCAAAGTATTTTTGTATAATAAATTCCTTTAATGGAATAATGGTTTTTTCATCAGATAAGGAAAGTTGGTTTAAAGAACTGTCATTATCATAAATCAATTTTTCTTCTTTGCCCCCATATCTTATTACTCCTTTTTCTGTGTCTATTACAGCTCCTATTTTTTTCAATAGGTTGTAACCTATTAGAAAGTCTGATTTTAACCCATCTATTTCATAAAATGTGTAACGCGTATCGAAGATCGTTACCATGTAGACACTCTTTTATATATAGGAAGCTCGTTTTTGTTTTTATAAATCCCTGTTTTGATATAGCAGGAGGTTGCTCTTGTGTCAATTAAAATTTTAAGTTTTTTATTTATTTTGCTATCGTATCGTATTAAGTAGGGTAATCCTACTCCAGATTCTGGCCTAAAAAATGGTCCCCTTCGATATTATTTAATCGCGTAGTTTTGTTTGCCGGTTGGTTAACCGTACCTGTTGGTTCTCTTTTGTTCTGAGGATTATTTTGCTGAGTGGTTTGTGTCTCTAACTTTTTATTTTGATTCCATTTATTCTGATTATAGTTGTTGTTACTATAATTGTTATAACCCTGATTGTACTTTGGCCTGTTCTGAATCTGTAAGGATTCATCTACGTCCATCGGTTCTGGCTTGTTTTGCTGAGCTTTATTGGAATTCCATTGATTATGGGAATTATATTGTGGATTATACTGTCTGCCCTGATTCCAATTAAGATTTTTATTTTGATTATACATGTTTCTTTTCTGGCTATCGGGTTGATTAAACTTCAAGTTGTTAGTATTCCTTTGATTACTATTATGGTTATTAGGGTTACTTTGCTTGGGTCTATTACTTGAGTTTTGGTACCCGAATAAATTTGACTCATAACTCCTGCGCTGTGATGATGTGAAATTGTTAGCGAACTGGGCCCTCAAATTATTGATTTCTAGTTCTTGTACTATTACCATAGCGTTCGGTAAGTCTGGCGGATTCATAGAAAATATGACGTCTGAGATATGGCCGTTGAGGATAGTTATGAATACTCTTAGTGCTGTCTTTTTGTGTTTTTCGTTCATTTCAGCAGTTAATGGCTTATTTCTGCCGTAAGTCATAATGGTTTTATTTATTAGAAGAGTTAGTTTTTTATTAACTAACCTATAATATTCCATTATGGACAGTTTCCCTCGACTTAGTACTCCTAAGTCTTGTTCAATTATATGGATTGGACGTTTGTCGCTAAAAACAAAGTCCAACCTTGCCATTATGGCGTCAAAATTTAGTACTGTTCGATTGTGTGTTAGGGCATCGTTTGCTGTGCCAGTGATTTTGTTCCTCAAAATTGACAATGCAGAAAAGAACCTTTCGCTACCTCTAGCATATTGCCCCATGGCTATTTCTGCTGATTCCCTCCAACTCACATATTTGTCTTCTTCTCCTTTAAATTCCCTGACTGATTTGATAATTTCAAAGGAAGTTTCACTTTTAATATTTGGGTCAATGACTTCTACTTGAAAATCTTCAACCTTTTTTATATTTTGATTTAGTTGTGTTTTTAAACTTACGATCTCATTCCTTAAAGGATTCGACTCATTATTTACAATATGTGCAATTAAATCGCTCACTTGGTTATTAGCTTAGCTGCTAGAAGCCATTGCGGGTTGGGGTAGAGGCATGGTGAGAATTCTTTCAAAATCGTTAATTAGGTCTTCCACCTTGTTTGATTTTATTTAAAATTTTTTCTTATAGTACTTAAATAAAATAAGAAAAATAAACAGTATACGCTCACTAATTACTTCTTTTCTTCTTGAGCTTAATATGACGTCTTCTGTTTTCCTTGATGATCCTGCTAGGGTCGTCCTTCTTGGTTGTTTTTAGCGAGGGATTGCCCTCAGCTTTTCCTTCAATTTATTTTTGTGGTTGCTAATTTTTTGCGAGGGATTGCCCTCAGCTCCTCCTTCGGTTTGTTTTCTGATCGTCACTATTTAGCGAGGAATTGCCCTCAGCTCTTCCTTCTTGTTGAATTTGTATTTTTGGATTTGTAATTGTATTCGGCTTTTGTTTCTCAGTTGATATTTTTTGTATCAACTTTCACTTTCACAGTTTTACAATTTTTGTTTAGTTTTGTGAATTATTTTTTTGAGACCGGTTAGTTTTTTTGTGGAACAGCAGGTTTATTCTGCCGATTATTAATTAGCAGATTGTTGTAATCCCCTTTTTATTTCATTTATTAATTTCCTTCTTTGTTTTTAACACGAACTTTTCGTCGGTTGGTTAGTTTTTTATTTGACCACGCATGTAACAAATATTGAGAATGATTGCAAGGAAACTTTCACACTAACAAATTCAATTTCATTAGGAGTATCAGAGTGAATTCTCTCGGATGTGAGGCTAGTGCTAACGGCAATCAGCACACCGCCTCCCCTACGTGAGGGGCGATCGGTCCTATAGGCATTAAAATTGTTTGACAGAACTTCATTGTCAGATATCTCTGGTTTCAGCCAAGTTTCGTAAAAGCCAAGATATCAGCAGTAAATGCAGAGGAGTCAGCATAAAGCTTGGGTAGCTTCATATTTAGTCCCCTAACATTTTGATAAGCCAAAAATAAACTTCTTAGTTTTTTGGCGCAGTGGAAGGTCTGTTATTTGTTCTCGGTTTATTGGGAACAAATTCTTTTATTACTAAATCATCATTAAGCCAAAAGCTTTCAGAAAGTAGTACCTTAAACACATCAGGCGGAGCAAATATTTTAAACGACGATATACTACGAGCATATGAAAATCTAAATTGTTCCACTGAAATATTCTCGGATGGGAATTTTTCACGAATAAATTCCAAAACATCCTCAGATGTGGTGTCTGGGGTGAATCTCGAAACAAATAATTGTTTTCTATGTGGAACAACTGATAATTTCTTACGTCCCCCAGCAGCAGATTGCACCTCACTAAGCTGAGAGCCAGAAACGGTAACTTCTGTACCTATAGGTACGGTCGGCACCGTAGCCGGCACTGAAGGTTTTTTTACCACCCGACTTCGAGAAGCAGTGACTTCACCTAAAACAGCTGTATCCATAGGCGCAGTAGGTTCACTTACCACAGTGTTAACAGAGACTGCTGCAGCCACCAAGTTCGGATTTGGGGTGGATACCGTGACCGTATTAACTGCCGCTGAGCTGGTTTTTTTACGTTTAGGCGACTCAGTTAGTAATTTTTTATTATTAAATTGGGCACAAACGGAATTGAACCCCTCATTGAGCTGTTTAAAAGCACCAGAGAGATTCAAAAGGCTGTCTCGAGTCTGCTTCATAAAGCCGCTCATCTCAACAACCATTTCCTTGCAGGATCCACATAACCACATGAGTCCAGAATTCTGATCAATGAAGTCTTTGACTCTACCAGTAAATCCAGCGCATTTAACGTGCATTATCGACTCGCAGAGCCAGCAGAAAATAAAAGGGTCTTTAGTTGAAGACGAAAGAGTACAATTTTTCTTAGAGCAGACAAGAGCCATTTTAAGGAGATTAAATAAAATAAAATAATATATGAAAAATACCTCGAGTAAATTTGGCACTGGGATCAAATTCCAAAACCACAAAGGCACAAAACACGAAAAAAAATAAGAGCGCGAGATCGCGTAATAATTTAAATGTAAGAGAGCACGAGAGAAAAAATCTTCTATCGATTGAGCGTTGCTTGTGGGACACTGACAACTTTACGCAGGAACAGTTACAATGTAAGGCAAGCAAGAGAGAGAGAGAGAGAGAGAGAGAGAGAGAAGAGAATAGCACACCAAAAGTCTACCAGAAATTTGGCAGGATCAGAGAGAGTTTAAGTTACAGTTGTAATATAGAGCGGGAGAGAGAGTGAGAATCGAAGAGTTTTAGCAAGTTTAGTGAGTATAAGAATTACACTAACAAAGCTAGGAGATTAAACAAATCTAATATAAATGTTAAAATAACTATAATCACTGGGAGATCTAGTAAAAAACACTAAACACACTAACTTAGCGGTTAGACTAAGCTTTGTTAATAAACAAACACAAAACACTCGCAAAAAATCACAGAATAGACAAAAATTCAGAGCACAAGAGTAAACACAACCGTTCACAAGCGACGCTAAATCGTTAAAAATTTTGTCAGAGGTTTTGCAATTTTTGCGTAGCTTGATGTGTGCAATTAAATTATCTTTGAGCTCGTTAAAAGCTCTCACAGCTGAATCATCTAATTGTATGGAAGTTTTACGGGACATTTTTTTGGATACTTTATCATTTTGGAAGGTCAAATATTTTGTCAGAGGTTTTGCAATTTTTGCGTAGTTTTGCGCCAATTTTCTGTATTTTTGAAATTGGATATTTTAAAATTGTAGATATTTTTTCGGGGTCTGTTTTGATTACATTGTGAGGAACAACGTAACCCAGAAATGTGGTTTCTAATTTGAAGAACTTTGATTTTTCAATTGAAATGTTCATATTTGCGTTCAGAAATATATTAATTATGACGATTAAGTCCTTGTA
Source organism: Drosophila suzukii (assembly GCF_043229965.1). Classification (NCBI taxonomy): domain Eukaryota; kingdom Metazoa; phylum Arthropoda; class Insecta; order Diptera; family Drosophilidae; genus Drosophila; species Drosophila suzukii. The sequence goes on along the minus strand of NW_027255927.1, from coordinate 33,360 downwards.
GTGTTGTTCTATTGTTTTAGAAAATATAATAATGTCATCCATATATAAATGACATGTTTTACGTACTTGTTCTCTCAAAATGTCATTCATTGCACGTTGGAATATTCTGGTAGCGTTCGTTAGCCCAAATGGCATTCTCAAGAATTCATATTTTCCGTTGTTTATAGAAAATTAAGTTTTTTCAATGTTTTTGCAGACTCCAAGTCGATCGTATAAAAGTATTTTGCTTTTCCAAGGTTTGATAAAGTCACCGAAGGATCTGGCATTGGATATCTGTCCGGAATGGTGTTTTCGTTTAGTTTTTTATAGTCTATAACTCTTCATTAAAACCCTTTTTTGGTACTACTAAAACTGGAGATTTAAAACTGGAGAATATCTTCTGTTAACATGCGATTATCTTCAGAGTTTACGAAATCTGAAGCCGATAGAGCATACGGATACTGTTTATATATATATAAATAGCTCTGTCGTTTTCGGTGTTTATTTCACCGCATATATCAGTCTTGAAAAGGACTTGCATGTTTATCTTCGAGTGCTCTTTATTGATAATATTTATTATCTCATTTTCCAAATCCATTCTTTGGTTTGGAATTGAATCACTCATATTGTTTATTAGATTGTTGTCGGATAAATCAACGACGGCTTGTTCAGGACTTTTTAATTCCAAACTAGAATTTTTGTCGGATACTTCAACGACGGCGCGCTCAGGATTTTTGAGTCCCAAACTTGTAGTTTTGTCGGATACTTCAACGACGGCGTGTTCAGGATTTTTGAAACCCAAACTTGTAATTTTGTCGGATACTTCAACGACGTAGTGTTCAGGATATTTAAATCCCAAACTTGTTTTGCTTTGATTTGCCTTTTCAGACTCAGCTCTGACTTTGGCCTTTTCATCAAAGTATTTTCGTATAATAAATTCCTTTAATGGAAGAATGGTTTTTTCTTCGGATAAGGAAAGTTGGTTAAAAGAGCTGTCATTATCATAAATCAATTTTTCTTCTTTGCACCCATATCTTATTACTCCTTTTTCTGTGTCTATTACAGCTCCTATTTTTTTCAACCTATAACCTATAACCTTTTAGAAAGTCTGATTTTAACCCATCTATTTCATAAAATTGGTAACGCTTATCGAAGATCGTTAACATGTGATAATATTTAATTATAGAATATCCATTAACCGTAAATAGTCTTTTATATATAAGAAGCTCGTTTTTGTTTTTATATATCCCTGTTCTGATATAGCAGGAGCTTGCTCCTATGTCAATTAAAATTTTAAGTTTTTTATTGCTATCTTGCTATCATATCTTGTTAAGTAGGGTAGTCCTACTCCGGATTCTGGCCTAAAAAATGGTCCTCTTCGATATTATTTAATCGCATAGTTTTGTTTGCCGGTTGGTTAACCGTACCTGTCGGTTTTCTTTTGTTCTGCGGAATATTTTGCGGAGTTGTTTGTCTCCTGCTTTTTATTCTGGTTCCATTTATTCTGGTTATAGTCGTTGTTGCTATAACTGTTATAACTTTGATTGTACTTTGGCCTATTCTGAATCTGTAAAGATTCATCTACTTCCATCGGTTCTGGCTTGTTTTGTTGAGCTTTATTGGAATTGCATTGATTATGGGAATTATATTGAGGATTAAACTGTCTGCCCTGATTCCAATTATGATTTTTATTCTGATTATAATTGTTTCTATTTTGGCTATCGGGTTGGTTAAACCTCAAGTTGTTAGTATTCCTCTGATTGCTATTATAGTTATTATGGTTACCTTGCCTGGGATGTTTATTTGAGTTTTGGTACCCGAATAAATTTGACTAATAGCTGTCTTTTTGTGTTTTTCGTTCATTTCAGCAGTTAAGGGTTTATTTCTGCCGTAAGTCATAATGATTTTATTTATTAGAATAGTTAGTTTTTATTAACTAATTCATAATAATCCATTATGGACAGTTTCCCTTGACTAAGCACTCCTAAGTCTTGTTCAATTATATGGATTGGACGTTTGTCGCTAAAAACAAAGTCCAACCTTTCCATTATGACGTCAAAATTTAATACTGTCCCATTGTGTGTTAGGGAATCGTTTGCTGTACCAGTTATTTTGTTTCTCAAGATTGACAATGCAGAAAAGAATCTTTCGCTACCTCTAGCATATTGCCCCATGCCTATTTCTGCTGATTCCCTCCAACTCACATATTTGTCTTCTTCTCCTTTAAATTCCCTGAGATTTGATAATTTCGAATGAAGTTTCACATTTAATATTCGGGTCAATGACTTCTACTTGAAAATCTTCAACCTTTTTTATATTTTGATTTAGTTGTGTTTTTAAACTCACGATCTCATTCCTTAAGGGATTTAATTCATTATTTACAATATGTGCAATTAAATCGCTCACTTGGTTATTAGCTTGGCTGCTAGAAGCCATTGCAGGTTGTGGTAGGGGCATGGTTAGAATTCTTTCAAAATCGTTAATGAGGTCTTCCACCTTGTTTGATTTTATTTAAATTTTTCTGCTTACAGTACTTAAATAAAATATATAAAATAAACAGTATACGCTCACTAATTGTTTTCTTTTCTTCTGGATTTAATGTGATGTCGTCTGTTTTCCTTTGATGATCCTGCTGGGGTCGTCCTTCTTGGTTGTTTTTAGCGAGGGATGGCCCTCAGCTCTTCCTTCAATTTATTTTTTTGGTCGTTAATTTTTAGCGTGGGATTGCCCTCAGCTCTTCCTTCAATTTGATTTCTGGTCGTCACTGTTTAGCGAGGGACTTCCCTCAGCTCTTCCTTCTTGTTGTATTTGGTATTTGAATTTGTAATTGTATTTGAATTTTGTTTCTTAGTTGATACTTTTTGTATCAGCTTTTAGTTTCACAGCTTTTAAGTTTTTGTTTTACTTTGTAAATTGTTTGGTTCTATTTTTGAGACCGTTTAGTTTTCTTTGTTAAACAGAATGTTTATTATGTCGATTACTAATTAGCAGATTGTTGTAAGTAAAAGGGGATTATTTCATTTAATAATTTCATCCTTTTATTTTTAACACAAACTTTTTTGTCGGTTTGGTTTTTATTTAACCACGCAAGTTCCTTTTCACTTTAAAACCGTTGGTTATTTATTTTAAAGCTTTATTTCGAACAAATTAAGCGTGGCCCCACGTTGGGCGCCAAGTAATAATTTCACTCGTGAATTATTTAAAAAAATTTATTATTATTTTTTATTCACTAAGTTACAACTTCACAACATTTCCTTAGCATCCTTAGTTTTCTTGTTCGACCGATCTTCTCGGATGCAAAAACGGACTCCCTGGCCAAGGGCCGATTATCTGATAATTAAACCTCGGTTTAAGAGAATTGGGGCACTCATTAAGAGTTGGGCAAGGGTTGGACTCAAGAGAGTCGGGAAATCGGATGATCAAATTCTCTGCTCAATTGCCAAACGGATTACGCTGCAATTTTGGGGCTCGCAGGGTGTTGACCGGATGCTTGTGTTTACATTAGCTGGACCCAGCCTAGTTTATGCTAGGAGGACTGCGGCGCAATTGAATCTTAATAATGAACTTCGAATGAAGTGGGATTCTGTGGGAACGCTGAGTAAGTGGATCCCATCTAAGAATTGTTTATAAGAAATTTTTTACGACTTGGGTAAGGCGGCTGGGCGCGCGAGCTGGAAAGCGTTCTCAGCTAAGAATTGCATATGAAGAGTTTGTTTATAAATTGGGTAAGGAGGCTGGAATCGTGAGCTGGATAACTTGCACATATATTGAATACACTGTACCGAGAGTACTTGAAGCAAAGACACTGTAACACTTTGTTGCAGTGTTTACATAAACAAAGGCCCGATCAAAAACCTAAGTGGCCGAAACATGAGTCGATCGGCGCGCTCACAGAAAGTGCAAGTGTCAGCATTCTGTTGCACACGCCGGCCGCTCAGCCAAACTCAAGTACATACATATACCCTCGCGCTCCGGCTAAAGAGAGCATAATTAAATACACTTGATATACATAAGATATACATAGCCGTCTCTCTGCCGTCCAACTGTAGGCAGCGCAGCTACGAGACTTAGGCTTACTTAGATCCTAAGGCAAATTGTTAAATCAGAAACAACTTGACGTTGGAAGCGGCATTAATGCTGCTCCTGAATACAAATAAGGAATATTAAAACTACAAAAAGATGCGTTGTCACTACAAAGGCTAAGTGCCAACTTCGCCTGTGACCAGTCCTGATTAATAAGTATTGCCCCAACAGCTTGGCACTCCAGCATTTGGAGGGGAAGTGTTGAAGTGTTTGCCTACATCGAGCTTGCGGTGATTATCATCGCGCCTTGCTTTATCTCTACCGCCGCAAGGAACGAAGTCAGTCCTATCCACCGCCGAACCAGTTCGATGAGGTTGCCCAAGGTTAGAACTAGGTCAAATAAGTTGTCTTTTGCATGAACGATGGCCACTTCATTTTTGTCTGATAAGCTGGAATTTTGGGCATAATTTCAGAACCCTACCAGGCTAGCAATTTGAGAGACAATGAAGAGCTCATCGTAAAATGCTTTTGTAGGATGGCGGAGTTTTTGTATGTGTTACGCCGGCGGGTAGCGGGAAAACGCTGGCGCTGGTAGATGGCGTGGGAGGCGGCGGCGGGAACTTGCAGGCTTCTGCGCTGGGCTTCGGATGTTTGCTGCTGGTGCGCCTGGCGTACGTCGGGTGCGGCGCACTGCTTCTGATCTGTAGGGGAGAAACCACACGATTCGCGAAGTACCCCATTGACCTAAAGAAATTACACAAAATGTTCACTTTATACAGAATAGAGTCGGGGGAGCGACCTCGGTTTATTTTCGAAATGACAGAATCGAACTAACTTTAGCCTAAGCTGAGTTCCGCGCTCCAATGCGCAGTGGAGACTCCACGGAGGGGAGATGGAAACAGAGCGGGAGAGCGGGAGATCGACAGAGCGGTGCACTAGGAGAGCGGTGCACTAGGAGAGCGGTGCACAAGGAGAGCGGTGCCGGGGTCCATGTTTGCCGGACAGTGGACTTGAACATTCCGTCCCTTGCAACCGCTAGCGTTGCAAAAAGAGACGGAAACCCGGCCAGAAACCATTCAGTAGTTAAGTCGGATGTAGGCTCTAGATGGATGGCCTTTGTAAAAAAACAAACGAAAACCAACACATACCCTTTTGTAATGAGACAAGATCTCCCGGTATAATTTTTTATATCAAACGGGCCAGCCTAGACCATCCTTGGCTTGGCTGCCTCTGTGGATTCGGTGATCTTCGTCACCCTGTTGGCAACGAACGTTGTCGCTGGCTTGGCTAGCCATGCCTAGCACAATCGAGGAATCGGTCCAACAATGGAGTTTTGAGGTCAGCCTCGGCATACTAGGAAGGCCGGCCTCGGCCATCTTAGAGAATTATAGAGCTCACCACAGCTCCAGCCTAAGAAGTGACACCGTTGTGACTCGCGCCACACGCGTCTTGGCCGTGAGCAAGTGCACCATCGTCTTATAACCCATCTCTACGCGCACATAGATCGCAGCCCCGAATGCCTTTTGCGAAGCGTCACAGAACCCGAGATGCTCTACGCTGAACTCTGGACGCAAGGAAACCCACCTGGGTATTCTGACCTGGTCTAGGACCGAATTGCTCGGGAGAAAGCTGTTCCACCTTTGGTACAGCTCAGTTGAAAAATTATCGTCCCAACCTAGATCCTGAAGCCAAATCTCATGCATAAAGATTTTTGCACCCACAACAAATGGAGCAAGCCATGCTGCTCTATCAGACAACTTGGCAATTTGGGAAAGGACTTGGCGTTTCGTGGGGGAGATTTCCGTTAAAAAAAATACTGGTGGCCTTCCATCGTACGCCGAGAGTTTTGGCTGTGCTTTCAGTGTCGATCTTGAGGAAGTCTATTGTCAGAAGATGATCGCTTTGGATATGTGCAAATATTTCTTTGCGGTTGGAGGTCCATTTTCTCAATGGAAAGCCCGCGGAATATAGAGCACTTTGTAGATTGCGAACAATGAGCTTAGCGTCCTCGGCGGAGTCAGCTCCCGAAAGGACATCGTCTACATAGACATGATTTCGAATGACGTTGCTCACTCTTGGATGGCTGACCTGACTCCAAAAGTTACCGTCTGTAATCCGAAATCTCGAATGTGCTCCCGCTGGAACGGGGAATGCTTCGGGTCTACCCATATCTGTCGATACATTTTCTCGAAATCGGCACTGTAGACGTATCGGAAATATCGCCACTTCAGGATCTGGATAGTAAGATCAGACTGTACGACTGGGCCAGCATGAAGGATATCGGAGAAAAGTTTCCTCACAGGTCTAATCGAAAGATTTTGTTATTTTTACTGGCAGATCCTCCACCTTCCAAAATTTGGTGGTAGGAGAATGGATTGCAGTACGTCGGCCCCGACCAGAATATCTACCTGTGCGCTCTCGTAAAACTTTGTATCCGCTAGTAGCAGTTCGGGAAGATCCAGTAGAAACTGTGGCGGAATCCGACAAGATGGGAGCTTTCCAGCCAGGCGGAAAACGGATGGTAAACTGACAGAGCTTTTTGGATTCAGCGATACTGTCTGGTTTAAGCCTGATACTTGGGCTCGGATTACCTGGTGAGGCAACTTAATTAATTTGAACAGCCGCTCAGAAATAAAGGTTGCCTCTGATCCTGAATCTATCAAGGCACGAGCTTTAAAATTCGACCCCAGGTGACATATGTCAATTATGGCGGTGCCCAGCAAGACGGATCTATACCCCGTCGCGAAGTAATTATACCCGTTACTCGTAGACTAAAAGGGTATACTAGATTCGTCGGAAAGTATGTAACAGGCAGAAGGAAGCGTTTCCGACCCCATAAAGTATATATATTCTTGATTAGGGTCACTAGCCGAGTCGATCTAGCCATGTCCGTCTGTCCGTCTGTCCGTCTGTCCGTCTGACCGTCTGTCCGTCTGTCCGTCTGTCCGGATGAACGCTGAGATCTCGGAAACTATGAGAGCTAGGCTATTGAGATTTGGCGTACAGATTCCTGAGCTTCTTACGCAGCGCAAGTTTGTTCCAGTAGACTGCCACGCCCACTCTAACGCCCACAAACCGCCCAAAACTGTAACTCCTACAGTTTTGATGCTAGATAGAAAATTTTAACTGAAATTTATTGGTCTCATCAATACCTATTGATTGAACGTTTGCCACGCCAACTTAAACGCCCACAAACCGCGAAAACCTGTGACGCCCACAATTTTCATGCTAGATAAAAAATTTTAACTGAAATGTATTGGTGTCGTCAATACCTATCGATTGATCCAAAAATAAATTTGCCACGCCCACTATAACGCCCATAACGCTTAGATCTGTCTACCGCCGGTAGGTGGCGCATTTTAATCTCGCTTAGCTGCTTGCATATCTCCATTTCCCATTGAGTAACGGGTACCTGATAGTCGAGGTACTCGACTATAGCGTTCTTCCTTGTTTTGGACTGTAGAGTCTGTGTACTCGGTAGCGGTTCCAACTGGTGTATTTGGTCTTGATCTGGGTCTCGGGGAGCGATTCGTCGGGGATGGGGAGGACTTGCCTTTGTGTAGTAAGGTGTGATGGCGGCCGCGGCACGTAAAGCAACTATGAGTGCTTTCACAATCACGCAGCTGATGCCCTCGTGCGAAGCAGTTCAGACACAGTTGCTTTCGCCTTATATATGCCAACCACTCGTCGACCGTCATCTGAAGAAATCGTGCACATGTGCGGACAGGATGGTTTTCCTTCTTACAAATGTCACATCCTTTGGGCTTGGGTGCTGCCCTTGTCTCGTAAGAATTTATTCTTCGAGGCGCTGCACTGGGGGCGAATGTTTTTGGCAAAGATTGACTCGAGCCTGACGGCCATACGTCGTCTATGGCTTCTAAGGTTCGGTGACGCTCCGTAAGGAATGCGTTCAGCTCCTGCCACGTCGGAATCTCGGCCTTGTTGTGCAGGGACTGCTCCCACAAGGATAGCGTGAGCCTAGGAAGTTTTGAGGAGCACATGTACACTGAGAGGTCATCCCAATTTTCAACCCGTTGCAGTTCACGGATAGCTGAACCAGATTCTTAATTAACGGACTGCAAATTGAAAAGTATTTTTAATTGGCTATTGACGAACAACCGCTTGATTTCGAAACGCTCAGTTAGGTTAGCCCAAGCTGAGCGAAAGCCATAGTTAGTAAGGGGGTAGTTCGAAACTATAGTGTGTGCATCGCCACTTGTTTTTGCATTTAGGTGAAACAGTTTTTGGACTGGCGTCAGCCCTGGGTTGTTTATATAAATATCAGTAAACAGATCCCTAAAGGTCGGCCACCGCAGATGATCTCCGGTGAAAACCTCGGTATTGCACGGACGCAGCCGACAGCCAGAGGAAATGTAGGTCTGGGTAGGAACAGCTTAAAATTGGGGAGCTTGGGCTATCATATCCTCAATCTGAGCCCCACATCTCTCGTAAACGGAATAGCAGTAGCCGTATTTAGCTTTGAGAATTGGCAAACTGTCAGTTGCACTGTCTCCGGCCTCTGCTATGCACCCGGTGCATTCGTCGTACTCTGCCTATATGAGGTCCCACATTTCTTTGCAGCGAATGTTAAGCATGGACGTTTGCACAGGTGACCCTTTTTCTGGTCGACGAGGACTTAGCGGTTAGTTCGGGTGTGGGCGGATCTATAGGTATGCCTGGGACTACCGCAGGTTGAATAGACGAAATTGATGTTATCACTTCCAACGGACATTTAAAAAAAAGACCCGCCTTTGTTTGTGTCGAAAAAATAGAAAATATTTCTGGAATAGTGGAGTGAGGTGTTGACAAAAAAAGTCGTGGATCGGGGAAATAGAAATTGGAGCACGTACAGACCTGGTTACTTTGCGGAATTAAACCCAATAATACGGATTAGGAACGGTGATGAAAGAGTTCGTATATCACCCGTGGAGAAAAAATACTATGGTATATATCCTTTTTGGTATATGTATATTGTAATGCGGTATAATTGGGATCGAGTTTCTTATTTTTTTGAGTGCTGGTGTTATTTTTGCATTTGAAATAATTTGAGGTGAAACAAGGAAGAATGCTATAGTCGAGTACCTCGACTATCAGATACCCGTTACTCAGCTAAATGGAAATATGCAAGCAGCAAAGCGAGATTAAAATGCGCCACCTACCGGCGGTAGACAGATTTAAGCGTTATGTGCGTTAGAGTGGGCATGTCAAATTTTTTTTGGATCAATCGAAAGGTATTGACGAGACTAATACATTTCAGTTAATCTAGCATACAAATTGTGGGCGTCACGGGCTTGGGCGGTTTGTGGGCGTTTAAATGGGCGTGGCACTCTCCTGAAACAAACTTGCGCTGCGTAAGAAGCTCAGGATTCTGCACGCAAAATCTCAATAGCCTAGCTCTTATATTTTCCGAGATCTCAGCGTTCATCCGAACAGACGGACAGATGGACATGGCTAGATCGACTCGGCTTGTGATCCTGATCAAGAATATATATACTTTATGGGGTCTGAAACGCTTCCTTCTGCCTGTTACATACTTTCCGACAAATCTAGTATACCCTTTTACTCTACCAGTAACGGGTATAACTAGTGGGAACGGGATGGTGGGAATTAAAAATATATGTGAATGTAAGTAGGTGTGTATGTAAATATGGATATGTATGTAGATATGATATAAGGAAAATCGAAGAAAAAATGGCGAAGTAACTTATTAATTGCCGTTGTCGGATTTAATCGGACTAGGAGAGCGGTGCAATTGAATAGCGGTGCCGGGGTCCAGATTCGCCGGACAGTATGGGTTTGCGAACCTTAATAACCGCACCAAACAAAAGAATAATGTTTTCTAAACTTTAAAGAAACATTTTTAGAGATTTCGATATGTTTTGGAACTAAAGTTACTCGTAGGGTAAAAGGGTATACTTGACTATCCTGTTTCACCAGCAATAGAAAAGAAAGATCGAATGTTGAAGTTGGGGGTCATTGAGGAATCCGAAAGTGCCTGGTCATCACATTTAGAAACTTTTCAAAAGCCTGGGAAATTTTGGCTGTGTCTGAACAGTAGGAAAATAAATGGGTTGACTAAAAAGACCCGTATCCGCTACCCTGGATTAGTGAAATCCCAAGCAGGCTGCCCAAGGCTCAATATATAACAAGTCTTGACTTAAAGGACACCTAATGGCAGAACCCACTTAATATTTGGGTCATATTGTGGGAGACGGTGGTGTGCGTATAGATCCGGACCAAATTTCGGCTAACACTGGAAGTTTGTATTTACCGAAGGAGCATCAGAGGCGTTTGAAGAGCTAAAAGAAAAAATTAAGTTAAGCTCCTGTCCTCAGAAGTGCAGATTTTTTCGAAGGCATTTTATCATACTCTGCGATGTCTGCAAGACCGGGTTGGAGGAGTAATGCTACAACTCTCGCCTGAAGGACTTATCTCCCGTATCATTTGATTCTAAAAATCTTAACAGGGCTCAGAAAAAGTAGTCCATTAGTGAGGAAGAATTCTTAGCAGACATCGTGTGTTAAAAAAGTTTCCGGCATATGTAGAAGGCCAGGATTTCACAATTATACTCGTAACAGACCACGCCTCATTAAAATTGCTAGTGACTTAACTTTCCGCTTGGCCAAAGATGCTCGAAAGCTGCAGGCAAAAAAGGGAAAAATAAATAAAGTAAATGTGGTTCCGGATTCTTTGTCCAGGGTGCATATAGGCGAATTAGGAGCTGTTGCAAAATCAGACCAAAAATATTTTTTAACTCACTTTTTTTGCGAGCCGTTCAAGATCGCTAAAGCTGATTAATAGCACAGCAACCGTGTCCGCCTGTGCTTTTTTCTGATAATTTTCTGTCGGTAATTTTACTTGTTAGTAGATCAGCTGGGTAATTTGGTGGCATTGAGACCAGTCTAATATAGCTTGGATTTTTGTTATCCGATTTACAACGCACGTGTAGTATGTTTTCGCGGATGCATATTCCAGGATGAATTTATCCAGTTGAGTCCGTCCAGAAGTACATTTGGTTCTTCGATTGGTGGTGTATGTTCAGTTTACATTGCTGATGGTGCCATTCGTTGTGGGGAGCAAAGAAGCCGATTACTCATAGAGTAAAAGGGTATACTTGATTCGTCAAAAAGTATGTAACAGACAGAAGGAAGCGTTTCGGACCACATAAAGTATTTATATTCTTGATCAGGATCACTAGCCGAGCCGATCTAGCCATGTCCGTCTGCCCGTCTGTCCGTATGAACGCTGAGATCCCGGAATCTATAAGAGATAGGCTATTGGGATTTGGAATGCAGATTCCTGAGCTTCTTTCGCAGCGCAAGTTTGTTTTAGCAGGGTGCCACGCCCACTCAAACGCCCACAAGCCGAGACTAAGAACTAAAAAAAAAATTTTTTACTGATATGTATTGATCTTATCAATTCCTATCGATTGACCCAAAAAAAGTTTTCCACGCCCACTTTAATGCCCACAAGCCACCCACAAACTTAAAAAAATCGTAAATATGAACGCGGATGTATCGGAAACTATCAAAGATAGAGAATTGGGATTTCAGATTTAGATTCCGTAGCCTTGTATGCAGCGCAAGTTTTTTACGCGAATATGCCACGCCCACTCTAACGCCCACAAACCGCACAAGCCCGTGGCGACCACAATTTTCATGCCAGAAAAAAATTTTAACTAAAATGTATTAGTCTCGTCAATACCTATCGGTTAACCCAAAAAAAAAGTTTGCCACGCCCACTTTAATGCCCATTACGCTGTCTACCGCCCACATAACCAATCATTCTTAAAAACCATATAACATTTGTTTTCGAATTCTACCTAATGGAACTTTCTTAAGACGTAGAGGACTAGCTTCTACTGATTGTGTGGATCTCACTCAACTTAATAAAAGACATTTAAAAATATTGGTATGCGTATTAAATCTTGGTCTTATTTGCTTTCAAGAGTACCTAAAGCAAAAATATCATCTGCAATGATGCAGAAGGCCAATATAACCATTTTGTTTTTCAGGACACTCCTTTGCATTCCTTTTGTGATTTATTCAAAAAATTTTAAAAAACCGGCACAGGGGATCCGTCGTTTCAAAAAGAGTTTTATTTTGATCAAAGAAATAAAAATCAGAAATAATCATTATATTTGATTTTAATTTTTGTTCGCTCAGGAATATTGATTATTTTTGATTTTTATTATAAAACTCAAAAATAAACATAATTTTTGAGAAATTGTATAGAATCACAAATTTTAAAATCATGATGAAAATGGATAGGCAATCCAAAGAGAATCACTAAGTGGGTGATTTTTTGATTCAAACAAGAAAGTAAATGGAATTTCGAAGATAAAGTAATAAAAGACAGAGGATGTCGTAATAAAAAGATAAAGTAAACAAGGAAGAACGCTATAGTCGAGTGCCTCGACTATCAGATACCCGTTACTCAGCTATACGGAGATATGCAAGCAGCAAAGAGAGATTAAAATGCGCCACCTACCGGCGGTATACAGATTTAAGCGTTATGGGCGTTAGAGTGGGCGTGGCAAATTTTTTTCAATCGATAGGTATCGACGAGACCAATACATTTCAGTTAAAATTTATCTAGCATGAAAATTGTGGGCGTCACAGGTTTTCGCGGTTTGTGGGCGTTAAAGTGGGCGTGGCAAACTTTTTTTTGGGTCAATCGATAGGTATTGATGAGAACAATACATTTCAGTTAAAATTTTTATTCTAGCATCAAAACTGTAGGAGCCACAGTTTTGGGCGGTTTGTGGGCGTTAGAGTGGGCGTGGCACTGTGCTGAAACAAACTTGCGCTGCGTAAGAAGCTCAGGAATCTGCACGCCAAATCTCAATAGCCTAGCTCCCATAGTTTCCGAGATCTCAGCGTTCATCCGGACAGACGGACAGACGGACATGGCTAGATCGACTCGGCTAGTGATCCTGATCAAGAATATATATACTTTATGGGGTCGGAAACGCTTCCTTCTGCCTGTTACATACTTTCCGACGAATCTAGTATACCCTTTTACTCTACGAGTAACGGGTATAACGAAAGCAGTATGAAAAAAATATATATAATAATATATAGTAAAGTGTTGATATTTATTTGAGTCGAACTAATGTCCCGTCAGTTGACTAAGGACAACGCCAAGTTGAATTAATAAACGAATATTTAAGTTCACGTCTTTATTCAAATGATCTCAGCTTAAGACTGAATTATTGTGACAAAAATCTTACTTCTACTGCCCTTTGTTCACATAAGTTGGGGAGCGAGATCGCCCGCTTGGGATATTGATTGTACATAATAATTTGAGAGTGAGAGTGCCATTCAGAGAGCGGGACTTAGTCATTTAGAGAATTGTTTATGTTATTGAGAAGCCGCATTGCCTGCTCCGGATGTGGATTGTTTACATTGGTTCAGCGTGGGATCGCCTACGCTGCAGATTCTTATTTCTTGGTACATAACGGAATTTGTGAATATGTCACTTCCCTCCCCTTAAAAGGGTTGCCTATGCTTGGGCTGGCATTTCAGGGTACAATGCAGGCAACTGGTTTTGTGCCGGTTCTATTTCTTGTTGTGGTTCTTGATTATTTTTTGCTTGTTTTCTAAATTTTTTATATAAAAAAGTAAGTGGATTTAGTGTAAACAATTTTGATAGGACAACAAAAATAAAGAGAACGATAACTACTAATATTATAATTACGTAAAGTGTGGTATTATTTTCTGAAATTAGTTTTAAAACGTCATTATGTTCTACTATTTTTATCTTAGTTACATTAATCGGTGAATACAATGCTGTTAAATCAAATTCTGGACTTAACAAATTTTCGCTTAAAATAACATTTCCAATTTTAACTCTACATTGTTTTATTTTAATAATTTTGCTTCCATTTATTTTTATATCGCCATTTAATTCTTGACAATTTTGTTCGATTGTAGTTTCAGTTAGATTCCATGTAAGTATAATTTTTGGTTCAACGTATTGAATCATTTCCTTTGAAGGAGTTGGTATAAAATTACAAATTGGATTTTTACGCTTAATTATATTTTTAATGCATTCATTATTAACTTCTTTATTGTCTTGATTATAAATTTTATTCTCATCTTCAAAATATGATTGTTGATCTGAATAGTCTAGCTGATACCCATTATGGTCGGGATAAGGAATTATTTTAATGGTGTTAATGGTTTTGTGGTTAATAGGGATATGTGAAATAAGAAGTAATTCGTTATTTTTGTAGTCAATCCACGTTGATGTTTTGATTAAAAGTATATTTTGGCTGTTAATGCGTTCTAGTTTGTCGTAATTGAGTAACTTTGGGTTAAAAAGTCCAAGACGTGAAAGTTGCATGCCCATTTCGATGTCTTCAATGTACTCAATAAATTGCATGAGTTCATAAACAAGTGTGTCAATACTATTGCGGTTATTTTCGTAGTTAGTAAGTTTTTCCAATCATTCATTCACAAACTTTACGCATCATGTAATTTATGAAGTTGAATTGAATTTTCTGCAATTATGCCTATTTATACCCGTTACTCGTAGAGTAAAAGGGTATACTACATTCGTCGGAAAGTATGTAACAGGCAGAAGGAAGCGTTTCCGACCCCATAAAGTATATATATTCTTGATCAGGATCACTAGCCGAGTCGATCTAGCCATGTCCGTCTGTCCGTCTGTCCGTCTGTCCGTCTGTCCGTCTGTCCGTCTGACCGTCTGTCCGTCTGTCCGTCTGTCCGTCTGTCTGTCCGTCCGGATGAACGCTGAGATCTCGGAAACTATGAGAGCTAGGCTATTGAGATTTGGCGTACAGATTCCTGAGCTTCTTACGCAGCGCAAGTTTGTTTCAGTAGACTGCCACGCCCACTCTAACGCCCACAAACCGCCCAAAACTGTAACTCCTACAGTTTTGATTCTAGATAGAAAATTTTAACTGAAATGTATTGTTCTCATCAAAACCTATCGATTGACCTAAAAAAAAGTTTGCCACGCCCACTTAAACGCCCACAAACCGCGAAAACCTGTGACGCGCACAATTTGCATGCTAGATAAAAAATTTTAACTGAAATGTATTGGTGTCGTCAATACCTATCGATTGATCCAAAAATAATTCTGCCACGCCCACTCTAACGCCCATAACGCTTAAATCTGTCTACCGCCGGTAGGTGGCGCATTTTAATTTCGCTTTGCTGCTTGCATATCTCCATTTCCCTTTGAGTAACGGGTATCTGATAGTCGAGGTACTCGACTATAGCGTTCTTCCTTGTTTTTTGTTAATTTGTACCCTATCATTTTCATCAAGTGTGCCAAAAAGAAATTTAAAAGATGAACCTATTATGTCAAATAGTCCACGTTTCTGCCTATTTTGCTGATTAATAGTTATACCATTTAATTCATTTAGTAGTTTGTTGTACAAATATTTCATTCTGGGCGAGTCTTTGATTTTGTTACCAAAAGATTCAGTGATAATATTGATTTCTGTTAAATTAATTCTTAAACAGTGATGTTCATATACTACCGGTATTTGAATTGAAAGGCTTGAGAAGAGTAAATAGCCAAGGTCGAAATCTGTGTTGGTTATTTGAATTTGTTGAGTGTGGCCCGTGGTGAGTAATAGAAATAACATCATTGTACAGAAGGTTCCTGTGGAAGTTTAACGGCATTAGTTTTCTTTTTTTTCTTAAATTGTGTTTTGTAGTATTGGGTTTCCCCATTTCGATTAGTAATTTTGTAATGGTCTTCGTCTATTTTTTCTACATTTTTATTTGCCTTAAATGGATTTTCTAATTTTCCCTTTTGAAGTGGACCTTTTCTGTATCTAGTGTCAATGTTAAATTCTTGTCGATCTTCATTTATTTTATCTATTTTCCTTTCTTTAATATTTTGAGTGTTTAATGTTGGATGTCCAGCGTATAAGAATATTTGAGCAGGTGTTTGTCCAGTGGTGTCATGTTTTGTTTTATGGTTGTATGTGTAAAGAATTGTCTCTATCTTGCTTAATTTTAATTCTTCATCATCGGATGAGTTGATTATTCGGATTTTTTCATTTATTGTCTTATGTAGTCTTTCGACGTCTGCTACACCGGTTTTTGCCATGTTAAGTTGTAATTCAATTCCTTCTGCTTCAAGCCATCGCTTTAAAGTCAAGCTGGTGAAAGCTCCGTCTCTGTCTGCCTTTAGTAACTTGGGTTTACCTAACTGATTAAAAATACGCATTAGAGCGTTCCTGCATTCTATCCAATCCTTTGTTTTAATATGTTCAAGTGTAGCGAATTAAGAATAAATGTCGATGCAACTGATGTAATGTTTTCCCTCAGATGAATAAATATCTACCACAAATTTGTCTCGACAATGTTCAGGGTTGGGTGTGATTTTAAAAGGCATTTTGGTATTTCTGTGTTCTGTTTTAGCCAAATTGCATATGTTGCATTCATTTATTATATTCTGAATTAATAGTTGGCTATTTGGAAAAAAGTGATTTTCTTTGAATAATTTAGTCATTTTCTGTATACCTGGATGTAAAAGTTTTTCATGTGATTGAAGTATAATTTCTTTGAATTCGGCGTATGAACAAACATTCTTTAATAAGTGGAGGCTGCGAATTACTTTAGTGTAAGTGGTATTAAAAATTTCTCTGTGTGCTCTTTGAATGATTTCAAAATCTACGTCGCTTTCAATATGAATGGTAATGTTTCTATGAATAAAATGATCAAGTAAAATTTGTTTGGCCTTGTCGAGTGTCATTACATTATATTGGATTGTGGTAATAGAGTTACCGAATATTTTTGAATGCTCTACTTTATTGTTATCGGATTTAATGAAAATTATTTGTTTTTTGAAATAGTTTATTGGTTTTTCTGTTAAATGAATTAGGTTACTATTATCTTCTTCTGCACTGTGTTGAGTAACTTCACTGTGGTGATTTTCTTCAATTTAAATTCTTGATAATGCATCAGCAACTGAATTTTCTTTCCCTTTAATATAGTCGATTTTAAATTGGTATTCGTTTAACTTGGCTCTCCATCTTTGTAACTTGGCATTTGGTTCTTTTAAGGTATGCAGCCATCTAAGAGGTTGATGGTCACTAGCAATGAGAAAATTTCGTCCTAGTAAATAATGTCGAAAAGTTTTAGTGGCCCAAACAATGGCGAGTAATTCCTTTTCGATAGCACTGTAATTTAATTCATGTTCATTAAGTGTTCTGCTAATAAAGGATATAGGATGACCATTTTGAGAAAGTACGGCTCCAAGGGCTAGATTACTGGCATCTGTGGTTAAAGTGAATTTTTTTCGAAATCGGGTAATTGGAGAATTGGTTCTCTAATT
Organism: Drosophila suzukii; assembly: GCF_043229965.1. Classification (NCBI taxonomy): domain Eukaryota; kingdom Metazoa; phylum Arthropoda; class Insecta; order Diptera; family Drosophilidae; genus Drosophila; species Drosophila suzukii. The sequence continues at coordinate 16,038 of NW_027255927.1, read as the reverse complement.
ATTAAATTTTTAAGTTTTTTGAATGCTTCTATGTAGTCGAGATTTTGTGTATCTAATTTTGCTCCCTTTTTTAAACATTTGGTCATTGGTTTTGCTATGTCTGCGTAGTTTGGGATAAATTTACGATAATAACCGGTTAATCCAAGGAAAGCTCTGATCTCTTTTACTTTTGTTGGAATTGGATATGAACCTATGGCTTTAACCTTAAGGGGGTTTGGTTTTATACCATTGGGGGTTACGATGTGACCAAGAAAACTAGCTTCTTTTTTTAAGAATTCACATTTGTTTAACTGCAGCTTCTAATTTGCTTCTGCAAGTTTGGAAAAAACTAGCTGTAATGAATTTAAATGTTCGGTAAGGGATGTGGAAAAAATTATGATGTCATCTAAATACACTAAACAGTGTTTATTGAGCAACGGTCGAAGGATATTATTCATGCACCTTTGAAAAGTAGCAGGTGCATTTCTAAGGCCAAATGGCATTCGAAAGTATTCGTAATGACCGCTTTTGGTGGAAAATTCAGTTTTAGGTATTGATTCTGAGTCCATTTCTATTTGATGAAATCCCTTTGCCAAATCGATAGTTGTAAAATATTGGCATTTACCTAGTTTACCAAGGATTTCGTCCATGTTTGGATATCTGTCGGGAATAGTTATTTCATTTAGCTTTCTATAATCAATTACTACTCTATACTTAATTTTTCCAGAAGCATCAGTTTTTTTGGGTACTACCCAAGTAGGACTATTGTATGGTGAATTACTTTCCCCAATTAATCCCTGATTAAGCATTTCCTGTACTTGGTTATCGACTTCAATTTCGTGCGCTGGGTACTGTTTTGAATAAATTGGGGAGTTATGTGTTGTATTTAGTACGTGTTTAATGGTATTTGTAAATGTTAGATTATCTCCTTCTTCATATAGAAGATTTTTGAATTTATTTAATAAACCTTTCAACCTTGAAGTTTCCTCCTGATTAAGGTGACCTAATCGAAACAATCCAAAATCAATATTTTTTATTGATTCCTGAGGTGATTTTTAATTTGGTTCTATTGTCTTTTGGATATAAAAATTTTGGTTTTTTTCTGATTTTGAAGTTATTAATTTATAGGTTTTATCAAAAAGGGTAACTGTGCTATTTTTGTAATTTATAATTGATTGTGCATTTTTCAACAACTTTCTGCCAATTAGTATATCATAATTATTAGAAAAATTGTGTACATAAAATGGTTCATTTGTTTTAAAAATACTATTGCTGGGTAACATAATTAAATTGTTCAATGTAATAGGGCCATTTGATGTCAAAACTTCGCATATAGTATTTTGAATAGGAAGACAAAATATATTTTTATTGATCATATTTATTGTGGATCCTGTGTCTATAAGGCAATTGTATGTGCAACCTTTGTATGCTATTTCTATGTATTGGTGTTGTCCGGGGCTGTTGACCGAAAATTTTCGTTTGGTTCTGAGCTATTTTGATTTTGTTCATCTTTATTTTCGGTGTATTGTACCTGTTGTTGTTCATTAATCAACCTATGGTATTGATTGTGGTCATAATACTGTTGTTCATAATAATTAGGTTGTATTTCTTCGTATTCGTGTTCGTGTGCGTCTTGAAATCTCAATTCGTCAATAGACATTTTGGTTTGTTCACTGTCCGATGGTCTTAGTCGTTTGGTAACCGGGAAGTTAGTATTTTTAGATGTGGAGGGTTGTTGTTGTTGAGGGTATGTATTTCCTTTAAAATGTGTTGTTTGAGGATTTTTGTGAGTAAATGGTTGTGTATTGGTTGGGTCCGAAATGATTTGGCCACATAGTTTGGTTGTTAGGTATTTGTTGTGTATAGGTGGGTCTAAACGATTGCGTGTATTGATTAAAATTAGGTTGGAATGGTTGAGAATATTGTGGGTAACTTGGTCGATATTGGGTTTGTGTATTTGTATTGAATTTGTGTGGTTTAGAATTCTGATTAGGGTTTGAGTTTTTATTACGATTTTCTGGAATTTTATTTAATTCAAAATTAACATGTTCTTCATATATTCCCTCATTTTGTGCGATACACTATGATGATGATCTTAAGTCTACAATGTCATGATGAGCCAAAATAGTGAATAATTGTATTGGTAATTTTCTGATCAATATTTTAATGGAATCTTTAATCGCCTGAAGATAAATAAGAAAATCTGGCTGGTTACCTTCTAGATGCAATTTCGAAATTAGTACTTGACGTCGTCTTTCTGCTTCTTCGCAGAATGCTCTCAGATTTCCCTTGTAAGGTGTCTCCCTGAAGTTCTCCAGTAGTTTGTAGTTCGGTGTTTGGGGTTTAAATTCTGCAACTAGTTTCGATCTAAGGGTAGGCCAATCTTCAATGTTCGGAAGGCCCAATGATCGTGTTACGTGTCCGTCCAAGTTTCTTTCGATGGCTCCAAGAAGAATCCTCTGTTGTCGCACATCATTAGTTTGGTAGAGTGAAATTACATAGTCCACTCTGCTGACGAAAGTGTAGAGAGTTTCTGGATCACCCTTAAATGGCATGATGTCTTTTAGCTGCCGACGAGCTTCAGCAAGGTTGTTGTCGCTTAGTGCAACGACTTGGGGTGCGGCGATAACTGGTTGTGCCATTGTTATAGTAAATTTGTTGTTATAGTAAAATAAAAATGTATTTTAGTTTATTTTTGATTTCACTTTTTAAAGTTGAAGTGTTTGTTTAAATTAATTTTCTTAATATTTGTTGTTATTAACTGTTAGGTGCCGTTGGACTTATTGTGTTTATATTTTCATTTTTATTCTTTCACCTTTTGTTGGACAACCGAATTGGATTTATAATCCAAGTTGAAGGGTTTTAAAATGTTTTGCGTAATTATTGTTCGAGAACTGAATTATAAAATTTAATTTATTTTTCACTCGAGGTTCTTTTTTTTCGGATATTTTTTGTATCCTACCGGCTGCGCCAGTAAAGTGTTGATATTTATTTGAGTCGAACTAATGTCCCGTCAGTTGACTAAGGACAACGCCAAGTTGAATTAATAAACGAATATTTAAGTTCACGTCTTTATTCAAATGATCTCAGCGTAAGACTGAATTATTGTGACAAAAATCTTACTTCTACTGCCCTTTGTTTACATAAGTTGGGGAGCGAGATCGCCCGATTGGGATATTGATTGTACATAATAATTTGAGAGTGAGAGTGCCATTCAGAGAGCGGGACTTAGTAATTTAGAGAATTGTTTATGTTATTGAGAAGCCGCATTGCCTGCTCCGGATGTGGATTGTTTACATTGGTTCAGCGTGGGATCGCCTACGCTGCAGATTCTTATTTCTTGGTACATAACGGAATTTGTGAATATGTCACTATATATATAATAAAAAAAACTTATCATTTTTATTTGGCAATTGAACATGGGAGCGAGAACGATTAACGATGCTCTCGAAGTTGAGATCGATACTATTTTGAAACCGAGGACGATTCATCTAGAAATCGAGATCGATTTATTGCTGAAACCGAGACTTCGATATCGTATTTAAGAATTTGAGTTTAAATCGATCTTAGCTCACTTTTGAGATCGAAAATACTGAAATAGAGAACATTGATATTTTCGTTTTTGACGGTTGAGAACCTTGTAGTTACTATAGTTTTCAAATGTCTCATCTTCTGTAACATTGGCATGTTAGTATCATAAGCCATGCACTTGAATAAATGTGCATGAACATCACCATTAAATTTCACCAATATCCTCAAGTTTTAGGCATGCGTTTATGTCTTTCTGAATTGGGTAGTCATATTTTATTTTAAACAAATCACTTCTGATGGTTTTCCCGTTTAATTTTTGAGTGCGCGCTTAATGTTATGGGTTACGGCCTTTTGCCGACGTCATGCCTGTGTGAGTTATTTGGAATCTATCATGTACTGCTGTATGCTTTTCTTCGGAATGGCTTTTCGTTTGTTTCATGCCGACCAGAACTTGATGAAGTTAATTGCTCTATATTTCTCTGGAGTATCGACATCTTTTTTTTCTAGCTGATCCTAAGGCTTACCGAAAACTAAAAATTTGCTGAATCGTTTTAATACTTGCAGATATATTTTGAAATTACTTGACGGATCTCTATTTGGAATTTAGACCCGTTGGGAGTGTTTAATTAGGTTAAAGTAACTGAATACGCTTCTACTCGCAAATACATAGAGCAGTTTTCGGCTCATTGGTGTTCTTGAATTTTTCGTGATACTTTTCTAAGTGAATGATTTTAATAGTAATTATTTTCGGTCCCTGATGGCGAGGTGTAGAATATATGCTTGTAACCACGAAATTGTGTGTAAACGAAAGTGTTGGTTACTGTGCAATATTGATAGGTACGGAAATCTAAGCAATGCCCAACTAGACGCCAGAAAGTCGGTCACTGCTCGCAACCGCTGCCGCTGTATTTTTATAAAGAAGCAAGTTATAAAGAAGCTATGTATTAACAAACAAATCCTTATAATGACGATTGACTTTTTCAATTTGTAAGCTGATAATATTTAATAGTTGACTTCAACAAAATCAGAAAAGAACGCTATAGTCGCGTACCTCGACTATCAGATACCCGTTACACAGCTTAAGGAAGAAGGCAAGAAAATACCTTTTTTTCCCAACTTAATAATCTATATAAAATCGAACGGATGGCGGGCTATAGAGTTTAGGTTTCTGTCAATTACATTACATCTTTAAGTATAAGCAACAATGATAATGAGTGTATTTTTAAAGAAGGAATTTTACTGCGGCTCTTGCAGTTTACCACCCTTCGACCTTTTGAATTTTTAGGTCGGTGATATTTATACCCTTGCAGAGGGTATATTGATTTCAGTCAGAAGTTTGCAACGAAGTGAAGGAGACCCCATATAGTATATATATTCTTGATCAGCAAGACTAGACGAGTCGATCTAGCTATGTCCGTCTGTCCGTCTGACTGTCTGTCCGTCCGTTTCTACGCAAACTAGTCTCTGAGTTTTAAAGCAATCGGGCTGAAACTTTTCCAAAAGTCTTTTATCTTTGGCAGATAGTATATAAGTCGGAACCAGCCGGATCGGATGGCTCCCATAGGAATAATCGGAAAAAAAATTTAAAAAAAGTATATTTTTGGTGTTTTTCATCATATAACCTCCTTAGCTTGGTAATAACATTTTTTAAATTAGTTTTGAGTTTCGACTTAAATTTTATCAAAATCGGACAACTATATCATATAGCTGCCATAAGAACGATCGGAAATTTGGTGGGAAAATAATATGAAACAAATTATAGCTTCGGTGTTTTTTAACATATAACCTCCTAATCTTGGAAATAACACGTTTTAATTAGTTCTACATTTCGAATTTAATTTTATCATAATCGGACGACTGTATCATATAGTTGCCATAGGAAAGATCGGAAAATTGGTGGGAAAAAAACATGAAACAAATTATAGCTTCGGTGTTTTCTGACATATATACTATTGGCAATACCATTTTTTGTATTTTTAAATTTAATAAATATAACTGCAAGGGTATAAAAACTTCGACTTGCCGAAGTTAAATTCCATTCTTGTTAATAAATGACTTTAATTAAAACAAGAAAGTACGCTGTAGTCGAGTACCCTGACTTTCAGATACTCGTAACTCAGCTAAGGGGATCAAATGATAATGGAAATATGCAACTAGCAAAGCGAGATTGAAGATTTTTTGAAGTCTGTGCAAGTTCGGAGGCGTTTAAGTGGGCGTGGAAAACTTTTTTTGGGTTAATCGATAGGTATTGAAACAAAAACAAACTTGCGCTGCGCAAGAATCTCACGAATCTACAAGCGAATTCCCAAATTTCTAGCTTTTATAGTTTTTGATACCACAGCGTCCAAAGGGACGGATAGACAGACGGACAGGCGGACATGGCTAGATCAACTCGGCTAATGACCCTTATCAAGAATGTATAGACTTTATAGGGTCGGAAACGCTTCCTTCTACTTGTTACATACTTTATGAAGAATCTAGTCTATCCTTTTATTCTACGAGTAATGGGTAAAAAGACAATTAAAATACTCGGAATAACAAAAAAATTGTTGTAGTTGTCATTTAAATAAATATATAGAAATATAACACATGTATACTATGCAACAGTATCTTACTGTTTCTACTAAGAGGAGGAGTACTTACCGACAACCAAAAAAATCATGGTATAGCCCACGGGCGGGGTTGTTGATACTTGGCATTCGTAGGTTCCCGAGTCTCTTAGTTGAGAAGACTTTATCTTAAAATATAAAAATTGTAATTTAATTATTTTCTTTCAGATACAAATTAAAAAATGTTATTCTATTCTTATAAGAGAAAACGCTATAGTCGATGCAACCGACAGTCAAATAACCGATACTCAACTCTCTGCCTGTCTTTCTGTCTCTCTGTCTGCTTGTCCGTTTGTCTGCCTGTCTAACGGTCCGTCTGTCTGTCTGTCTGCCTGTCTGTATATGTGTCTGTCCGTCTGTCCGTTCGTCTGTTTGTATGTCTTTCTGTCTGTCTGTCTGTCTGTATGTCTGTCTGTCTGTCTGTCTGTCTGTCCGTCTGTCTGTCTGTCTGTCTGTCTGTCTTTCTGTCTGTTTGTCTGTCTGTCTGTCTGTCTGTCTGTCTGTCTGTCTGTCTGTCTGTCTGTCTGTCTGTCTGTCTGTCTGTCTGTCTGTCTGTCTCTCTGTCTGTTTGTCTGTCTGTCTGTCTGTTGGTCTATCTGTCTGTCTGTCTGTTTCTCTGTCGGTCTGTCTGTCTGTCTGTCAGACTTTCTGTCTGTCTGTCTGACTGTCTTCCTGTCTCTCTGTCAGACTTTCTGTCTGTCTGTCTGACTGTCTTCCTGTCTCTCTGTCAGTCTGTCAGTCTGTCTGACTGTCTTCCTGTCTCTCTGTCTGACTGTCTTCCTGTCTCTCTGTCAGTCTGTCAGTCTGTCAGTCTGTCAGTCTGTCAGTCTGTCAGTCTGTCAGTCTGTCAGTCTGTCAGTCTGTCAGTCTGTCAGTCTGTCAGTCTGTCAGTCTGTCAGTCTGTCAGTCTGTCAGTCTGTCAGTCTGTCAGTCTGTCAGTCTGTCAGTCTGTCAGTCTGTCAGTCTGTCAGTCTGTCAGTCTGTCAGTCTGTCAGTCTGTCAGTCTGTCAGTCTGTCAGTCTGTCAGTCTGTCAGTCTGTCAGTCTGTCAGTCTGTCAGTCTGTCAGTCTGTCAGTCTGTCAGTCTGTCAGTCTGTCAGTCTGTCAGTCTGTCAGTCTGTCAGTCTGTCAGTCTGTCAGTCTGTCAGTCTGTCAGTCTGTCAGTCTGTCAGTCTGTCAGTCTGTCAGTCTGTCAGTCTGTCAGTCTGTCAGTCTGTCAGTCTGTCAGTCTGTCAGTCTGTCAGTCTGTCAGTCTGTCAGTCTGTCAGTCTGTCAGTCTGTCAGTCTGTCAGTCTGTCAGTCTGTCAGTCTGTCAGTCTGTCAGTCTGTCAGTCTGTCAGTCTGTCAGTCTGTCAGTCTGTCAGTCTGTCAGTCTGTCAGTCTGTCAGTCTGTCAGTCTGTCAGTCTGTCAGTCTGTCAGTCTGTCAGTCTGTCAGTCTGTCAGTCTGTCAGTCTGTCAGTCTGTCAGTCTGTCAGTCTGTCAGTCTGTCAGTCTGTCAGTCTGTCAGTCTGTCAGTCTGTCAGTCTGTCAGTCTGTCAGTCTGTCAGTCTGTCAGTCTGTCAGTCTGTCAGTCTGTCAGTCTGTCAGTCTGTCAGTCTGTCAGTCTGTCAGTCTGTCAGTCTGTCAGTCTGTCAGTCTGTCAGTCTGTCAGTCTGTCAGTCTGTCAGTCTGTCAGTCTGTCAGTCTGTCAGTCTGTCAGTCTGTCAGTCTGTCAGTCTGTCAGTCTGTCAGTCTGTCAGTCTGTCAGTCTGTCAGTCTGTCAGTCTGTCAGTCTGTCAGTCTGTCAGTCTGTCAGTCTGTCAGTCTGTCAGTCTGTCAGTCTGTCAGTCTGTCAGTCTGTCAGTCTGTCAGTCTGTCAGTCTGTCAGTCTGTCAGTCTGTCAGTCTGTCAGTCTGTCAGTCTGTCAGTCTGTCAGTCTGTCAGTCTGTCAGTCTGTCAGTCTGTCAGTCTGTCAGTCTGTCAGTCTGTCAGTCTGTCAGTCTGTCAGTCTGTCAGTCTGTCAGTCTGTCAGTCTGTCAGTCTGTCAGTCTGTCAGTCTGTCAGTCTGTCAGTCTGTCAGTCTGTCAGTCTGTCAGTCTGTCAGTCTGTCAGTCTGTCAGTCTGTCAGTCTGTCAGTCTGTCAGTCTGTCAGTCTGTCAGTCTGTCAGTCTGTCAGTCTGTCAGTCTGTCAGTCTGTCAGTCTGTCAGTCTGTCAGTCTGTCAGTCTGTCAGTCTGTCAGTCTGTCAGTCTGTCAGTCTGTCAGTCTGTCAGTCTGTCAGTCTGTCAGTCTGTCAGTCTGTCAGTCTGTCAGTCTGTCAGTCTGTCAGTCTGTCAGTCTGTCAGTCTGTCAGTCTGTCAGTCTGTCAGTCTGTCAGTCTGTCAGTCTGTCAGTCTGTCAGTCTGTCAGTCTGTCAGTCTGTCAGTCTGTCAGTCTGTCAGTCTGTCAGTCTGTCAGTCTGTCAGTCTGTCAGTCTGTCAGTCTGTCAGTCTGTCAGTCTGTCAGTCTGTCAGTCTGTCAGTCTGTCAGTCTGTCAGTCTGTCAGTCTGTCAGTCTGTCAGTCTGTCAGTCTGTCAGTCTGTCAGTCTGTCAGTCTGTCAGTCTGTCAGTCTGTCAGTCTGTCAGTCTGTCAGTCTGTCAGTCTGTCAGTCTGTCAGTCTGTCAGTCTGTCAGTCTGTCAGTCTGTCAGTCTGTCAGTCTGTCAGTCTGTCAGTCTGTCAGTCTGTCAGTCTGTCAGTCTGTCAGTCTGTCAGTCTGTCAGTCTGTCAGTCTGTCAGTCTGTCAGTCTGTCAGTCTGTCAGTCTGTCAGTCTGTCAGTCTGTCAGTCTGTCAGTCTGTCAGTCTGTCAGTCTGTCAGTCTGTCAGTCTGTCAGTCTGTCAGTCTGTCAGTCTGTCAGTCTGTCAGTCTGTCAGTCTGTCAGTCTGTCAGTCTGTCAGTCTGTCAGTCTGTCAGTCTGTCAGTCTGTCAGTCTGTCAGTCTGTCAGTCTGTCAGTCTGTCAGTCTGTCAGTCTGTCAGTCTGTCAGTCTGTCAGTCTGTCAGTCTGTCAGTCTGTCAGTCTGTCAGTCTGTCAGTCTGTCAGTCTGTCAGTCTGTCAGTCTGTCAGTCTGTCAGTCTGTCAGTCTGTCAGTCTGTCAGTCTGTCAGTCTGTCAGTCTGTCAGTCTGTCAGTCTGTCAGTCTGTCAGTCTGTCAGTCTGTCAGTCTGTCAGTCTGTCAGTCTGTCAGTCTGTCAGTCTGTCAGTCTGTCAGTCTGTCAGTCTGTCAGTCTGTCAGTCTGTCAGTCTGTCAGTCTGTCAGTCTGTCAGTCTGTCAGTCTGTCAGTCTGTCAGTCTGTCAGTCTGTCAGTCTGTCAGTCTGTCAGTCTGTCAGTCTGTCAGTCTGTCAGTCTGTCAGTCTGTCAGTCTGTCAGTCTGTCAGTCTGTCAGTCTGTCAGTCTGTCAGTCTGTCAGTCTGTCAGTCTGTCAGTCTGTCAGTCTGTCAGTCTGTCAGTCTGTCAGTCTGTCAGTCTGTCAGTCTGTCAGTCTGTCAGTCTGTCAGTCTGTCAGTCTGTCAGTCTGTCAGTCTGTCAGTCTGTCAGTCTGTCAGTCTGTCAGTCTGTCAGTCTGTCAGTCTGTCAGTCTGTCAGTCTGTCAGTCTGTCAGTCTGTCAGTCTGTCAGTCTGTCAGTCTGTCAGTCTGTCAGTCTGTCAGTCTGTCAGTCTGTCAGTCTGTCAGTCTGTCAGTCTGTCAGTCTGTCAGTCTGTCAGTCTGTCAGTCTGTCAGTCTGTCAGTCTGTCAGTCTGTCAGTCTGTCAGTCTGTCAGTCTGTCAGTCTGTCAGTCTGTCAGTCTGTCAGTCTGTCAGTCTGTCAGTCTGTCAGTCTGTCAGTCTGTCAGTCTGTCAGTCTGTCAGTCTGTCAGTCTGTCAGTCTGTCAGTCTGTCAGTCTGTCAGTCTGTCAGTCTGTCAGTCTGTCAGTCTGTCAGTCTGTCAGTCTGTCAGTCTGTCAGTCTGTCAGTCTGTCAGTCTGTCAGTCTGTCAGTCTGTCAGTCTGTCAGTCTGTCAGTCTGTCAGTCTGTCAGTCTGTCAGTCTGTCAGTCTGTCAGTCTGTCAGTCTGTCAGTCTGTCAGTCTGTCAGTCTGTCAGTCTGTCAGTCTGTCAGTCTGTCAGTCTGTCAGTCTGTCAGTCTGTCAGTCTGTCAGTCTGTCAGTCTGTCAGTCTGTCAGTCTGTCAGTCTGTCAGTCTGTCAGTCTGTCAGTCTGTCAGTCTGTCAGTCTGTCAGTCTGTCAGTCTGTCAGTCTGTCAGTCTGTCAGTCTGTCAGTCTGTCAGTCTGTCAGTCTGTCAGTCTGTCAGTCTGTCAGTCTGTCAGTCTGTCAGTCTGTCAGTCTGTCAGTCTGTCAGTCTGTCAGTCTGTCAGTCTGTCAGTCTGTCAGTCTGTCAGTCTGTCAGTCTGTCAGTCTGTCAGTCTGTCAGTCTGTCAGTCTGTCAGTCTGTCAGTCTGTCAGTCTGTCAGTCTGTCAGTCTGTCAGTCTGTCAGTCTGTCAGTCTGTCAGTCTGTCAGTCTGTCAGTCTGTCAGTCTGTCAGTCTGTCAGTCTGTCAGTCTGTCAGTCTGTCAGTCTGTCAGTCTGTCAGTCTGTCAGTCTGTCAGTCTGTCAGTCTGTCAGTCTGTCAGTCTGTCAGTCTGTCAGTCTGTCAGTCTGTCAGTCTGTCAGTCTGTCAGTCTGTCAGTCTGTCAGTCTGTCAGTCTGTCAGTCTGTCAGTCTGTCAGTCTGTCAGTCTGTCAGTCTGTCAGTCTGTCAGTCTGTCAGTCTGTCAGTCTGTCAGTCTGTCAGTCTGTCAGTCTGTCAGTCTGTCAGTCTGTCAGTCTGTCAGTCTGTCAGTCTGTCAGTCTGTCAGTCTGTCAGTCTGTCAGTCTGTCAGTCTGTCAGTCTGTCAGTCTGTCAGTCTGTCAGTCTGTCAGTCTGTCAGTCTGTCAGTCTGTCAGTCTGTCAGTCTGTCAGTCTGTCAGTCTGTCAGTCTGTCAGTCTGTCAGTCTGTCAGTCTGTCAGTCTGTCAGTCTGTCAGTCTGTCAGTCTGTCAGTCTGTCAGTCTGTCAGTCTGTCAGTCTGTCAGTCTGTCAGTCTGTCAGTCTGTCAGTCTGTCAGTCTGTCAGTCTGTCAGTCTGTCAGTCTGTCAGTCTGTCAGTCTGTCAGTCTGTCAGTCTGTCAGTCTGTCAGTCTGTCAGTCTGTCAGTCTGTCAGTCTGTCAGTCTGTCAGTCTGTCAGTCTGTCAGTCTGTCAGTCTGTCAGTCTGTCAGTCTGTCAGTCTGTCAGTCTGTCAGTCTGTCAGTCTGTCAGTCTGTCAGTCTGTCAGTCTGTCAGTCTGTCAGTCTGTCAGTCTGTCAGTCTGTCAGTCTGTCAGTCTGTCAGTCTGTCAGTCTGTCAGTCTGTCAGTCTGTCAGTCTGTCAGTCTGTCAGTCTGTCAGTCTGTCAGTCTGTCAGTCTGTCAGTCTGTCAGTCTGTCAGTCTGTCAGTCTGTCAGTCTGTCAGTCTGTCAGTCTGTCAGTCTGTCAGTCTGTCAGTCTGTCAGTCTGTCAGTCTGTCAGTCTGTCAGTCTGTCAGTCTGTCAGTCTGTCAGTCTGTCAGTCTGTCAGTCTGTCAGTCTGTCAGTCTGTCAGTCTGTCAGTCTGTCAGTCTGTCAGTCTGTCAGTCTGTCAGTCTGTCAGTCTGTCAGTCTGTCAGTCTGTCAGTCTGTCAGTCTGTCAGTCTGTCAGTCTGTCAGTCTGTCAGTCTGTCAGTCTGTCAGTCTGTCAGTCTGTCAGTCTGTCAGTCTGTCAGTCTGTCAGTCTGTCAGTCTGTCAGTCTGTCAGTCTGTCAGTCTGTCAGTCTGTCAGTCTGTCAGTCTGTCAGTCTGTCAGTCTGTCAGTCTGTCAGTCTGTCAGTCTGTCAGTCTGTCAGTCTGTCAGTCTGTCAGTCTGTCAGTCTGTCAGTCTGTCAGTCTGTCAGTCTGTCAGTCTGTCAGTCTGTCAGTCTGTCAGTCTGTCAGTCTGTCAGTCTGTCAGTCTGTCAGTCTGTCAGTCTGTCAGTCTGTCAGTCTGTCAGTCTGTCAGTCTGTCAGTCTGTCAGTCTGTCAGTCTGTCAGTCTGTCAGTCTGTCAGTCTGTCAGTCTGTCAGTCTGTCAGTCTGTCAGTCTGTCAGTCTGTCAGTCTGTCAGTCTGTCAGTCTGTCAGTCTGTCAGTCTGTCAGTCTGTCAGTCTGTCAGTCTGTCAGTCTGTCAGTCTGTCAGTCTGTCAGTCTGTCAGTCTGTCAGTCTGTCAGTCTGTCAGTCTGTCAGTCTGTCAGTCTGTCAGTCTGTCAGTCTGTCAGTCTGTCAGTCTGTCAGTCTGTCAGTCTGTCAGTCTGTCAGTCTGTCAGTCTGTCAGTCTGTCAGTCTGTCAGTCTGTCAGTCTGTCAGTCTGTCAGTCTGTCAGTCTGTCAGTCTGTCAGTCTGTCAGTCTGTCAGTCTGTCAGTCTGTCAGTCTGTCAGTCTGTCAGTCTGTCAGTCTGTCAGTCTGTCAGTCTGTCAGTCTGTCAGTCTGTCAGTCTGTCAGTCTGTCAGTCTGTCAGTCTGTCAGTCTGTCAGTCTGTCAGTCTGTCAGTCTGTCAGTCTGTCAGTCTGTCAGTCTGTCAGTCTGTCAGTCTGTCAGTCTGTCAGTCTGTCAGTCTGTCAGTCTGTCAGTCTGTCAGTCTGTCAGTCTGTCAGTCTGTCAGTCTGTCAGTCTGTCAGTCTGTCAGTCTGTCAGTCTGTCAGTCTGTCAGTCTGTCAGTCTGTCAGTCTGTCAGTCTGTCAGTCTGTCAGTCTGTCAGTCTGTCAGTCTGTCAGTCTGTCAGTCTGTCAGTCTGTCAGTCTGTCAGTCTGTCAGTCTGTCAGTCTGTCAGTCTGTCAGTCTGTCAGTCTGTCAGTCTGTCAGTCTGTCAGTCTGTCAGTCTGTCAGTCTGTCAGTCTGTCAGTCTGTCAGTCTGTCAGTCTGTCAGTCTGTCAGTCTGTCAGTCTGTCAGTCTGTCAGTCTGTCAGTCTGTCAGTCTGTCAGTCTGTCAGTCTGTCAGTCTGTCAGTCTGTCAGTCTGTCAGTCTGTCAGTCTGTCAGTCTGTCAGTCTGTCAGTCTGTCAGTCTGTCAGTCTGTCAGTCTGTCAGTCTGTCAGTCTGTCAGTCTGTCAGTCTGTCAGTCTGTCAGTCTGTCAGTCTGTCAGTCTGTCAGTCTGTCAGTCTGTCAGTCTGTCAGTCTGTCAGTCTGTCAGTCTGTCAGTCTGTCAGTCTGTCAGTCTGTCAGTCTGTCAGTCTGTCAGTCTGTCAGTCTGTCAGTCTGTCAGTCTGTCAGTCTGTCAGTCTGTCAGTCTGTCAGTCTGTCAGTCTGTCAGTCTGTCAGTCTGTCAGTCTGTCAGTCTGTCAGTCTGTCAGTCTGTCAGTCTGTCAGTCTGTCAGTCTGTCAGTCTGTCAGTCTGTCAGTCTGTCAGTCTGTCAGTCTGTCAGTCTGTCAGTCTGTCAGTCTGTCAGTCTGTCAGTCTGTCAGTCTGTCAGTCTGTCAGTCTGTCAGTCTGTCAGTCTGTCAGTCTGTCAGTCTGTCAGTCTGTCAGTCTGTCAGTCTGTCAGTCTGTCAGTCTGTCAGTCTGTCAGTCTGTCAGTCTGTCAGTCTGTCAGTCTGTCAGTCTGTCAGTCTGTCAGTCTGTCAGTCTGTCAGTCTGTCAGTCTGTCAGTCTGTCAGTCTGTCAGTCTGTCAGTCTGTCAGTCTGTCAGTCTGTCAGTCTGTCAGTCTGTCAGTCTGTCAGTCTGTCAGTCTGTCAGTCTGTCAGTCTGTCAGTCTGTCAGTCTGTCAGTCTGTCAGTCTGTCAGTCTGTCAGTCTGTCAGTCTGTCAGTCTGTCAGTCTGTCAGTCTGTCAGTCTGTCAGTCTGTCAGTCTGTCAGTCTGTCAGTCTGTCAGTCTGTCAGTCTGTCAGTCTGTCAGTCTGTCAGTCTGTCAGTCTGTCAGTCTGTCAGTCTGTCAGTCTGTCAGTCTGTCAGTCTGTCAGTCTGTCAGTCTGTCAGTCTGTCAGTCTGTCAGTCTGTCAGTCTGTCAGTCTGTCAGTCTGTCAGTCTGTCAGTCTGTCAGTCTGTCAGTCTGTCAGTCTGTCAGTCTGTCAGTCTGTCAGTCTGTCAGTCTGTCAGTCTGTCAGTCTGTCAGTCTGTCAGTCTGTCAGTCTGTCAGTCTGTCAGTCTGTCAGTCTGTCAGTCTGTCAGTCTGTCAGTCTGTCAGTCTGTCAGTCTGTCAGTCTGTCAGTCTGTCAGTCTGTCAGTCTGTCAGTCTGTCAGTCTGTCAGTCTGTCAGTCTGTCAGTCTGTCAGTCTGTCAGTCTGTCAGTCTGTCAGTCTGTCAGTCTGTCAGTCTGTCAGTCTGTCAGTCTGTCAGTCTGTCAGTCTGTCAGTCTGTCAGTCTGTCAGTCTGTCAGTCTGTCAGTCTGTCAGTCTGTCAGTCTGTCAGTCTGTCAGTCTGTCAGTCTGTCAGTCTGTCAGTCTGTCAGTCTGTCAGTCTGTCAGTCTGTCAGTCTGTCAGTCTGTCAGTCTGTCAGTCTGTCAGTCTGTCAGTCTGTCAGTCTGTCAGTCTGTCAGTCTGTCAGTCTGTCAGTCTGTCAGTCTGTCAGTCTGTCAGTCTGTCAGTCTGTCAGTCTGTCAGTCTGTCAGTCTGTCAGTCTGTCAGTCTGTCAGTCTGTCAGTCTGTCAGTCTGTCAGTCTGTCAGTCTGTCAGTCTGTCAGTCTGTCAGTCTGTCAGTCTGTCAGTCTGTCAGTCTGTCAGTCTGTCAGTCTGTCAGTCTGTCAGTCTGTCAGTCTGTCAGTCTGTCAGTCTGTCAGTCTGTCAGTCTGTCAGTCTGTCAGTCTGTCAGTCTGTCAGTCTGTCAGTCTGTCAGTCTGTCAGTCTGTCAGTCTGTCAGTCTGTCAGTCTGTCAGTCTGTCAGTCTGTCAGTCTGTCAGTCTGTCAGTCTGTCAGTCTGTCAGTCTGTCAGTCTGTCAGTCTGTCAGTCTGTCAGTCTGTCAGTCTGTCAGTCTGTCAGTCTGTCAGTCTGTCAGTCTGTCAGTCTGTCAGTCTGTCAGTCTGTCAGTCTGTCAGTCTGTCAGTCTGTCAGTCTGTCAGTCTGTCAGTCTGTCAGTCTGTCAGTCTGTCAGTCTGTCAGTCTGTCAGTCTGTCAGTCTGTCAGTCTGTCAGTCTGTCAGTCTGTCAGTCTGTCAGTCTGTCAGTCTGTCAGTCTGTCAGTCTGTCAGTCTGTCAGTCTGTCAGTCTGTCAGTCTGTCAGTCTGTCAGTCTGTCAGTCTGTCAGTCTGTCAGTCTGTCAGTCTGTCAGTCTGTCAGTCTGTCAGTCTGTCAGTCTGTCAGTCTGTCAGTCTGTCAGTCTGTCAGTCTGTCAGTCTGTCAGTCTGTCAGTCTGTCAGTCTGTCAGTCTGTCAGTCTGTCAGTCTGTCAGTCTGTCAGTCTGTCAGTCTGTCAGTCTGTCAGTCTGTCAGTCTGTCAGTCTGTCAGTCTGTCAGTCTGTCAGTCTGTCAGTCTGTCAGTCTGTCAGTCTGTCAGTCTGTCAGTCTGTCAGTCTGTCAGTCTGTCAGTCTGTCAGTCTGTCAGTCTGTCAGTCTGTCAGTCTGTCAGTCTGTCAGTCTGTCAGTCTGTCAGTCTGTCAGTCTGTCAGTCTGTCAGTCTGTCAGTCTGTCAGTCTGTCAGTCTGTCAGTCTGTCAGTCTGTCAGTCTGTCAGTCTGTCAGTCTGTCAGTCTGTCAGTCTGTCAGTCTGTCAGTCTGTCAGTCTGTCAGTCTGTCAGTCTGTCAGTCTGTCAGTCTGTCAGTCTGTCAGTCTGTCAGTCTGTCAGTCTGTCAGTCTGTCAGTCTGTCAGTCTGTCAGTCTGTCAGTCTGTCAGTCTGTCAGTCTGTCAGTCTGTCAGTCTGTCAGTCTGTCAGTCTGTCAGTCTGTCAGTCTGTCAGTCTGTCAGTCTG